>NC_071090.1:103569273-103936773 GCF_027358695.1 Spea bombifrons | reverse complement strand
TGAGCGAGACACATTTCCTATGATTGATGGGTGAGTTTCATTGCCAATAAATAGAAAACGGGCAATACATTCTTTATTTAACTCTATGAGTGACTGAATGAAATACTCTGGTGCTTAGGTCCTAAAATTACACAGTAAATGGGAGATGTTTCTCATGGGAAGACTCTCCAATATAACTTAGTCTCGAGGGCCACAAACAGATTGGCATATCTGTGACCTTCAGCGGTCACCTGTTAATCAAAAGTTTGATATAACAAAATCAAGTTGCCAGACATATTCCCATACTATTGATATTACCGACCATTATACTTGCGCCTGGTATTAATTTCAACAGCAAAGCACAGACTCTAAAGGTCTTCAGGGCCCACACAGAAATAGCCATCCAGATAATGAGTTACGGACGATAACCCGGAATCAAACTTTATGACCCATTCAGAGTAAATTCCGGAACGCTTGGAAAACAGAAACACAAGATTCATAAATAGTACCCTTGAAAACGCCAAAGTGCGCAGTGGATATCTGAATATAAACTGATGGGTAAATAGTTTTAAAGTTCATTTTACTCATCAGTGGTCAAGGCCAGATGTCCTGTCCAGGTTGACTTCCTAGCCTATTCAACTTTAGTGCCATTGAATGGATCAATTATATCACTTCATAAAAGCTTTAAAATATTTATTTAAACAGATTAATTGAAAGATGATATATGTGAAATTGGCAGAGATGATTAAGAAGGTCTGGTCTATTTGAAATTTCTGTCTCATTAAATACACACATATTATTTATTTATATATATATATATATATATATATATATATACATACATTACGGTTAAAAAGTTTGTGGTCACATAGAAATTTCTTGTTCTTTAATTTTTTTTAAGGAAAGGTTAAGAAAAATGTTGTCCACTAAAATATCATGAAATGGATCAGAAATCCAGCGCAGATGGGGTTAATGTGGAAAATGGCTATTGTAGCTTGAAACGCCTGATTTGTAATGGAATATCTTCATAGGCGTACAGAGAGGCCCTTTATCACTCCCATCGCTGTTCCAATGGCACGTTGTTTTCACTAATCCAAGTTTAAGTTTAAAAGGCTAATCGATCGTTAGAAAACCCTTTTGTAAATTATGTTAGTTAGAAATGACCATGAAAACAGTTAAGTGAACCCAAGCCTTTAACCATAATGCTAGTGTATATACAGTATATATATATATATATTCAAAAATGATCTAAAGGAAACATATTAATCTCTGAATTACAGACATAAGTAGTAGGGGCCACATTTCAGTTTTGGAGACTGACTCCTAACACAGAGGAGCTTCACGGTAAGGTGGCAGTGACATATATCCAGCTGTGTCTTCAAAGGTCACTGACAGAAGCATGTATTTTTCTTTTTTAAACACATTAAAATGGGTCTTGCTACTTCCATCACTCTTGGCCCCATATGGTGCACCACTGCTGCCCCTAGGGAGGGAAAAGAGAGTTGGATGCCATCAGGCTGCATATTTGCCTGTGCGGCCCTAGTGCTGCTTGGACGGCCCCTGGACCAGTGAAATCTACAAGAGAGGTAAGGGGTGCGAGAGAGAGAATGGGTGAATGAATGAAGGAGTGAATGAGTGAGTGAGTATTTAGGGGCAGAGGTGGCACAGGCAGGCTGTTTTGGGGGAGAGCTGGTACAGGCAGGCTGCTTCAGGGACAGCAGTGGCACAGGCAGGCTGCTTCAGGCACAGCAGTGGCACAAGCAGGCTGTTTTAGGGCAGAGGGTTACCACATCAATATCTGCCTTAGTGTATAGTGATGGGAGTTACAATGTACCACCATCAATGTCTGCCTCAGTATAAAGTGATATGAGTTATGCTGTACCATATCTGTTTAGCAAATGTTACTTATTTAAACCTATTTAATTTATTGATAAGTTAATAATTTATTCTTTTTTCCAGTTGACATACAGTTTACAAATTTGTGAAATAAATATTCCTGCCACCATTAGAGAATTTTTTGTGGGGCCACATACAGGATCCGCACCGGGTGCCAAGTACTCTAGGTACACCCCTGAATTCTAGCACTCACAATTATTGCTTATTACATGTTTCTATGATTTCAAATACAAGCCCTATTTTATCTGGAACAAAGGATGTATAATTTGTGTGGGTAGATCAAACATGGAAAAGGGAAATTTTGATTAAACCAACATATGGCTAAAATAGCAAAAAATGTAAATTAATTTTAAAATAGCAATTAAAAAGGTTAATATCCATGGTTTTGGAATGTAATGTCCAACAAGCTCATATAGGTGTGATGGTTCAGTATCCACATATAGAATATGTACTATAATAACTCTGCAGAGTACATTTAAAGATAATGGTTATGATTTATTGGGGCTTTCGTGACCTTTCTCAAGCAATTTATCTTCATAGCCTTGATTAAATAAACTACTCCATGTTAAGTACCGTTATAGACTAAACTGATGTTTTTATGTGAATGAATCGAAATGTCTATTTTTGTCCTCAAAAGCACTGTGTTTACTATAAGGCTGGATTTCGAAAGTAAATCTTAACAATTAATTAAGGTAAGTCAGAAATAAAATTATTCAACTCATTGACCTCATAAACAAAAGGATGAATTAACCTTTTTTTATCATCCAAACTCAAACCCAACCTGTAGCAATCAGTCTTTTTTTGGACTATCAGCCATTTTATTATCAGTCTTCGTGGATGATTTTTTTTTTCCGTCTGCTGTCATTGATTTCTGTCCGTCTAAACCCGGGACGCAGCTACCTGGTCATTCTCTCTCTCTCTACACAGACCCTAATACACCAGGAAACTTTGTGACCGTGTGGAGGTGACTTCTGCGTTAATCCGAAAGGCAGCCACGATCATTATTTTTCGAGCAACATAATGGATTGCAGGAGAACTCAGCGGTAATGGATTGTTGGTCTGAAAATTAGCCAACAGGGGCCAGCCGAATCGTCAGAACGGCTCTGTATGGAAGTCATTTGGTTTCGAAAGGACAGGGATGCTGGAAGCTACAGACAGTCCCAGGGGGGCCCAGAGAACCATTTCTGTCACTTTGCCATGGAAACACGATAACAAAAGTCGCAGACAGTGCTGCAGATTTAGAACTTCAAAAAAGCAAAATACATTCAGCCTGTGTGCAACAATTGTGCCGAATCGCATCCAGCTATAGAATGAGTAAATGCAGTCCTTGCATACGTTGAGCAAAAACATTTTATTTTGACAGACATAATTTTTATTAGAAGGAATATTTTTCCCACACAATTACAGGAAACTGAATACTATACGCTGTTAAATAATGTCACAATACGTCGCCGGCATACCTCACAAATGTCTGTGTTTAGGAGGGTTCCTCCACATCCTTCCTCAAATGTTCTTCTCTTCCAGGAACTGACTACGTTTGCTGGGTATGAGGGTATCAGAGGGTTCTACAGCCATAAAAGTCACAAAAATGTGTATAGCATATAATGTTTGTAAAAACACACAACAGCCATTGTACGCACACTAGAAATACATGGTACTAATGTCAGGACCTTATGGATATATGGTCCCTGTTAAAGGGATTCTCCAGTCAGTGATGGGGGAAAGTCCAGGCTGTCTTTAGATCCTGCCCTGCAAAAAAAGGCTGATAGTACATATAACCTCCTAATGGTCATCTTGATAGTGTTTTTGAAAATGCACACAAACGTGTTAAAGGGTTAATAATACATTGTTCTTTGATGAGACTGCATGGGAGCAAAATTCAACTGTGCAAGTAAAATGAATTATTCTGCGTCTCAATGTCTTGACTCAACCCTTACGAAAAATTACTGCAGTTTTTCTGAAGTAATACTGCTATTTTTTGGACATGAAAAAACTGCAATACTGCACTTTTACTGCACTTTTACTGCATTTGTATTTCACTGTACTGCAGTATTACTGCACATTTACCGCACTTTTTTTTTTATATTGCAAACCTACAGTTGTACTTCAATGTACTGTAGCTTTATTGCATTTGTACTTCCGTACAAAAATAACTGCAGTACAACTGCAGTACAGTGAAGTGCAAATGCAGTAAAACTGCAGTAAAAGTGCAGTATTGCAGTTTTTTCATGTCCAAAAAATAGCAGTATTACTTCAGAAAAACTGCAGTAATTTTTTTGTAAGGGAATTACCGAAAGAGATCATAAAGTCGCCTAAAACACTGATCATCGGCCATGCCTCTGAACGCACCACCTAATACACACATCCCCTTTGTGACAATGTCTGATTTTATTTTTATTTTATTTTTGTATCCTTCGTGACAATGGCTGTTTTAACACTTTTGTGATGCTCGTGTTTAGCTGTAATTTTCTTCTCATTTACTGTACCCACACAAGCTATATATTGGGGTTTTTTCAGAAGGGCCTTGGTTTCATATAATTTACTATAAAAAAGTATAAAATATGGTGAAAAAGATTTTTACGACAGTTTGACAAAGACTCGTGGTAGAATTAGTGACCTGCAGTGTAGTACATGCATTGATAAGTGAAAAACACATTTATGGTTTACATACATGCTCTGGACCCATTGTGTACATTAATCTGGGGTATATATATATATATATATATTGTAAGCTTGCGAGCAGAGCCCTCTCCGCCTAATGCATTGGTTTGTCTTAGTCTATCAATTCTATTCTTGTCATACCCCTTGAATTTATGTATTGTATTAAGTGCTGCGTAAATTGTTGGAGCTATATAAATAAAAGATAATAATAATAATATATATCTATATATACAGTGGTGAATGTAGTTACATTTAAAAGACTAGCATGGAGCACCATCAATAGAACCTGGCAGGAAATGGTATATTTCCCAGATTAAATGTAAAGCGTCACCATGAAAGATCTTAGCAATACTAACTTTGTTAATTAAAACTATGCATGGGTTGTGTTTTTTGCTTGGCAATCAGCGTAATTGGTAGATATTTAGTTTAGTAAGCTAAGATTTGTGCCTCTGATCGGCAGGACCAGTATTATCTAATCAATTTCCTGTGTTGACATTTTCTCCCCAGTCACCTTTACAAAGGCTGCCTGAATCAGTCAACAACAATCATCAATTAAATGATAGCACAGAAACTGGAAGGAATACTCACAGAGGTTAAGATACCTTTGCCCATGGTATACACAGTGTCATATTTATGGAGGGCGCTGCCCCTAGGTCTGACCCAGGCCGGTACCCTTAACCACCTACTCAGAACTTCTTCTTTCCTCTACAGCTTCAGAATATGAGGTCATCGTATGAGGTCATCATGGAAGCAGTATTACAGAGGTCTGCACAGGTCTCCGCAGTACATCTGGGTTGATCTTAGATGTTGTCCTTAAACTAACTTTACCTGAGATCTAACGATCATACTAGAAAAATGCCCAACTGAAAGAAGAGGCAGTGGGTAGCTCCTGAAGTATACTTAAGCCACACAACATACCTGGGAACACTCCAGCTTTGACCTGGAGTCTCAGAATTTGGTCCTGCTTCCCCCGGTCTCCAGGTCACTCTCCTCTTTCTCCAGGGCAGGGGAGTGATTTTTGCCATGCCCATTCCCTGCCCAATTCCCACTCCCAACCCCTTTAAATGCTATCTGGGACTATGCCCTCCCATCATTTAGGGAACCACACCACCCCATGGCTAGTGAGGTGCTCAAGTGCATAGCTAAGAGGGAGTGCCACGGGGTAGCCTGCCCTGGGTAGTTCCCAGGTATGCCCCAGAAGCTCCATTTCAGGCTGCCCATCGAATCACCCCCAACGATGCCCCCCAGCGATGTCCTCCAAATCTTACATCCTTCAAATGTAAGATTTGGGGTTTAAGAAGTAGAAGCCCCACAAGGTGCAGAAAATAAAACAAAACCCTTGTACAATTATTCGGATGGGTGTGAGATAATCCCTAATCTAGTCATCATTATGGAATGATATGCTAAAAAGCAATGATAAAGAAATGACGTATGAATGCGCTGTATATATAATCCAAACATTTTATACAGAAAAGTACAATCCAATTTTTCTGTATGAGAACACATAGCAGGGTGCATATAGCACGATGACACACACTAACATATTATCCAGAAGTCTATTTTATACTAAAGATGTTATGGTTACGTACCCTTGTTAGATTTTTGAGATGACATTACTGTCTCGGTAGGTTTTTTGCCTTCTTCTGGAACGACTGTTGCAATGGCTGAACTTGATGGACTTGATCTGTCTTTTTTCGAGCTAATTAACTCTGTAACTATGAAACTAAGAAATATGTCTGGTATCTAGTTTATTCCCCTATGACCCCCCCCCCAAAAAAAAATCTATATAGCTGGCATGTCTGCGAGCAGATCTGAAGTTTAAGCTCTTAACCCTTAACACATTTTCCATCAGCGTTATGATTGCAAGGTTAGACCAAGCAGTGACACTACAGAAGAGGGTTTAGTGTCCACAGGGCCTTGTGTACGTAGCTGTACAAGCTGAGACATCACTTATGTAGCCAGTCTCCCAATGTTTCATTATTATTATTATTTATTGTTTTATATAGCACCATCAAATTCCGCAGGGCTGCCACTCTGTCCCGAAGATGTACCCCCCCGAGATATGCTGCCACTCTATCCCCCCCCGAGATATGCTGCCACTTTACCCCCCCCCTGAGATATGCTGCCACTCTGTCCTCAAGATGTCACCCCCACCAGACTTACCGGTGCAGACTCCACGGGGTCTTGCGGGGCAGGCGGGAGACATCTACGCATAATGCGTATTCCACTTCCGGTGCCGGCACTTCCGCCGTGGGAAGTACTGGCAAGGAAGATTGTTCGCGCAGACCTTCTCCGCTGCAGGCACGTCTGCAAGATGTGCTTTAAAAATCTCCCTTGCCGGGACTCCCCCGGTGGGAATTCCCGGCAAGGGAGATTGTTAAAGCACATCGTGCAGACGTGCCGGCAGCGGAGGCTGTTTACGCGCATCGGCGCTGCCGGTGAACGTCTGCGCGATGCGCTTAGACAATCTCGTGGAAAGTGCCGGCAGGGGAGGCTGTCTGAGCGTATCCGAGAGTAGGATGCAGGTCCCCTGCACCACTGCGGGGATCTGTATCCTAACCCCGCTGCCTGCCCGGTGCCTGGGACTGCATGTCCCGGGCGTCGGGCGCTAGACCCCGAATATAGGCCCGAAAAAGTGCGGCCTATATTCGGGCCAATACGGTATATATACACAAACACACACACATACATACACACATCTGCATATACACACACCCATACGTACACACATATGTAGGGGTTAAAAAAAAAAATAAGAGCCAAAAACAAAAATAAAAAAAACGTTAAATACATGAAAATAATTTATGAATATAGGTGTTTTAAATCAGGTCAAGTTAATAGATGTAATTTTGGTATTTCTTCCCTATTTATAATAGCTGTGGATAATTTATATACCTGTAAAACTGAATAAATGTGTGGAGAGGTTACATTAATAGAAAATGTTTATATATATATATATATATATATATAAATATATATAAATATATATATTATATATATATATATTTAATAAAAGCCCTACTCATTATGAAACAAATATATAATTTGTGTGGGTTCACTAAAAGTTAAATAGAGAAATAACAATTAAAGAAAAAACGATTAAAGAAAAAATCCTACTGTCCTTTTGTTGGGATTTGATGATCCACAGAGGCAAGTATGATACAATTTGGGCATGTACAGCGAAAGGGCTGCACAGCAAAATATACATTTAACTTATGTTGTCGATACTTTCAATAAAAATCAGCCCCGGGTTATTATAAAGATAAATGTGTTTTCAACCACAAAGGAATCTAAATCACGGACTGACATCAACTCTTCAACGGGGAGTACATATTTCACTGCAACACCTCAATAAAATAGATCAGGTATAATGAAGTACCCCTCAGAGGTGCCGGAAAAAGACAGCCACACAAGAGGGCAAATGAAATAACGGCTTCACTTAAAGGGATATCATCTTTATACCATTTATTAACCTTTTTAACTTTACAAGAATGGCTAATTGTTGTAAAAGTCATTTTGAAGACTGACATTTCATGATACTGTAAATCCTGGACTGGGGCCGGACTGGGAATGATGGGGCAGCACTAGCACCTTAAGGCCAGAAGCCAGCCAATGATATAAGTGCAGCCGATGAGCAGTAGGTCAGGTGGCTCTGTTGGTCAGCCACCCCACCGGGTATTTGCCAGTCTACCATATGACCAGTCCAGCGCTGGCCGTAAACTATTTAAACTGTTTGTGTTAAATATTTGTCCCTGAGAATATTAAAAAGGCCGCAATAGAAATACTAGCTCCCTATTCAGTATCGGTGCAAATATTTAACACAAACTGTTTATGGTTGGCAGCCAGGCCAGGCCTGGCCATATGGCAGACCAACACACACAGACCTTTATTCAGTAAAGATCCATATGATTGGCTGTTAATATAGGCATGTCATTTTTATAACTGTGACAATTAGAAATTGTTGTCTTTTAATTAGAAGTTTTTGAGATCACATGACTTTTTTGATCAAGAGGCAGTTGAGTTTTGTTGGATTGTGTATGGCCACGGTGCGTTATTCTTGTATCAGGTACACGTTGTGAGACTCATCTTTATTGTTTGTTAATTCAAATTAAGCCTAGTTCTGTCAACCAGTAATATTTTATAACAGCATCAATAACGACCAACTAAACTACATTTCAGTCGTAAGACACACTAAATATATAATCACAACTAGCAAGCTGAAGCGAAACATCGATCATGCTGCCCATTGGCTTATCCAGGGCCTTTGGGACTCATCTTATTTTATTAATAACTTCATGCATCCATATTCTAGACATCCCTTGGACTGGCGTTCCCCCAAGCTCTGGACTGAAAGTGAAAGGAGCCTAGTTGGTGGAGGTGATGAGATGTCCAAACCCTTTTACATATCTGCACCCTAGGGAAATGTTACACAGCTTTGGCCACGGCCCTCATGAATGCCTCGTCGTGAGTGACATGGAAATAACTGACCAGCAAGCCTGAAAAAATCTTCACTTACCTTTTCAAGACTCATCCAGCAACTCCTGCTGGCGACTGTTGACCTCGTATTCTGGTTAAATGGCCAACCATTTGGGGGGTTCTACTTTCCCTAGTGTGTCTCCCCACTTTTCCCTCTTCTCTTCCGATTTTTGCCTTTTTTCGTTCCCATTTTCTCTTTTTTTCTGCTCCCTTGTGCTGACAGCTATTTTTAATATGGCCAAAGGCTGACTTTTTGCCTCCATTCTAGTTTATAACATTTATTACCAATTGCCTACTGCGGCTGTGGATCATTGTGGATATTGGCCTGGCTAAGATATTTCAGTTTGGGAGCATTGTATTTTTACTTCTATCTGTATCTCACAAAGACCAAAATAAATATTTAATATAAAAACAAAGGAAAAACCTAAAGGAGAAAAATTAAAGTGAGCCAACAAATGGCAGCTGGTTGTTCAGGACCACCCATGTGCCGATCTCCTACACAGCATAGGCCCAGGATTAGTTCTGACACTATAGACAAGTTAGGGCCAATGTATAAGGTACCATAAACATTTTCTGACCATACTATACTTGCTAATAATCAACCACCCAGAGAAATGTATCAGCTCTCAGTTTCTAACCTTCATTTCACATCACGCAATGATCCAGGTCCACAAATAATGAATGCAAATAACTCATCAAAACTTTAAAGCTTGCTTTAACACTAGGTCACTATATAAGATTGACAAAAAAAAGATTAACATAGACATTATTATGAATCAGATTTGACTGAATAACCCGCTGAGAAAGTAACATACTGTTCTTCAAGGTTATCAGGTTTTTGTAGTAGAATCTTATTAAAATTTCCTCATTATCTACACAGATTCATATATGTCCTGATAACTTCCATTACTCTTAGACCATCAAACTCTTTCCAAAGTTTCTTATTCTACCAATGGCAACATCATATCGGTAACTAATAATGAACGGGGCTGGTGAGATTACTAGCATTATGATTACTATGATTATCTAAGCCTAAACATGAGTTTTTTTGTTGTTTTTGTGTAAAAAAAAAAAGTTGAAATTGTTTTTGGAGTCCTTTTGTTATATTTTTGCAAATATGGTTGAAGTTTTACTTATCTGAGATATTGTCCCTTAGAGAACTTTGATTATTTACTTTAATATAATTAGGAAGCAAATTACTTTGTTTAAGTGACTAAAAAATCAAGACTTCTTTGGTTCAGGATTAGTGTACAGGATTTGGCAGGATTTCAAGAGAGCTGTTTGTTTAGGAAATATTTTATGCTCATTTTGTTGTTGCATTGTAGGGAAAAGGCTTTTTCAAACTACCTCCACGTGAAAAATCCCAATCTGCTAGATTTCAGGTAAAAAATAAACAACATTTCATAAATGATTTGTAGGTACGAGTATTTGACTGGCAGTGGTGGGCTAGCCTGCGAGTGGGGGGCAATTTCCCCCTGGGACGGTCAAAAAAAAAAAAAATCGGGAATGCCGTGGGGTCACATAAAGGCAGCTTCTGGCAAAGTATAGGGGTAAGGGAGCAAGGGCGAGAGTAAGAAAGGTAGAGTGTAAGGGAGTTAAGAAGGGAGTCAATATACATGTGTGTATGTGTGTGTATGTATGCTTGAGTGTGCATGTGTTAGAATGAGTGTGTGTATGTGTTAGAATGAGTGTGTACGTGTACAGTGCCAAGAAAAAGTATTTGCCCCTTCTGTAATTTTAATATTAGAGATAGACAACTTGAGTAAACACAAAAGGCAGATTTTAAATGATTTCATGTATAGAAGGAAAAAGGCTATTCAACCTTACCTAGCCCTGTGTGTAAAAGTAATTGCCCCCATATTTACTTAATCAACAAATTAACCAAATATAATCGATAATTGGGTTCAATTTCACTAGACACGTCCATGCATGATTGCTGCCAGCCATGTTGAATCTAAAGATCAATGAAATAGAACCTTGCAAAGTGAAGCAGGCTAAAAGGTCTAAAAAAGCAGCGCATGATGCCGCAATCTAAAGAAATTTAAGGTCTGAAAACAGTTACTAAGCCATTTCTAAGGCACTGGAACTGGGAGTGTGAGCCATTATCTAAAAAGGGAAAAAACTTGGAACAGTGGTAAACCTTCCCAGGAGTGGCCGGCCTACCAAAATTCCTCCAAGAGCCCATCGAGGACTCATCCTGAAGGTCACAAAAGAACCCAGACCAACACATAAAGAACTGCAGGACTCACTTGCCTCAGATCTGTGTAAATGATGCCACATTAACAAAGAAAAGCAAAGATAGCATCCATGCAAGAGTTGTAAGGCAAAAACCCACTGCTGACCAATAAGGAACACAAACATTTTCTCACGTTTGCCAAAAAACTTTTGGGAGAATATTCCCTGGACTGACGAGTCAAAAATAGAAATTTTTGGACACGTGTCATGTTATAATCTGGCGTAAAGATAACACAGCTTTCCACATTCATACCAACAGTCGAGCATGATGGAGTTGGCCGGCGGGTCACAGCGGCGGGAGTGCCGATCCTGACAGTGAGTATCTGTAAAGGTGTGTTAGCATAAGTATGTGTGTGTTAGCTTGAGTGTATAAGTAGGTGTGAGAGGGTGTATAAATGGCTATACCTGCTCCCTGGACCTGAAGGTGTCCTGTTGACTGGTCCATAGGTGTATTTTGAATGTATAGCCCTGCTTCTTTGAGTTATCTTGAACTTAGCATTATGATACACTAATACATTTTTGGTGATACCAGTGTACCACTTATACAATCTTTGAGTGTGTGTTGACCCTTCTTGACTGCTGGCTGCCAAATTGTTTGCCCAGTTAGTTGAGTTGGTCATTCCAGATGGTGGTTAAGTCTACCAAGTGTGTCTATTAATTGAGTTGACCATCAAGCCTGCCCGTTCTATTAAGTATAATGTAGGTCTTGGATGCAACATCACTTGTTTGGTGTCGAATTGAATTTAAAAATCGTGCTCTGATTTCATTATATCTGAGCATCCAGACTGATGTTACATATGCTTATTAACCACAATATTCACTGACATAATCAAAATGTATATCCTAATGAATACTTTACAATGGAGCAGGTCTTCTAGCTGAGATATTAGTAGGTAATACAATAAAGCAGTTAAAATGCTCTAGGCAAATTTCATGTTATCGCCATGATTACAACATAAGGTCAGGAATCAAGAAATATACTTTTAATCCAGCTAGAAAAAAAAAAAAGATGAGGAGAGGCAAGTGTTTCTTATCTCCAGTCAAATCTAATTCTTTAGGATGTGACTTCAATCTTGAATGTTTCCCGTCTTTAATACTCCCTGCCTTGATATTTGATTTTCATAATACAGGGGACCCTGAGGCGAAGCATTCCAGCAAATTAACGAGCCCCACGGATCAATAGCCTGACATCGTAAATCCTTTCAGACATGCTCTTGGTAGATTGCTGTCCCTGCTAGATCGATACCTGGAGGAGCGGGGGGGGGGGGCGTAAACATCGAAGAACAGCAATATTGACATAGACTGGTAATCTGTAATATGCCTGTTTTATAATATGTTGCCTATAGAAATTTAATATATATAGATAGATATATCTATCGTGATATCTATATATCTATCTATATTGATATATCTCTCTCTATATATACCGGTATGTATGTGTGTTGTGCATTTATTTTGGTTATATCCCTGCTGTTATATTTTCTATATTTGGTTTAGCAAATTGATACGTTTTTAATGTATTAATTATTGCATATTTGTTTAGTTGGTTATAGTTTTAATGTAGGACTCAAGCTTTCAGGTTGTCGGGGCTGTAACATTTTGTATTTTAACCCTCGTTTCCATTTCCATGTGTATTCAGATTGACTCACTGTTTAGTCTACGTTTCAGTGTTACTTCCCTGATGTGTTGTGTATGCGCCATTGTTGAATGTGTGGAGAGAATAGTCTGATACCAGTGTTGTATATATCCCTTGCTAGTATGTTATGTGTTAATTATGGTAAGCATTTCCTGTTTTCTGTCAAGTCCCTTTCCCCCCTGCTAAAATAGTCATATAAGCCATATCCAGTCCCAATAAATTGTTCTCTTGCATCCTGACTGGTGCGTCGTGACTGGACGTACAGTTCTTTGGGAAACCCTTTTTCCACCCCAGAGGAGCACCTTTACGGCGACAACCGGATTGACTACCCAACTTGTAGCCGGCTTTCACTTTGAGTAAGGCGGCAGCGACAACCAGGGATGTCCCAGTAGATCCCAACAATAAGTTATATGGAACAGTTATGACAAAATGACATGCCTTTTCATTAAAACCCTGTATTTCATAATTAATGGCTAATTCTGAAACATATGTTTGTGACTCCATCGTCTGCTTAAGACATACTGGAAACCGCGCCTTTGGAGATTTGAATACAGACCTTGTGAGGGCGAAAAGGGCGATTGGGTCTGAGGACTGGACATTCTCAATGCCAATAACATTTTAGTGGGCATCTTTTACTCTATAAACAATTTTAAGGGGGGCAAAAATCCTTATAATTCCTCTAGTTACTCCACATAATGCCTCCTTTTATCCGATATAAATCTTCCATATATCTCCTCCTTTTACTCAATATGACCTTTCTTTATAACTCCTTCTATGCCTCCATGCAAACCCTCCCTCATACTCTTTCCTCATATGACCTCTCCTATGCCTCTCCCTATAATTTCCTCTTCTTGGAATTTCTTTGAAGGCTTAAGGCAGGGCTGGACTGGTGATGACGGGCAACCCTGACATCATAAGGCCACTGCCCAGCTGATGATGTAAGCACGGCCATCAGCTGGATACGTGGCCCCACACGCTATGTTTTTATGCAGTTGACTGGGGTTCCAGATGGCTAGTCCAGGTCTGGCTTAAGTTATGCATAGACGAAACGAAAGGAATTTACCGATTGCGTGTTAGATGGGATTTTAATATGCATCTGATCTGGTCCAACCTCTTCACGCTTCCCTACGGTTAGGAAAAAAAGAGATCTCTGGACAACATTTCTCTTACTTCTCCACACAACCGTTCCCCGTACCTCCCCCATTCCACTCTCAGACATGTTTGGAATATAAAAAAATCCCTACAAATCTTCTTATTTCTCTATAAAACGGTCTTTTAGACTTTGTAATTACCGAGTTCTACCGGCAATGTACAGCTCCTTCCTTTATAGAGACATCAGAGAAACTTCTATGCAATGAGATTCCATTCTAAGCTGCTGTGACAAAACTGTTTTAAATGTAATAGTGTCCCTGAGTGGGGATAAAAAGCCATATTAATTTAGATTTTGGCTTATGCTTTTGGTATTAAATGCACAAATTGAAAATCAATACACAGAGGCAAAGTAGGACTGAGCATCGATTCCACTGTGTTATACATGTGGGGAATTAAAAAAATAAATATATATATATATATACAATTATTCATTGACCATAAAAGTATATTATTATTATTATTACCTAAAAAGGTAATTAAGGATAATTCTTTTTTTTTTAAATGTCTGTTTCTCCAGCGTAATGCAGGATTATACCGAGCGCCAAATGTTAATGCATTTCACAAGAATAAATTCTGCTTCTGCCAACATAATGAAGTATAAAATATAGTTGACTTTAGGCCTCTGAATATATATATAAGCTTAACACAGAACAGTCAACGTATATCATTCTGCGCTGCCATCCACCACAATATCTTACATATTGAATGGCTTTAACAGAGACATAAACTTAGTAAAAACTAAAGCCAACTAGATTTAGATGTTCTGGACCAAAAACTGCTATTTTAGAAGGAACGTAGAGATTTTTTATTAGCAAGACCTTGGTACATCAATGAAATGGAGATGATAAAGTCATATCTCCTCAATCAATTCTACCCTTACGAAAAGATTACTGCAGTTTTTTTGAAGTAATACTGCAGTTTTTCGGACATGAAAAAACTGCAATACTGCACTTTTACTGCAGTATTACTGCGCATTTACTGCAGTTTTACTGTATTTGTACTTCACTGTACTGCAGTTTTACTTTTTTTATTTTCATGTCCAAAAAACTGAAGTATTACTTCAGAAAAACTGCAGTAATTTTTTTGTAAGGGTAAAGAGGGCGATTCTTGTTTTTTACATGTATAAACTCCGCTTTTACAGTACAATATTCATTAAAATGATCGGTATGCATGGCTGAAATTTAAATATTTGTTATTTAAAATAAAAAAATAGAGTTTAAAGAGTATTTTGAAATTTACAGAACTCAACACCATATGGTGAGATGTAATAGTGCTTAATATATCATTTCAAGAAGCCCAGGAAGCATGACAGTTTAACTAAACCTCATGATTTTATATTAGTTATAGAGGATGGCCAGGGACATCTCTGTAGACCCCTTGGATTCCATTACAATTCGTAATAATCATAAATTAGTTATTGTAAAAAGAACATCTAAATACGTAGAAAGGGAACATTGAGGGAAGAAACGTTAAAAAAAGGTGCAAACACTGCAAATCATATTTTTATTTTTTGTTTTCACGGTATCGAGATTGCAAGGGATATTCGTGAAATGCTGTTTTAACTTTCTCCATTAAAGGGACACTCCAGCCATTTTAATGTACAGTGCTATGCAAAGGTTCTAGACAGGTGTAAAGTGAAAACAATAGATATGATAATAGTTTATTTTTATAATTTAACGAGATGCAAAGTAAGTGAACAGAAGAAAAATTTGGTGTGGCTACCGTTTGTCTTCAAAACAGCATCGTTTTTCTAGGTATACTTCCACAAAACTAGGTGAGAAACAGCCAAACTCACTAACAAGGTGATGTCGCTAATGAAGCCCATGGAACAGCGCAGCTTAGGTGGAGTGGGCCTTGACAGAGCTAGGTGGTGTGCATAAGGGAATTATTTAATTTAATTGGTTCAAATTTGTTATGGGTGGAGTTACTATCAAGGTATATAAGTGGCAACCATTTTGTAAACGGTCACTTAACTGCTTTTCTAAATCCTGGTTGTCCCACCCTCCCTCCATTTAACGGTGGGTTGTGGGGGTGACTACCCCGTTTTGTCACAGCGGCAGGGATAGTTGGGGATTATTGTTTAGTATGGTGGTTTTTATGGTTTGGTTTACTAATTTGACTTGGTTCAAGTTAGTTTGGTAGGTTTCGAGCTGGCCTGTGGATCAGAACCTGGGGTGGTGTAGGGGTTACCTATGCCCCTGCATTGGTGGTTTGGTTAAGTTGGTGTTGGAGGGGTGTCTCGTGATGCCCCTGCATTGGTGGTTTGGTTAAATTAGGTGGTGTAGGGGTGTCTCGGTATGCCCCTACATGGTTTATAATTTGGTTAAATGGTCTGAGCCACAGGCTAGCTCGAAACCTACCAAACTAACTTGATTCAGGTAGGCAGCGTTCAGGTAGTGTAGTGTGATTCGTTACTTCAGAGAATACGATTCACTGCTCCAGAGGCCAGAGGCTGTGGGCTCTAAACCACTCCAGCAAACGCTTGGCATTGTGCACAGCGGTCTTTGGCTTATGTGCAGCTGCTTAGCCATGGAAACCCATTTCATGAAGCTCCCGAGGCACAGTACTTGTGCCTATGTTGCTACCAGAGGGAGAGGACATGCTATTTTTGTTACACACTACACACTTCAATGGATGAGATGTTGTTACTCCTAGATACTTCCACTTCATAATAATGGCACTTACAGTGGCCCGGAGCAGATCTAGCAGGGCTCGTGGCAAAGATGGTATCCTCTAACAGTGCCAAGTAACCGAGCTCTTCAGTATGACCCATTCTACTGCCAATTATGTGCTTGATTTTATACACCTGCAAGTGTGGCTGAAACATGTAAACTCAATAATTATGTGGAGCGTCCATATACTTTTTGACAATATAGTTATATTGGTTCTGGGATCCATTCATCTTGAGAAGGAAAGTCTCAACATTTGGTATTTTATCAGATGTTTGACAACTGACGACAATTTAAATTATTGACTGTAGTAGTACAAGCTAGTTATACTGGGGCTGAGGGGAATGACTAATGTACCTCTGTTGAATATTGTGAATATAATAAGTGAATTTTCTTTGTGGTTTTCCATTCAAACCCTCTCTCCTGTACAGATTTGTTACTGCCAAATGACAGATTAGTTTCACATGTCATGTTTAAGTACCGATCCCTCACTAACTCATGCAAAGCCATTGAAATCTGTCAGAGAAGAACATGCTCCGATCTCCCTTTAAGTCAAGCATTTTCTTCTTAAAATGAAATGATAGATTATGTATCAGGATACTGCAAATGATAACATAACTCTGTGTCATGTTGTGGTTGCTCCAAAGAAGAAAGGATCTGTCCTGGCTGTTATATGTATGTATCAGCCGAGATAGGCACGGACATGGCTTGCTGCCAACTGGTCCACCAGGTCTAGTGGTCTTTGGACGATTTCAGATGGAAGTGTAAGTAGAAGGAAGGTTTTGAGATTTTTAAAACACTGGCTTCCCAACAGTTTAAAACTAAAATAAGTTACCTGGCTTGAAAAGAGTTCTAAATATTATAATTTGCATTGCTACCCTATTGCATCACATTGACGAGTTATGATTATTACAAGCTCAGGTTGATATAACGAAACAAGCCGGCACATCAGGTTGAGAGAGCCCTGCCCTGGAGTTCATTGTCGTGAGAAGTTTATCGGTTTGATATATTATAGCTTTAGGAAAACAGCGTCTTCCACAATTCCAAATAAAATTGTCAGCTATAAACTACAGCTACTGAGGGAGCAATGAGCAGAGTCTACAGATTTGCTCAGGGATGAAGCACTGTGTGTGAAACCAGACATTTAAACAACAACATTAATTCACACAGCATCTGTTCCCCAGAATGCCTAAAAATACAATGCTTTTTACAACATTACACGGAACAGTACGTCTATAGATTGCATCCCCTGGTCTCTTACCCTCGAAGAACCCAGAAGTTTGGAAAATTAATCTTCACCATCATCCACTGGATGGTGGTGAGGCCAAAGAGTCATCAAAGGACGACCCTGAAGTTTAAATGAATGGGTTGACTGAAAAAGTTCTCCGAATTGTAATTTTGTATACTTGAAAAAGGATTTGTGGACGAGTTCCATATATAAATGGCAAAAGATAATGAATTCTATACAATAGGAAACCAAGCTGGGAGCACAAATCTAAAGGGCGATAAAGCATGGTATTGCCTTCAGGCTGGAACCCAAGGGAATTAATTGGCTAAATTAGCCCCTAATCATCAGACTAGATTAGGGTTAGAAGAGGTGGAAGTGTCTTTCCCTCTACGGAAAAAATAATAAAATTTAACATAAATATTTATTAATATTTATTTAATATAAGGGACCTCAGTGAAATGACACCATGGTAAAGTAACATCACAAATAATAAAATACTTTTTATATAAAAAAAAAACAACATGCACCCCTTTCAGTAGAACCATACATATTAACATTTTCACTGTACATTAAATATTTTGAACAAGCAAAAAAAAAAGTATTTAATCTAAATATATTGTTAATGGAGATGATGAGGTTTCTAAACTCACCTATAGCTCATAGTTTAATAAATAAACTTAAATGTAATATTCTGTGTATATATATATAGCAAATAATGATCTATCTATCTCATTGAAATGAATATAATATAAGAAGTTACCTTGTTGTGGCCATTGTGGTTGCGTGTCAAATGATGAGCCCATCAGGACTATAAATCTATTTAATTTACCTTCCTTTTGAAACATTGCTTTCTTCCTCTGCCTCATGAAACAGTTGATCTGCCCCTTCTGTCTTTTAACCTTGATTTGCCTCCAGTTTTATGTTTAATAGTGTGTCAAATGGCAGCTTTAATATCTAATCTGTCTTGTAATGAAATGCACATGGGGCTACATTTTTTTAGATGCCATAAATCAGATAGCAATATCTTATTTACAAGATTATACCGCAAATGGTGTTGAAATACAATTTAAACTCCCCAAATGCCATTAAGTTTTTTCATTATATCTTGCTATACATAGGATACTAGAAACAGCGTTATAGGGATATTCCTAAATCATGGCAGGCAAATATGATCCTACTGCTGTAATCAGCCCTAGCCCCAGCTAGAAGACAACACCTTAGGCCAGGGGCGTCCAACCTGCAGCCCTCCAGCTGCTGCAGGACTACATCTCCCAGAATGCTCTTTCAGCTAAGGGGCTGGCTGAGGAGGATGGGAGATGTAGTCATGCAGCAGCTTGAGGGCCGCAGGTTGGACGCCCCTGCCTTAGTCCACTGTTGAAGACAGATACCATATGCCCATCTTTAGAACTTCGTGAAACCTCCCTTACTATTATATAGCCCATCAAGAGGTCACAATGTCCCATAAAACGTTCTGTTAAAGCCCTGATGTGTTACTCATTAGCTGTAAGAAATATCGAGTGGTATAAGAGTTTTGCCTAAGATCACTGATTTTTAGGGCCATTCCAAGAGGCTCAAAGAGCAGATCTTACTTGTAATTTTACCTATCCGTCTCTTTGATCATACTGCACCCTTGCTTCTACATGGGTGCCATAAGCAAAAGCTAGGGCCAGATTATCCACTAGACACTACAGGAGCTAAAGGAAACAGACCATAACAGAAGCCCCATGAACTTGCTTACACATTCTGCCCATAATCTGATCATGCCCTGACAATTTTACCCATATGCTGTGGCAAATGGGTACAGGGTGCTCTGATTTGAAGATTTTGGGAAACTGCCATAAGCCCATTCTCGGGATTTGTCTTGCAATTCCACAAACAGCCACCAGGGTCTACCATAACAAATACTTTACGCAGCACTTACACCTTGATTAAATCCTTTCTTTTATCCTTCTATGGCCTTCATGTGCAGACTGTTTAGGTAAATGTGTGTTGGACCAAGCATAATCCACTGGATTAACTATCTGCAAGTGTGCTAAGGGATTCTGTATTAATCGGCCACTTGGTTGGTTTGCCTCCAGGGTGATTGTGGCCATCCAGGGTGATTGTGGCCTAATCTGCAAAAATTGTAGAATTAAGTCTTACAGGTGTTTCAGGGAACAGGCCCTAAATTCGGAGGGCTGCTTGTGCTTACTATAGTGGGATTTTATGTTTTCGGAGAACATTTCAACCCCAGAGGAGCTGAAAATAGGGCATCCATCATCCATCCATGGTGATGGGTGGGAGTATTTCAATCATTAAGCACACAGGCCGAGGAGTTGTGGCCCAGCTAAGGTGTTTAGAATTTGGATATTGTTGTTTGTTTACTTGTGAAGTATATTTTTGTGAATCCAAGAGTTTATCTGTGAAAGGATGAATAATAGCCATTTTTGTTTTGTCCTGCTATAAAAGTACCACAAGGATCAAATCTATGAGAAAGGTGGTTTATAACAACATATTTGAAGGATTAAAATGTCAGCATCAAGCTGAAAAGCTGCTTTCTAATAACAAAATCTCTATTGTAATTCTAGTTAAATTCATGGCTACTTCTAAAATTACATTTTATTTATAGAGCACTAGCAGATTAAATAATGCTGTTACAAGAGGGGATAATACAAAATGAACAATGACGTTAAACATTGACAATATAGAAAATCGACAATAACATTAACACATGTAAACACATGCCAGTACAGAAGGAGAAGAGGGATTGTTTTTGCTATACATATTTAAACATTACTAAAATGATATGAAGAATGATTGGAACTCATTTACTCTGGAATCCATATCACTGGAAGGTGTGGGTCCAGGGGGAACCAGTGTAATGTATGTAGCTTAACGGAACTAACACAAGCACTCAAATTCACAAGAAAGAGCTACTATCCAGTGGACGTGAGTGCTTGCAACTTGAAAACACAGAACTTGCATGCAAGACCTTGAAAAGTGCAACGTGAGTGCTTGCCTGTTGCTGTCAGGAACTTGTGAGCGATGGTGCAATGGCTTGCAAGTCACCATGTATGATGGGAATGGGAGCGAGCGCACCCAAATTTGGAAAAGGGCGTTCATAGGATCAGTATCCATCACTTCAGGATATGAGATGGGAGAGCCACATCCCCGACAGCAGTTAGGGTGAATGGACTGTGTATGCTGAACATGGGGCTTGACAATGCTAGAACCGCAGCCCAGTGGCTCCCTCAGGAACATAAATAATGTACAATGGCTGGTTTGTCATCAGGTCTGTCTTTTTTTTTTTTAATGGGGTGGGACTGGATCGGTGTGGTGGTAACAAGTGCGCCAAGATTAGACCGTGCCCCTAAATGGGATCCTGACAGCCCCTGCCTCATTGGTCAGTGTAGGCATATACCCATTGGCTGCCTTATCCCCGTCCCAGCGGGTGTTAACAAATCAACTGCCGCTCATTAGTTGTTTTGTGTGAATACTTGTTGTCCATTGGTTGGTTTATCTAAATATCAAATTTGAATTGTTATCGGTTTTTATTGATAAGTACAGAATAAAAACTGAGACTGAAAGTTAAGGTCAGGTTATAGTCCAAGAGTACGGCTAAAAAAGACCTAATCATGATTTATTCAATGCAATAAATAAGAAAGCCCTATGAAGGTTGCATACAATGACACCAAGTGGGAAAGAAATTGACATAATTTTGTATATTGTCAGTCTTCAAAGCTGGTCAAAAACCTCTGGCCACTTCGAAAAAGGTACACAATGTAGCCTTAAGCTCTACAATAAATCATCAAGAGCAAGTACTTTCTCTTGCTAAAAGTCTTTGCAAAAATAGCATGACTCACGCATTACCTGACCATTCTTTCTTGGAACACGGCAAAGTAGAGTGAACGTTCAGAGACAGGGACATACAGTAGGGTAGGGCAGATAAGGAGACATGGCTAAAGATAGAATCCTTGGTGGGTCTATGTGAGCCTGCTCCTCATATTAGGAACATTTTGTTACCTTTCTTCAAGTGCCTGGCCTATGTATTTAATATAAAGTTAAGGTAATATAAAATTAGTCTCACATCATCATCACTGCCTGTGCTAGCAGCGCACCAGCCCCGAGTATTGAATGAATGAATGAATGAATGAGTCACTTCCGCTCCCTAAGACAGCTGCTTGCATTTCTCAGTTCTTATTCTCCTGTGGCTGACCTGTCATATTTTGGCCTGGAAGAAGCTTTTATTTCTTTTTTTAATTAGTGTTTCTTTATAAAGCATGTGCTTGGCTGTATACAAAAAAACAATTTTCCTGATGATGGTATTTAAATAGCAGTCTGGTGGACAATCAGTACTCATTCATACAGATTCAAGCGAAACATACGAACAAATTTAGACAAGAAAAATGTTGAGCCCATCACTGTCCATCAACTGACATTCATAAATAATTTTTTTTGCAAATAGCACATTGGTTGAAAAGAGACATATTCTTTGCTCTAGCAGCCATTAGAGATTTTTTTTAGATGTTTTTAAGTGTTCATCATTATAGTGACAGCCTACTGCCACAAACAACCTCACCAATGATGATAGAGTATCAGAGTACTTGGTAAGTAGTAGTGACTCAATGTTAAAGTGACCCTCCAGCTCATCTGAACTTTAATGTATACGATAGCCGAATGGTACCCATAAATTTAAATATGGTCCTGCTTGTAAATGCATTAAGGGAGTCTATGGAATGCCAGGTTGTCCCCATATCCATTTGCCACTTTCTCTGCTCCCTGCTATTTGGCTCAGACAAACATGTCTGCTGTTGCCATGCACTATACTCATTGACAGTCAGTTTCAGCGCAAGCCTGGAGGGAATTGCAAGAAAGGGGTCTATGAAGACCCCCAGTGCACATGTACAGAAAGTGGTCACACTGATTCGGTGTGAAGTTTTGTTGCCATGGATTGACTTTAGACCACTGAGGTGCTGTTGCGCTGCAGACTCTCCTAAAGGTAAGTAACTTTTTGAAGAATGCATATTAGCATACCTGGAAACTTTTGGGCTCCAGCCTACCCTTGCGGGACGCGGCCAGGACTACCCGCTGACATCTGTGGGCGTTCCTGCTGATGTCATGCGCGGTCCCATCGTCAGTGGGACACCCACTCGGAGGATTCGGTTGTCGACCTAGAGAATTGGCTCTTCACCTGGATTCTCTGGGAGTAACCTGGAGAAGTGAAAATGTATGCATATGAGAACTCAAAAAGTTCTTAAATATGCATTCATCGTTGGTGAGGCTCATAGGATGTTGGAGAACCCCCTTAAATTTGACTCATCATCCAATGCATGTCCTACTCTCTCCTCACTTCTGTTAAATTTCAAGTAACTTTTGAAGGGCTATGCCTTTTTCATTGATGGAGTCCAGGGTGGGCTGTCCACCTTCTGGCCTGGGGGCAGGTAAAACGAGTGGCATGGTGAATTGTGTGTGCTTGTCTCGTGCTTGCCCCAAGGCTTCTAGACACCAGTCCCTACCTGTGGCTAACATGTAGCTTATAAGAGATCTTTTTTCCCCTGACATGCTCTTTAGATTTCTTTTAGATTTGAACTTTATGGTACTGTCCATAGGAGAAATCACTTTAGATTCATAAAGTGGCGTCACTTCTACATAGTTATTCTGTAAGGATGAGTTGTCTACATCATAGGCAAAACTTTAAACATTAATTCTCTTGGAGCATGCCGTTATTAAGATGGGTTGTTTACCTACTTCACAAGAAAGGGTTGTGAACTCAAAGGAAAAGTATTTCCCTTCAAAATAGTATTATTTAAAAGATGTTGCTTTTTCTGCCATACTAAACACAAGTGTCTGCTTCCCAAAACAGAATAATCAATATCTGGTACGTTTTCAAGACCAAGCTATAGGTAATATAATTACCCAAGTTGTACTAAAAGCTGTGAAGGTAAAATATTTTCCTGTATGTGATATTGTGAAAAGAAAGTCATGCTGTAACCCCTTGTTTTCGTCTGGTAATCCACCCCTGAACCCCTCATCTCCTGCTCTAACCCCTTGTTTTCACCCGATATGTCTCTATTCTGCTTTTCTCCATACCCTGCTGATTTCAAAGGGATAACTTTGGTGCCCTCTTGTCTGGCTTCATTGCAATTGTTAAGACAAAGTGTGAAACATCTGCGTCCTATATGCAATCACCTCATCTGACCACTTATGAGGTAGCCCTATAAATTCCGAGGCCTCACTTGGAAACGTAGCTGCAGTGGCCGCATCCCAAGTGGACTCTGTATAAGTGGATGGCTAAGAATTACACCGGTGGGAGCTGCAACACCATCTCCCAATGCAATCAGCAGGTAACCCTCCAAATCTCCCTAATCTTTACTATGGACCTTTACATGTTTTTATGCTTTTCTTTTCCCCTACTCAAACATATTTCATCCCCCTTTGCCCCTTTGCCTCCACAGTCCACATATCTCCCTCCCTTCTGCAATCACCCTACCTAAGCTCACATGTCATTCTCTTTTTTCCTCATTCCCTCCTCACTACTAATCACTCTCAGATGAAGGCACCCCATCCCCACAAATCACAATCCCACTTGTTATCGGTCTGCTCTGTGAAAACCCACCTTTTTCGAGAAGCGTACGACCTTTCCTCAGAACCTTTGAGGTTTCCAGCCATCATCCTACTTGATGACTGAACCATCTCAGATCATATCTACAGATCATCCAGATCCAATCAACTCATCCCCATCCAAACAGTCCTACTGTTTCACTTCCCCCTCAACTACTGACTAGATTGTAAGCTCACAAAAACAGGCCCCTCTTATCCTTTTGTACTGTTTTTTTATTGTGTGTGATTCTAATTTATTCCTCTGATTGTAACAGCGGCACAGAATCTACCGGCGCTATATAAAAATGTAATATGATAAATCAGATGTATGGAGATGAGACATATACAATACGGTAACAAAAAGAAAATATAACAAAATCAAAATGTAAGTTCAATGAACTGAATATGTGTTTATATAGCCAGTGTGATGATTCATATGCGAGAAGGGAGAAATAGGTGTGATATATACTCATAATGTGAAAAAAAGTTATAGAAAATGGATAGAGCTTCTTCCTGCTGTGTACACATGGCAGCTTCTAGAGCCAAGTCATAATAATTTCCTTTCTCGCACCAAGAATCTTCACCTGGACCTTTTTAATGGCTATGTTTAGGGACGATATTTGGTTAAGGTGGTGTAAATTATTTTTTTAATGAAAAGCCAGCTAAAAAAATATATGAATAATTTAAAAAAAAATCCTAAACTAAATCCTAAAATAAACCAAAGACCAAAATTAAAATGAATTGGTGTATAGCATGTACAATAAAATAATACAAAGACAGAGTTGGATTTATGCTTCCGGGTTGCTCTAGGCCTGACTAGCCATCCCCTTCACAGACAGAGTCCTTCACTGCCAGGATATGACATCATAGACCAGCGCTGAATATCTTTGAATGCAGGCTATGGCGGTTGGCCCAGTCATCCATAGTGTAAATGGGCCAGTTGTGGAGATCATTTTTTTGCTGCAGAGGAATCGCAGCCCCTCTCACCCTGCTGTCGTACGCCAGAATATGTTACTGATCTCCACACTGAAAGAGTTAAACAACAAAAAGGTGTTGTAGGAAGGCATGGTGAACAAAAATGAGTCAAAATGGACAAAGCCTCTCCAGGACTACCTCGAAGCCTTGCGTGTTTGTTTCCCGATGTCCCCTCCCAGAACATGGCACCCTATATGCATGTCTTATCTCAAAACAGATCTGCTGTGATCCCTCATCACGTCCTAATAATTCTTTTCATTAAAGATAATTCTTTTGTCGGGCACAATGGGAGTTGTGCTACTCTGCGGCTCGGTTTCTAGCTTACCACTGGCCATGTCATTATTTGGATAACGCATCCCTTTGGCAACATTATTATGCTTCAGCGCAGTCCGTGACTTTAAGTGTTAACAAGATCTGGCCTAAGACCTTGAAGATGATCGAAAACCATAATGAGTTTCAGATGAGCTTAGCTCGCTCCTAATTACCATGAATGATAAAGACCGGGCTTTTTATTGCTCATTGGCCTATATTCCAGCAGATGCAATTCATCATAAAACTTTCTAATTTATCTCCTGAGAAACAAGGTTAAGAAAATAAAGTAAACCAGTAACGTGTAAAACTCCTGTATACACGTCTTAAAAGGAGGGTTTTTTTTAAAGTCTAAATATATTTTTTTTTGCATGTTTATCTACAAATATCTGGTCAGAGCAATTTTGCAAGCGACGTTACGCTACCATTCAAAAGTTTGGGGTCACCTAGAAATGTCCTTGTTTTCAACAGGAAAGTACATTTTGTCCATTAAAATAACATGAAACATAATTACAAATCCAGCGCAGACGGGGTTAATGCTGTAAATGACTATTGTAGCTGGAAACGGCAGATTTTTAATGGAGTATCTTCATAGGTGTATAGAGGCCCTTTATCACTCCCATCACTCCTGTGATGACGGAAAATCTGTAGAGGAATTCTATAGAAAATGCTTGTATTTTTTTTTAACCTTTTAGTGAATACCTATTTTTGTATTCCAGTCCAGTGTTAACATATACCTCTCGGAGCTGAATGTTTCATCTCTTGAGCATACCGGGATTTGACCCGGAGTCTGAGGGTTTTGCCCCAATCTCAGGGTAAAGGGGCAGATTCTTAGGGAATGATGTGTAGGCATGTCCTAATATCAATCCAGTCTAAAAAATTAACCAGATAACAGTATGTCTGCCTTTACTGGGGATGTGACTACAATAAGGGAGCAGGGCTAGCCACATATACCATTATCACGTGGTCCCGTTATGTAGATTATTATATGTTATTATATTTCAGATGAACACAGATGTCATAATCTAAAACTAGAGGGTCAGAGGCTTAGATGTAATGTAAGGACGTTTTACTTTACAGAAAGGGTGTCAGATAAGTGGAATGGCCTCCCATCTGAGGTGGGAATTAAACTTGCATGGGACATGCATTAAGCTACCCTGCATCTAAGAGTAGGTCAAGAACCGATTAAGAACGGAGTTCTTACATCAGGAAAAACGGACAGGCTAAATGGGCCTGTTCTTATCTGCCGTAAAATTCTGAGGTTAGCCTCAGTTAGCCTTCAAAGGGACATGGAGTGGGTAGGGAGTAGGTCAGAGCGGACAGAACTTGAGTGGAGAGTGGTTGTGACCAAATGCTGCTCCATGTAGGTAGCTGCGAGGTAAGCAGCTCTAGTCCAGAGACAGGATCCCACAGCTCCATTGAATTTTAGAGGACATATTAATGATGCCAAAGTGCCCCGTGGCTTCCCATAACCCCGACGATCGCCATGGGTGTGCACAAGTGTATTGGCTTCACGTAGAAAAATACTAATTTTTTTTAGTGCTAGAAAATATCTTTTTGTGTAGAATTGATTTACAATCCAGTTATAGCTTTGCTTTAAAGGGTACATCCATTATTTCTCAGCCTTTGGCATGAAGGTCTGCTATTTTCGTTTGTCTGGCCAAAAGCTAAGAAATAATGAAGAAAACAGTGAGATATCTCTTATGCTCTTTAAAATGAGTAGACGTAGGGGTGGATGCGTGGAGTGGGAGTCATGCAGAGTATTTGGCTGATTAAGTTATTCTAGCCGAACTAAAACAGCTTTCGGTCATGATAATCCCCGTGTACTGGCTGTTCTGCGAGAAAATGATGATTAAAAGCTTCGCATGTAAAAGTTCTCGGTGGATGAAGAACACAATCCCGTCTGCTTTTTAGATATTAAATAAATATGGATATTTTGTCACATTATTTTTCAGTAAATGTCCAGGATATCATCTGAATCGCAAATCAAAGTACAATGTATTATGTTAGAGGCTATAAACAGACAGTCCATTCTGTATTTTAATACCAGAAAAAAATATATTTATCGAAAATGTGTAAGATGTGTTATTTCTATGGGAGAAGCTAACTGTTCCATGGTATTTACAGGTGTTCGGTACTACTGGATACTGGAGAAAGTGGGGAGAAACTTGGCTTAGCAGCGCCTCCTACTGATAGGGGCTCAGGGTGCCTAGCATTAGCCTTATCATTAGCAATGTGTATGCATCAGATTGTACCAAGAAACAGGAGACCCCAAAACAGTAACCAGCAGCATATTCTAGGGCAGATTACATACTTCCAAATATCTCGGTTTTTGGAGGGACTGTCCCTATCTTTCCGCACTGTGTCGTTTTTCTGGGTAGCTGCCTTACTGGGGAGACGATGGGAGCCTGGGCAGATTACAGAGATCCTCTGATCTCCCTTGATTGGCCCAGGGAGCCCCCATGTGGCCTCTGGGTATGGGGGGGCTTTACATGCTGTGCGCCGTACTCACTTATGGCGCTGGCCCGCCAATCTCTACCTCTTGCCACACCCCCAGGTGCCCATATTTGGACAAAAATGTTGGAGGACTGGCTCACTTACATAATGGAAGTCTGTGCCTAGCCAACACAGCCTCCATCGCATCCCTTCCCTTGCAGGTCCTTCTGAGGCAGAATGCAGGCATATGATTTCATATCTCAGCACAGAAGAAGAGACCCTCCTGGAGGTAGGGACCAGAGTTCGAGGGGTGCACCAGGGTGGCTGATAACCAATTTGGGCAATCAAACACACCGTTATGCAAGCAGAGGGGTTGCAGCAATCATGGAACTGCCACCTTAGGCCTAGTCGGCCTTGGCGAGAATACACTACTGCTATCCAACCCTTGTGTGTTACTTATTTTAGGTTTATTTGGTGTACAGAACTATAAAATGTAGGATGTAGGAAATGTGACAGATTTGCTTAACTCAGACCTGTTCACATATAAACATAAAGATCATCATGCTAAATTTTCCTTGAAAAACACAATTTTGGGGCTTTGGCTTGCATACATTTTTGTATTTAATCATGTAGGTCACTAATTTAAAAAGCTAAAGAAAAGATATTTCAGATTGCTAAATGTCAAATAGTGATAATTTAAGTTAATTTCATAGAAACATTAATAAATGTCATGAAGTTTTAGACGTGTTGACGTGTAAAACTGGTTTCCAGAATTTCTTCTGATCTCCTGTAAAGAACGGGTTGTTATGGAAACAATGCGACATTCAGGCTAATGGCATAATTACGGCATTTGGGCTTATACGTTAATGAGATGTTTATAACGAACTTGTTATTGTAACTCTGTGCCCCTGGACAGGAAGAGGGGACAAAAAGGTACGGAATTGTGTTCTTAAGGTGAATTTTAATAGCTTTTTTAATAAAATGAAATATTTGATCCCTACATTCGCAAGCATTGTTTGAGCCTGGACCTCATCATCTTCTCACCAGTATGAAAAATACAGGGATGATCAAACTAGCCATTAAACTAATTTGATTAGATGTAAGACTAGCTGTATTATGTGTAACCCTCTAATCTTTCATACGCATGCATCTATCCAATGTATGTACTGAAACATACAACATCTCGTGTGGTATTGACCCTTGTTGTAACATCATTACTTGTCACGCAATATATACAGCATGATACTTTTGATTTATACACTGGTGGAAAATCAGGTTAACAAAATTGCGTCACTGTAAGGATCCTTGGTCAAAGATGACTGGGGAAACCTTAAGAGAGAGAAGGTTTTTTCCTTGTAACACGTTTTCTTTCGGTTGAGGCTTCAACTACCGTAGCCACCAGCACTTAGCTGCTTTTCTTGATCAAAGAGATCCTAAGAACAAGCCTAACTCGACCAAAGGGTTAGGACAGGCAGCAAACCAGCAACGCTAAAGAAAAGACCAAAGTAATTAAACAAAACGGGGACAGCAACTAACTATAAGGACAACAATGGGCAAGGATGTGCAGCTGGATGGACATGGCGGACACCATGGTGCTAACATGTAATATGGGAAGACCATGATGTGATATCCTGCTGACTATATCGCTGGCAAATCAGGAGGTATTAGACAGAAGGTTGCCAATTATTTTCATTTTTTCTTTTTTAAATACTTATCTTCCTTTATATGATTAGACATGTTCAGCAACAAGGAAGCCATATCTAGTGTTGGGCTAACCTTTGCATTAGATCCCAACTTACAACTCATACTTTAACGCTTTTGATCTTGTAACACGTATATTACTTGTAATTTTCCTAGCACAAAGTATGAAATTTATTTCAACTATGTCTAACAGTTTTATTTTAGTAGTGAGAAATTCGGCTGAATAGAAAAACAGCGTTGAAAGGAAGGTGAAATTACAATTAAAAATAATTCATTTAAGGTCTTACCCAGAACATCAGTGTTTTTATTGGTGTGATAATAAAACTTCTGGTAAAATAATGACCGGCTTACATACAAGACACAAAGGATACAATTGATAAGTTGAAGGGAATACTGGTACCGAACGATGCAAGTTTACATAGTTAAAATGCTTATATAGTAATATTCCACAGTATTTGGGATTCAGACCTGTTATTTTCTGGAGACAGATGGTAATTTAACTTCTGGGTATATTGATTTTTTTTAATGCTACTACTGGAGTTTTATTTTATTTAATGGGCATTTTTTTTAAACAAAAAAGGGTCATAGCAATGGGCACATGCTGTTCCCCCTAGTTATACTAATCATTTCTGTTATTACTCCTGATTTTTGATCTATCGATGACATTTTTCTCATATAGGCAGGATAGGCAGGATTGTATAAATAAACTTGCGGAGAAATTGAACAATAGTGCCATTTAATTTAAAATTGACCTCAGTGGATAATCTGATATTTTTGGATTTAACTATTAAAATCACAAATGGTGATCATATAGCAGGGGCGTCCAACCTGCGGCCCTCCAGCTGCTGCAGGACTACATCTCCCATAATGCTCTTTCAGCTAAGGGGCTGGCTGAGGAGGATGGGACATGTAGTCCTGCAGCTGCCGAAGGGCTGCAGGTTGGACACCCCTGTCATATAGAAACAATTGTTGATATCATTTAGCCTTAAGGGTTACAATAATGTGTATATAAACAGCAGAACATGTGTTTATAGATTACATTGTATAACTAAAATACATTCTTCTTCTGATAAATGCCTTAGTTGGCTACATAAACAACTATCTAGAGGTCACAAAGCCACATAAAATGTCTTTGTTTTAGAGGAAGAGGTTAGAGATGTATTGGGCTTTACAAATGTCTCCCTCTTTGGTCATTTGGAATTTTGGAAGGTATGATATAGCCCTATAGAATTCTATACCGTGTCCATGCTTCGGACACAAAGGCTTCAACATCTGGCTATTCTGTGCCACGTCCATTGATACATAGCTAGACCTCATTCCTGGTTAATCTAATGTGTATCAACCTAACACGTTTGCATAGCCACTGGTATCTAGCCCCATGGTAAATCAGTAATTTTAGGGGCTTAATCACTAGTAGGCATTGGTTGAAACCATTGTGGTAGAAAACCTTTAGCTTAATGTGTGGTTATAAACTCAACGTGAGTTCAGAAGTAATGCAGGGTGCATGGCACAAACTAAGTGTTTGGTCTACAAAAAAGTGTTTTGGGCTACTGCTACCAATGGCTCATTTGGTTAAGTATGCCAACCCAACCCATGAGTTGTCATCTCTCACATGAATGTCTCTCATGAGTAGCAATGGTCTTCTGCAAACCAAATGCTACCAATGGAACAGAACCCTTGCTTCTAAAATATTTGGACGCTTCTGTTGTTTTGCTGCTTGAGACATGTTTGATTTTACGAGACATCTCTCTCGTGGCGCTCATGTGAGGGGACTAGATTCAGCCCCTGCCGACTTATTGCATTAGTGATTTCAGCCCGCTTCCTAATCCCTTTTCCATTTGAAAATGTTTTTTTTTTCTGTAAGAAGGCTTTCAATCGAAAAGAGGCTTAAAACTGCCCGTCTTGATTTGCTTTGTCAGTCTGCCGTCATTAAAATGGATTGCAGCTGGCTCGGCATCTATCTTTGGACATAATGAGGGAACAGACGGCCTTCTGAATCACCACTTGCTATTTCACCACTGTTTGTTCCCTGTGATACACACACACCACTTCACATGTGTTGTTTGTATACTCGAAGATATATATGTACTTAAATATTCATACATAAACACGCTGTCAGGACTCTTGCTTTGCCCATTTAAATCATTCATCATCATAACTCTGTCCTATATTCTCAAATCGATTGTGTTGTGGCCATTTTACTGTATACATGCCAGCAGGGGAGGGCTGACAACCCGGGTGACAAGTTCAGCAATAGCTATATGTATTGGAAGCCCTTCTTATGCATTAGCCATGAGAGCCGCCATCTTAATTTCTAGCCCTCAAGGATCTGCACAACTATTTCTCCCCTTAAAGGTATTTAAATACTATCCATGCATAGCAAAATATCCAAGAGCATGACGTGTGCAAATGAGAGATACTTGTGATTAATGTAAAACGTTTGTGAGCAACTATGGAAATGTATGGAATAAAAATGGCAGTTTTAAGCATTTCTTTCTTATTATGTTTTTAATGTATTTTTAACTTTAGTTGGAATCTCTTCTCCTCTGGACATATGACTCTGGCAAGGCAGTGGTGGTGAAGAGCAAGCTCCTCGGTGGTAGTTGGCAAGCTACCTGTTGGAGATCAGTGATATATGTTGGGTGCATCATATAAAGACTAGCACTGGGCAAACGGCCAGTTTGCCGACAAGAACGTTTGGCCGCGTATTCTGCGTTTCCTGGGAATATATTGTTCTATGACATCTGGTTCCGTTGGGTGCATCCTAAAGCCTTTTCTCGAAATTAGTCACAACCTTTTCCATCCAGCATGTTTCACAGAATCTAAATGTCATTCCTAAAGTACTCTGTTGTTCAGTACTGCAAGCCTTAATGCATTCTGGTCTCTATAATTCATAATAATCTGTCACTGACATGGTAACCGCTCCGTATCCACCATTCTCAGTCCAGTGGTACCTATTGAGTCATTTATGCCGGACCGACATGAAATGACCTCCAGACATACCAACACATCACATCGATCCCCTAATGTTATATATCTGGTGCTTCCCAATAGCTCGGCCCTATTGTCTTCTCCTCTGGTCAGTATGGTGTCATAACACTGAGCCTTTCTGCATTGTGCTTAAGCGTTAACACGATATTGAATTTAACTATATTGACTTGAATTTTAATTTGAAGTATTAATTATTTATACATTTTATACCAATGAATCCAACTAATCTTTGCAATGTATCTTGCTAACTCATGGTGATTTTTTTTTTAATATTTTTTTCCATTATCTTTTTTTTATTGTTTAAATGCTATATTTTCACATCTTCAAATCTCTTCTTTCTCTTCTCTTTTATAAATAATTACATTTTTTTTTTTGGATCCGCTGAATATTGTGCTAACACTTCATTTTAATGAATATTTTATCTCACTCACCGCAGGTTTCTTGTTATAGTTTGCATCTCAGGGGATTTTGGTTGTTAGGGTATTGTTCATCTGCTGAACTAATTGTTCACTTTATTTTTAAAAGTATTAAACTGGAAACCATTTCCTTATAACTTATATAAATAGACATGAAAGTATGTCGTCGTCACTTTGAACAATTTGTAATTTAACTTTTTTGGGGGGTTGTCTTACATTCTATATATATATTTTGTGACAGTGTGGAGCAATTGGAGAGCAGGGTGGGCCAATGCTCCATTTCCCCATTCTGTGGAAACTCCATGCCGGGTTTTCCAGGAGGCAAGAAATCTGCAGGATCCGGTCCTGGATTTCTATGAGGCCGGCGTCAGGCCCAGGTGCTGGGCATTAAAAACCCCTGGAGCCTGATACTCAGAGAGACTGTTGGGGGAAGAGGAAGTTCCCTGTGCTCCCAGGGCAAGGAGAGGCTCTGAAGAAGACCATCCCTGAGCCAAGTGAGGCAATACCTGCCTGGACATTGTGTGTGCTGTCTGGGGGAGGTTTTCCAGAGCCTGGCGTAGCTGGGTCTGGCTGGGAGGTTGAGATAGTGGGTGATTAGGCTGGTCAGTCTGGACCAACGTAGTTTAGTTAGAGAGGGCTCCAATTGGGAGCTAGGTTTTCCAACATACTCTGACTGCTCAATCACATACTGATTCAGCTCATCTCTTGGCATAGCTTCCACTTTCCTGAGCTTGGTAGTCCATGCCACATTGTTACATTCACCACGACTCAGTTTTTCATAGCAAACATTCAACTCTGTCAGTCTCTTAATTTCATAGTCTCTCTGTTTGATAGCATCTAGTTTATCGGTTACTTCTTTCAGCTGCAAGTTCAAATCAGAGACTTCACCCTGGTGCAGCCACTTTAAGGATTCAATTTCCTCCTTTAACTCCTGAGCCTCAACACAGGACCCTGCACACTTTATATATGCCTTTTGTGCCAGTTTCAGTGGTTCCACATATCCACTGCAGGTTGGCTGGCGAGTGAAACATGGAAAGGACATTTTATTTCTGCTTTGCTGTCCTTTTCCCATCTTGCATTAGACCAACAGTCAGTGCAATACACAAATCCCAGAGTCTTTAATCGCTCCCTCTGCAGTATGTAATCAAGTAATTACCAGCAGGTCATAGCGACAAAATGCTTTTCTTTTGCAGGTTTCACAGATACACAATACTTTTATCCAGCAAATAGAAACTTCACGTCCGGATCATCAAGGCCATCCTCCATAAGCATATGTATTTGAGCCAGCAATACACAAGGGCACATACCATGCAACAGTCTTTGCAGAGTTTCCACTCAATCCTCCTGGTTAAGCTGTAATCACTTCTGGCACATCCACTGCAGCTTGGTAGCTTCAGGCCGCACAACACTTGGGGTTCCTGGATCCGGTGTTGCGCTCGTCACCAGCATCCACTCAGTTGTTCACTTGGTTCCTGCTTTCTGCCCACAGACCATAGCAGTGCTTTGCCCGCATTCTCCACCATATGTGACAAACCCTATAGCATGAGGGCCACACATGTCACTTTTTAGGGGTCCTAAGCACAGTCCTCTAGGGCAATCAGAGTCAGGAACAGCAGCTTTGAACAAAATAGCGCTTTATTTTTAATCGCTCAAACCCCAAAAAACAAATAATAAAAAGAAAACCTAGCTCCCAATTGGAGCCCTCTCTAACTAAACTACGCTGGTCTAGACTGACCAGCCTAATCACCCACTATCTCAACCTCCCAGCCAGACCCAGCTACACCAGGCTCTGGAAAACCTCCCCCAGACAGCACACACAATGTCCAGGCAGGTATTGCCTCACTTGGCTCAGGGATGGTCTTCTTCAGAGCCTCTCCTTGCCCTGGGAGCACAGGGAACTTCCTCTTCCCCCAACAGTCTCTCTGAGTATCAGGCTCCAGGGGTTTTTAATGCCCAGCACCTGGGCCTGACGCCGGCCTCATAGAAATCCCGGACCGGATCCTGCAGATTTCTTGCCTCCTGGAAAACCCGGCATGGAGTTTCCACAGAATGGGGAAATGGAGCATTGGCCCACCCTGCTCTCCAATTGCTCCACCCCAGGGACCCATATGTATAATCTGCATAGCAGCTGTACCCAGATGCCATGCTAATCATCTCCCTGGGGGTCACACTGTCACAATATATATATATATATATATATATATATATATATATAGGCACTTTTTCTACCTAAAATAGACAAATATCTATAACATATGTGAAAAATGAGACACCAAAATTTAAATGTATGGTGAGAGGTCTTATGTTTTTGGGCTCAGTTTCTCTCTCCCTCCTTACCTACATGTACAAGGCATGTACTGGCCATTATCGGTAGTCACGGCGCTTCCATTTTTTGTTTATATGAAAATTTCGTTATCCACAGCCACTCCATATTTTTGTTGGAAGACTTTATTGGAAATGGGTCGCATTACCAGCCGCAGATAATATGACTACTAGTAGACTGTATTTAATGGAGTACTTGGATTCTTTGGTTTTATAATTTAAAATATGATTTCAAATATGACTCCAGGTGCTACTGAACGCCGTCCGCCGGAACATGTCGGCTGAAGGTTTTACAAGGTACGATGCCGTGAGTACGCCCATGAGTTCTGAACATCGTCCGAGAGACGGTTTATAGCACCGTGGTGAGGTGATTTATTACACATCTTATTATTTATTTTAAATCGGGTATGGCCTTCCATTACATGCTTCGCTTCTTGAGTCTTGTCTGTTAATTCTTTCACAGGTGGTTGAGTCAACGATTCCAATCAACTTTTCTAATCATTATTAATGTATGTGAACCTTTGGGCGACTTACTATTGTGGAGATTTAAAGGTTTTACATTATTTTTGCTTTATATTTATGCCTTTTCGTTCTGATTACCCTCTCTTCGAAGGCAAGTGCATGCCGATGGTGAACACTGGTGGTATAAATCGCCTTGAACTCTTGGAGCCCTAGAAGCTGGCCTTCTGTACATCTGATAAGCAATTAAATGTGTTTATTTATTATGCACAATGAACACATGAGCTTTGGTATATATGACATGATACTTTATTCCTTATGGATATACCGTACGCATAAATCGTGTTTATCACATAATAGATTTTACATCGATGAATAGGAGCATAATGAGAAAATTAGGTAAAGATGATACCTTTATGGGCTAAATGAATTGCATTAGATTGCAAGCTTTTTTTTGACTAATTAGGTCTTTTGTTTAGGCATATTATACCATGTATACTAGATAACTAGGATGACGGACCACATTGTTCACTCCAACAGATATTTGTGTAGACAAAAATCAGGAGTCTTTTGTTCTTGGTTCTTCTTATTGCCATGACTACTTTCCCCGGATTGCAAACAAATACAGTGAACGGTTGAGAATATAAAAAAAACATTTGAACCTCCAATGTTTGGTCCTAAACTATTCCCTGTCCAATTTATTGTTATTTTTTTTTTTATAATGTTTCTTCCAAAATACACTTACTATATTGTTCATGGTTGCATGGGTACAAACATGAAGGTATCAATATTAGCAACTTTGACCCTAGTTTTAAAGTCCAATTCAAGGCAGTCGAAGAAGGCAATATATATATTTTTTCTGTTTTTATGCAGTGATGGACACTGGAGGAATGGTGAAGAGGTTGTCCCGGTAGGGCGCACCATGGCTCCACTCTATTGTAGAAGTACTCCAAGAGGCCAAAATGCTGCAGTCAGACCTACAGAGAAAGACGGCCCTGGACACTTATCTTTACAAATAGTTATCTTCAACCTCCTCCATTCCACCGGTACTGGATTCTGTAGTCCCATTAGGGCAATTTATTAACCCGTCCCACTGCACACAGAGCGAGAGAAGAAAAGGGGACACTGATAATCCCTTTCTTTTGTTATTAGGGTATCTCGGGGCCTCCCTTATTAATTAAATTCTTTAAAAAATATTAGTTTCATGCGGGAGAGGATCTGACTCGCATTTTGTCTTGCTTCTTCTTGATGGTTTGATGCAAGTGTAAATAGCCGTGGTCAGTAGTGAATCTGCAAATGTTGTCCTCCATCCTTTAATGAATAGGCTTATTTAAACGTCCAACCATAATATATCACCACATACATTTATGTGAGGTAAATATACTTTTTTTTACTCAATTTCCCAAATAAAACCCAACCTCATCTGTTTTAAGGGTGATATTCCGCCTACTAAATGTGGCTTTATAGACGTCATCCTTAGTACTTTAATGCCCAAACCTTTCACGGAAATAATACTTTAATCATGAAAAATGTTGCCTCGTTTATAATCTTTGGCAGGAACACGTAATTGTCATGTGATTCATTTTTGTAATATATTAGAGACTTCAATTAGCGAATCCGATTCAGTGACCTGTCTAAAGCTAAAAGGTTATTTATCAACTACTGTTTATTCTGTGGCGGCGTTGCAATTATTGTTAACCACGTCAGCTAAGAGGGTCTTTTCTGATTTGTCTTTTGGGCGTCACACCCACAGGTTTCTGTCCTTCTTCGTTAGCGAAAGCCACACGGAAATCATTTTATTGCTCAATTTGTTACAAAGTGAAGTTAGAGAAGAATGAAGATTGACAGAATTCAGATGGCATGAAGCCAGTCAGACAATGAAGAAAAAAAACCCTAACACAATAAAAGGGTTTTTAAAAATAACTCTTGCTACCATAGGATAAAAAAAAACAAAACTAAAAACCTTTGGCAATGTTGGTCTCTATTCTTTAACCCCTTAATGACAAAGCCCGTACATGTACGGGCTCAAAATGCATTGTTTTCAATGGGTTTAGGGACCGCCCATTGTCCTTAAGGGGTTAATGAATAATATACAGACTAAACAAACGCTACATAACTACTAAATATGAAACTAAAATATTTCTGAATGTTTCCAATCTGCATTTCCGGGACTAGACAATATACCCCAGCGCTGTATACAGTACTGTAGGTCGTCGGCATTGACAAAAGCCTGGTTTTGTCTCATTTTGCCCCAATAAACTCCCTTTATCTGCAGACCTGGAGGCCGCCATTGTTGTCAGCCGTGATATTTTGGGGGACTATCCCTGCTCAAACACCACTGTGTCCGGCTGGGTGATTGGAACTAAGCCATTCCGTTGTTTACCACAGACAGTAAGCGCTAAAACACATAAATCAGGCTGACGTACAGCTGCCTGAAAACATATTTTGCAAAATTGCAATTATTTTAAAGGGAAAACCAATATTGTTTTGAAACTTATGTTTAATTTGATGTAAGCAATTCATTTTCCAAATTTGCCCTTGTGTGCCTAAATCCCCCTATTTTATTTATTCAGATTTTTTTTTATTTTTTTTTTTGCTATTATGGTTATACTAAATTTATATTAGTACATTAAATTTAATATATAATTTACACACTGTTTTTTTGGGTTTTTTTTTGCATTATTTTCAGTTGGTGTCAAGAGTATCCGGACATACGTACGGCTTGTTTAGCTTAGTTAAATCTCAATTGACTGCCCAACGGTGTGCTTTGATCTGCTTAGACAAATATATTAAATAATTTATATTGAATATAATGAACACCATGGTGTATATCTTCCTCCACGTAAAAAATGTTTACGCCAGAAAAGTGAAGTGGTTTTATTTTCTCGAAATCCAACGAGCACTGATTCACAGGAATTCAAAATGAATAATTCCAACCATAGGACATTTCCATTTCCTGGATTTTCGTCTTTCAGGTTAATTTTGGATGTTGCAAGATTAAAAAAGTAACACAAAACCACTCAACATTTTAATCCCCATTAACGATTCCGTTATGAAGTGTGGACTGCCTTTGTCATGCTTATGATTGTGCTGCCGTGACCCCTGTTTTTTTTTAACCCCTTAAGGACAATGGGCGGTCCCTAAACCCATTGAAAACAATGCATTTTGAGCCCGTACATGTACGGGCTTTGTCATTAAGGGGTTAACTATAATTATTTTGAGTCTCCTAATGGGCCAATTAAAGATGATTATATTTCTGTCTGGGTTTGTGTTGGGAATGTCGTTTTTCCTGGTGTATTATTTTTATCTCTGACCCTAAATGCACAAGAAGACTTTAGGTCAAACCATTAAAATGGCCCGTTCTTTTTTTTATTCCCTGCGCCCTGTCAAATAGAGATGTTGCGTGATGTAGCCCACATGCCGTGTTTGCAACACATCTCGTAAGATTCACGCTATTCCATGTCTCCTATTACTTGTTCTGAGCACCTGAAATAGAATCCCCTTTAATCAATGCTTCTTTTGACACTTTTACTTACCAGTGATTAAAAATTTATACCCCAGCTGCTTTTTCGAGTCTAGGTTTAAAGTCAAGGCTGCGAAGAGGATTAATCACACACTCCTTTGAGGATTTACCGTCGCTGCAGCGTTAGCAAAAAAAGGGGGTAATAACTATAAGGAAGCTCAACCTTGCGCACAGGACCAATGAAAATGTATATTTATTTTGGAAATGGTTTCAGGTAGGATTTCTTTCCCCAGTGATGTGGCGATATAGGCAATTTTTATGGATCCGTAACAAACAGGATGAAAAAATATATATCGGGAAGTTTTAAAAATATCAAAGTTGGGGCATTTTACCGATGGGCTTTGTCCCCTCCATAGCCCATCATATTTAGGCCGTATTGTCAGCCATATTTGTCACACAGTTCCAATCGACTACAGGAGAAAATAAATCCGAGTTATGTTAATATGTTACTAAATATTTTATTCATTGGGATTTCATTATTCGCTAAAGTTGGAGTTTACAGTAGAGTTGTGGTTTTAATTCTCTCATGTCCCTTTTAATTATCAAGGGCCAACACTAGCAAGTTTCTCCAGCATGAGGGGCTGAGCCGACCCTGCATACTGCATAATTTAATTGATGTGGCGGCTTTGGATGAGTCTCACCGAGTTAACTACGCAGTATGCTGAACCAGGCACAGTGAATAGTAAAGTGAAGGCGCTAAAACACAACTATCCAGCAAACTCTCCTTTTAGTGAATAAACCCCAGAAAAGTAATGGGAAGTCTGGGTTGATCACGCTTTAAAAACTAGGAATTTAGGTGGTTTTAGTAATTTATTCAAGAACCGACGAGCTCTAACCTAGACCATTGAAGACTTCTATCATCTACAATGGAATATCTCAAATATGCAAACACTCCATGGCTCATGGAGCTGGTTTCAGGGCTGATTTTTCAGCAGGTTGGCAACCCGTTTACTTTCACAGACAGACAATCTAGTTGTTTTTTTTCAGACAACCTGGAATGGATGCAGATAATTGACTTCAATGTAACCCGGACAGTGATTCCAGTGCTCTACGCAGCATACATTAGGTATTAAGGCCTTAAAACCCCAACCCAAAATAGCAAAACATTGAACCAATTGTTTTAGTAAATGATCCCTGACTGGTTTCTAATACAAGTAGTTGTATCTTATTTTTTTTTTCACTTTTCACAATCCATTAGGTTCTAGATTAGCCATACCATATGACATATTGATTGATTTCAGGGGAAAAAAGAGAAATGGACAATATGTTTTCAGAAGCCTAGACCTCCTTGGCTAAAATATATTTTTTAAAGATGATTTTGAGAGGCGCTAAACATTGATATACAAATTACGTATACATTATTTCTTTAGGAAATTATCAATATTTCTAAAAAAAAAAAAAAAAAGTCTTATAAACTAAACTGTAAGACTGCCATAGCGCAGCCACTCCATCCCAAACAGCACAATATCTTTTATAGTTCCAATGACACACATAATTGCCCCAGGTTCTCATATCTAAAGATTATTCAGGCGTAAGCCCACTGGAGTAACAGAAAACATGTTTTCCTAAAAAAATCTTGAAGGCATGGTAGGAGTAGGTACAGTATATGTAATTATGGCTTTTGGTAGAACTCAGTAGTGTTTCTGGCAGTGATGTCCGGTTAATTTAATGCTGAGGGCTGAGTATTGATTTAATTAATTTAAGAAAGTTAACTTAAGGTGCAGTTAGAGGTAAAGGGGGGCAAACTAAGGGGAATCTAAATCCTGGGGGCAGTGAAGATTATTAATGTATTTATTTATAAAAGTATGGTGTCAGTGATATTCTCTGAATGATTCGAATCTCTGTAAGATCTGAATCCCTGTAAGATTCGAATCTTTGAACGATTCTCTGCCTTCAGTGACATCACTAGAGTAGGCAGGCAGGAGGGTCCATTGACTGTAATGAAAGGGGCGGGGCCAATCGTTAGTGTGCCTGCACGGAGGGACTGGGAAACAGTAACTCCTGTGAGTCACACTGAGTGATCCGAAGATTCGGATTATAAATCGGATCATTTCAATGAACGAGTCGAAATGATCTGATTCACTTTAATGATCCGAACTTCCCATCACTAGTTTCTGGCATAAGAATATGACAAATACAGTATCTACCCCTGGGGAATCTCATAGTAGTCTCATCAAAAACTCCCATTTCACTGTTACAGTAAAAGAACTGTCAACAGTTAGAAACATTGACTATTCTAGGGATTTATTCTTATTCTTATTAGTCAGTATCACCCCAAAAAAATGTTATTCAAGTTAATATTATATAAGCTTAGTTGTTAGTTGTCTAATACATCCTGTGTACTGACTGTTCTTTTCAGATCTTGGTTATTATGTATGTGCAAGACATTTCATATATCCATCTTATTATATACAGTACTGAGCAAAAGGCGTCTGATTGCCCTGCATTTATTCTGCAGCATGACAACGACCCCGTACATACAGCCAAAGTCATTAAGAACTATCTTCAGCATAAAGAAGAACAAGGAGTGTTAGACGGGATGGTTTGACCCCCGCAGAGCCCTGATCTGAACATCATCAAGCCTGTCTGGAATTACAGAGGAGAGAAAAGTTACTGAGGCCGCCTAAATCCACAGAAGAACCGTGGTTACGTCTCCAACCTACCTGCCGAGTTACATAAACGTTGTGTGCAAGTGTGCCATGAAGAATTGATGCCTTTTTGGAAGGCAAAGGGTGGTCACATCAAATATTGAGGACGGCACTGAGATGTCTCTCCTTCCCATCTATAAATAAGTGCTTTTATAACTCATAGGAATATAATCAAATTAATTAGGTTTGAATCTGAAAAACATATCTTCAAAACAACAATAATTAACTTTGAAATGCATACATAAGAGATAAATGTGGGTATGTAAACATCAGATATAAAGCGTGGTTTAGGTTATTTGAAGTGCCATATGTGGGTTGTAAAATAAAATGCAAAAAAAAAAATACATGTTTACAAGTTTAATGTTTTAAACAGCTGTACGCTTGCATTCAAACCTGGAGGCAGGGAACCGTTTAAACCAAAATGGAATAAATAGAGATGGGACTCTCGTACATTTTCAGCTTGCAAACATAGGGTCCTCTTCTTGTTCTCTCCTTATTCATGTTCTCTCCTTATTTTGATATCGCTACGGACTCTCCTGGTGCTCTACAAATAAATGCAATGTTATGAAGGCTTTTTAAAATTAGTGAATAAAATAATTAAATCCTGTTAACTATGTATTTTGACATGGATTCCTGGCCTTGTTGTGTTGATGTCCTTCTCAGGTCCTTTGGGGATGAAGCTCCCAGGCAGGAGCATTGAGTCTTCAGGTATATAAAACAGCTAGAGCTCATTTGAGTGACTTGACATCAACTTTTTCCATATCCAGTAACGTTGACAACTACTTCTATCGAATGCAGCCAATCAAATCCTGTTTCATTAGTTACAAAACCTGCCGTTTATACATTGCAGAACAATGGAAAGGAGTTAAAACCGCAGATAAAGATTTAAATTACGCATCAGAATAGACAAAACAGTGAACAGGGCAACAGGGGTATTTCCACAAAGCAGTCACTCAGATGAGGCAGGCTATCACACACCCTTAGGGCAGGGATAAGGTGGTTTATAGGAAGACCAACCTGAGAAGCTTCTACATCCTCCATGTTATTCTATAGGGAAGGGCGACCAGTAACAATCGCGCCAGCCATCTCCATGGCTCAATCTATATTATGTGTGGCCACCAAACACCGATCCATGGGATGGCACTTCTCTTGTTGGGCATCAACCCTTCCACTCCCATCACACCTCCTAAATCTGTCCTGAAATATGTTTGTACTTCAGCAAATTTTTTATAGCCATCATAGCGGGCTACCTTTCTAAGGCTGACAGCACGGTCCTCTAGGGCACTAAATTAGCAGAAGACGAAATTTTGAGTAAAAGTCTGCAGATTTTATTTTTAATGCGACACAGATACTGAGGTTGGTAATTAAACAAAAAAAAAACTACAAACCAAAACCTAGCTCGATCGCAGCACCAACTTTATAGGAATCCATCTGACTAGTCAGTAGGCAAAAATGTTTATAAATTGACCAACCTCTTTGTTCTCTGTTCTGCTCTCAGCAAGTTCAAAACACTCTCTAGCTGTGCTACTCTAGGCTGGGCTTTAAGGCCTACTAATTAAGCTCACCTGTGAGGGGTGTATGAGAGGGTAGAGACTACAAACCTCCTTTCAATCACTGTGCCATACACCCCATCACACCACCAATGATCCTTATGGATATCAGTTAGGGTAACCACATCAGCCATGTTTTCCAGGAAAAAAATTGTGGCCCTGCAGTATGTGGGATTTATACACTTATGAAAAGGAACCAAATAGTCATATTAGTTATACATCCTCCATACTGATGCGTGTCCTGGAAATATATATACATATGTCTATATTTAAGCTGACATTCAAAGGTTTGGGGTAACATAGAAATGTTCTTGTTTTTGAAAGAAAATAACATTTTGTCCATTTATGTATTTTGCTAAATACAGTATGTCCCAGGACTACCTTAAACACACAATCCTCTGGGGTACAGAGACACTTTATACACAGGTGTTTTTCGAATCAGGGAACGAAATCAATATCTCTACCTCGCTCCTTTCTTATGAGATGCAGCTGAGTGAAATCGGAGGGTTTGGCTACTCCTGGTCTGGAATTCTCGTCCGCCATTTATGAGCATGAATGAAAATGTGGAGTGGAGGACTGGCTCACCCTTCTCTCCAAAAGCTCCCCCCCAGGGATCCAAAATACATTTCTGCTTCTTCCTGGGGCTAATCAGGGCTTATTCCCTGCAATATGTGGCATGGACCCTGTTTGAAAACAAGCACACTACTAATAAGACCCATTTTGGCCCTTATTACTCATTATGCTATTTCATACCTCTCAAGTATTCCTCACAGGAAGGGACAGTTCCTCTTAAGGACACAAATCTTGTTGTACTTTTCTCATAATGTTAGCTGGATACGAGTATATCACAGTGTTCCACATCATTTTAAGTCTCTATAACGTGGAAATTAACAACAGAAAATGTGTATAAAAACTAAACGTTTTAAACAGTAGTCATTGTTCTTCAATAGATCATGAAGTCACATCAATCTTTCGGTAAAGTTTCATCACAAAAATGTCCCTTGAGAAGCCAAAAGGCCCTATTAAATAGGACACATTAAAATGCATTATGCAGGCAGCAGTGATCTTAATGCAACCCATGACATTCATTTTCCATGCGTGCTCCAATACGGAATATGGTTACTAATAATTAATCATTAAGATAATTACAAAACGGAGCAGCATGCATGCAGTTTTGGCTTTTATTTTGCTCCATCACAAGTGTATGTAAGGCATTGCCAGCGTTAGAAGCACTTATGATAAAACATGCGCATTGAGTAGCCATCCTGGGTCCTCTAGACAGGGACACAATGTATAGGGTTGGCATCTTTGGCCAAAATGCCTGATTATAGTTGATATAGGCAAGAACTAGCCCTGGGAAGACCATTGTGGGGAACCGGGAGCCGGAACGGCTCAGATGATGATCCAACCTCATCTATGAATTTTGTAGACAGAGTTAGACAGAGTTAAGCAAGTATCTACAGTAAATGGGACATCTTCTCCAGAAGGCATCGTTCCAAGGTTCCAGCTCAGCTTCTCCCTTGTTTTTTTTTTACCCGACCGACCCACCAATAAAAGGATTTTAAAAATGTATAAATTTTGCTATATTTTGGTAATATCCTCCTCGTCAGGTGTCCTCATAAATTATGAAGCAGAAGAACGCTGCAATTATGGTCCAAAAAAAATTACAATGAGCTGTAATTTAGTCACGTCTGTTTGGGATAAAGCAGAAAAAAAATAAAATTAAACAATAAGCCAAGACTTTTTTAACTATCGTTTATTTTATTGAAATTCTTCTTGACGCAGTCCTATTTATTTTGATCTATAGCCCCCTAAAATATGGAGATAATTAAGGGAAAGATCAGTGGGGTGTAGGGGGGGTATTTTTTTTTCAAGCAGAGAGTAAAGCTGAAATACCGTAATAAATGATATTGTTTATACCATCTTGAAACAGGCATTTTATCATTGTCTGCTTGGAAAAATATTAGAAGAAGAAATTAAAAATGCATATGAATGCGACAGAATAGACTACGTGAGAGGTCTGTAGTAAATCCAATTTCCAAACTCCCCACAATATCCAGTAGGTTATAGGAGAATAAAACATACATCCCGGCATATACACACTGTGCGCTCGCATCATAATAAATCATAGCTTTTTCTTACGCTCAGTTTGACATAAGCAATATTGCATATCAATTCTCGCAGACACAATTGCTTCCTGATTTGAAGAGCTAGTAATCTAATTTTCGGATAGGAGGTACAGAGAAGTAATGGAGAAAAAGCATTTAATCCTTTCATTGCCAGAGGCCTACAAATGTAGGCAATTTTCTGCAGATTAAATGAACTGATTATATAAAAAAAAAACCCTTAATGTAGCATAAAATGTAGCAACGTCCAAGCTGCAGGAACCAAATACTTCCAATACTGTTCTCCATAGAAGATCTAGAACGCAACAGCTTAAAGGCGTCTTTAATGGAGTCAACCGTATTCCAGCTGGGATTTCAGCTGTGAACTACTAGCAACAGATTGGGGTTTCAAAGATCATTAAAGTTGATCTGTCACTTTTTTCTCCAAACGCTACTTTTTAATGTTCAGTGTACTAAGTAAATCTATGTAATATGGCCGCACATGAAAATAAGTGAGCGTTCTCAGGATCTGATATGATTCTTCCTCGCCGTTAGGTTATCTCGTTCCAGTTGTGAAGTTGCTGATGGCTGTTGATTGATTATTTGCGTTGAAGAGGCGTGTAGAGCGTGTAAAGGTCATGATCACAAGACCAAGACCAAAGTTACAAAGGTAACTTAGACATTATGAATGGGTTAATTGATATTAAATCAAGCCATTGGTCCCTATTGTTCAAGATATCCTAAGTGACTTTTCCTTTACCCTGCCTTTGTTCTCCCCTTGATTGTTCATCACTTTTTGATTGTATTTGTCACTGCGTTTTTCCAGGTTCACTTCTTCTTCGCTTGCCCTACCCTAGACTCATAAGGTCACTGGCGAGGTGTACACAGCCAAAGAGCCAACAACCGTTGGTGTGATTTCTAGAAGATGGGAACCAAGAGGCACGAGCCATAAAAGTGTTCAATAATACACGCTGGTTCCCATCATGGAGTCAAATCAAAGGACTTGAAACTTTGGCTAGTCTTCCCATTCTTTTTGGGGACTGTGTTAATAAAAGGGTTAAAAAACCTTGCATACAATAACACCACATGCTGATTTTACTCTCACATTTAAATAATTTATTCGGCAGCCTTGATTCGCTAAAAATACAATAAATCAAAGCCTTTTTCCTGTGGTGTGTACGGTGGTTTAATGAACTACTCCATCTGTTTAATTCTCTTTGCTACTGTGGATGATTTCAGCAAGGAAAGGGGATTAATACGATTTCTAGAATATTTTATAGTATCTGACCTTAAATGATGGATTATATAGGTTAACATAATACGATTTAGTGACAGAAGCCACTCAGAAATGTGCCACAGGAGGACGATGTTGTATGGAATCAGGGGGTTTAAAATGGGATTAAGTTATTGTATATGCTTGATGTATGACATCATTAATACTTAGTTGATCACTTGTTTACCTACAGTGGCTACAGAACAGTAGGAAGGATATGGTTACTGGGAAAGGTATATGGAGCAATTGGGTATGTTTTGTAGAGTCATTACGCAATAGGAGGAGATGATTAAAGACGTTATATGGAGTAATATGGGGAAGGGTTATATTAAAGTAATAGTAGGAGTTATAGAGTTTAGGGCAATGGCAAAGTTATATTGGGTTGTTATATAGAGTAGTAGGTGGTGTTATAGGCATAGGGTTAAATGGGGTAATAGGAATCAGGGCTGGAATGGGGATTTAAATCCCCCCCTGGCACTTTAAATGATGTATGTACATCCACACACTATGAACTATACACTCTAGAACATGACTGAATCGGTTCGAATAGCGGAAAAGGTAACTGACCAACCCCATCTAGCACTGGCCCACCGAGCGTTTGCCAGATGGCTTGTACAGGTTGGTGTTATATTGTTTGTTTAAGCATGGGAGATTTGTGGTTTCTTTCGTTCATCCTATCCTTCAGAGCTCAGCTTAGGACATCGGAGATGACTACATACTTCAAATACAAACGTTTTCAGCATAAATGTATAATTGAATGCCACTCCATACATGTAAACCATCTAGCTTGTGTTATTATCATCATGTAGGATACTATTTTGAAGTTATTCAGATTTGTATTTCCACCTCTGACACCATGTCCCTGATTCTTTCTTGTAATGATGTCACCACTGGTAGGTTTGTTCAGGCAATAAGCAAATAAAAATACCATCCAATCTTTTCCTACCATCGGATTATTGTTGACTATAACTTAGTTTTCGAAAGTCCTTAAGGTAAAGTAACAGTAACCATAGCAACAGAGGAGAGCGAGAAGAAGGCTAGTTTGAGGGTAGCATGCGCAGTGGCTTACACGTAATGGATAAAACCTGGCCAGACAACGACCAATATATCCCGAGACGCCATGATTACTTCAACTACTGGAGTCTCCAAGGCATACCCACAGAGCGCAAATGGATATTTAAGTAAATAATGGAAAATTAAAACTATCCTACAGCAATTAAAACAATACAACCCCCTGGGGAGATTTTTCACAAACACCCTGTATTAGGGGATATAATAGCTAGACACTAACAGGAGAGAAATAATGAAGATTTTTATGCCGTCCTATGGTTACAGAAAGAGAAACCAAGATCAAAGCGTTTCCGAGTGAAACTATGGAAATGATTAACTGAAGATTTTAATTATTCACATTACATGCAATTAAAATACTCTGTTAATTTGAGTGAGATTTAAGGGTCGTGGTGGCGTACACCAATATAATAGACATTTAATGTAAATGCGATTACGTTTGTCAGCGATAATCCATTAAATTGTGGGGACGGGTCTGCAGCCAAGATTGGCGAAGAATAAAATTAATAAGAACTTTTTTTTTTTCTTCAAACTGCCTTTCCGGCATTTGCATGGAACAGATGGGCATGAATAAGCTTAGGGAGGCTGTGTTTCCATGGCAACGAGGCCTAAGCACGATCGCAAGCCAGAGGCTGTTCTGCTTTCCACCTTCAATGCGTTAGAAGGTAGAGGGGGAGCGGCAGAAGATGGCATTGGCTGATATATAACTTTTGTACAGCCTGTAATAACATTTAGAAGAAGAGGGGAAATTACAGTTCCCTCATATTTGATAGTGATAATACATAATTCAGAGTTATTATCACTGGTTTCTCCAGTTTAAGAACATTAAATCTAAGAGTGTCTGACTTCTATCATTTTGTTTATTAATTTCCACGTTACCGACTGACTTGTATCTGGATTTTTAACAACATGATCTACTAAATATTAGTAGAGACACCGATCACCTCACTAGATCCCACCAATGTTTTGCATTCTGATGTTTTGACTCTTATGCTGTTGATGCAGTAAGATTCTTATAGGATGTACGTTCATTTTTTTACATGGTTTGTGGTAAATATTACACCCAACTTGTTTACATTCGCACTTTATGGTCAGATGGGGTTAGCGTTTCATGGTAAGATTCTAGTACGAGAAGGCTCCTTATACATCCCTGCTTGCTCTGGGAATCGTAACGTTGTGATTTTTTCATGGATTTTGGAAACTGGATAAGTCGCCCACAAATACAAGACTGTCCCACATCTGGAACCACGAAGAGTAACTGTGGGTTTTAGAAAGGGAAGAGTAAAATACTTGGCATATTCATTCTTCTGAAAGAACATTTTACTTTTTCATACACCAAATTTTTTCTTCCCTTGATGCTTATTATTCCCTTCCACAATATAAATACAGCCAAATCACCTTTTTTTTTAACAAAAGCAGATGTTAAGTGGCTCCCTTAGCCTTCCCGAATTAGAGATTGTTATTGCGTGCAGAAAAATCCAAGGAACGTATTATTAGGGCCCTGCAGGTTTCCGAAGAACTACGTCTGGATTAGTGGAGCATTGTAATGGAGTAGCTAATATTCCAAATATATTGTAACAACGTGTGATGTCATTAGTGTTTGCTGTGATGCATAGTAATGTAGTATAGTAAAGTTAAGGAAAGATTAAGTGCTGTAGTTGTTCTTCTGCTAAAAGTATTGCAGCTGAACCTCGTTGATGTAGACTAGGACTAAGGGGAAGCCATGAATGTTGAGGTGCAAGAATGAAGTGCTCTGTAGGCAGCAGAGTAAAGTGATATCAGATAGTCTACTTTAGGAGTAAGATGTTAATATGCCTCTCTATTGTGAGACCTGTCCCAAAAATAGAAGAAAAATCAAGGTGAACTATGAGTAAGTGTCTGATGAAACATACAAGATAGTATCTTCCCTCTTGTTGTAGGTATTGAAACTAATAACATTTTGACATTCATATCTGGTGCCATCTTGAAGGCTACCTACCAACCTCCAGCCAGGGTTCCCAGAATTTGTGCAGTAGCAGATTGTATGTGTCTTATAGCTACCCACCTGGAAAGATACGATCAAATCTTGAGTTAGACTCCATGATAGATGGTTTTAATATTTTGTGTTAAAATATTAACAGTCCTTCTGACCTTTTTAAGTCTTAACACAACATATGAAATCATTTTATAGTTTGTTTATAAGGGTAATGTTCTTGTATTTTTATATTTTTAATGTAACGCTTTTATATTATACATTTTTTTATATTTTATAATTTTTAAAGATAATAGCATATCATACAGTATGTATGTAAGAGGGAATGGACAACCAAGTTGCTTGACATTCCATTCACATCACAGATGAATTGTAAGTCACTGAAACTGTGTAAACTTACTAATTACAACTTTTAATGGTATGTTAAAACTCTTCCAAGTGCTACTCTCCTTTTTGCTCCTTTAATAATTTTGTAATAATATACATTTGACAAATGATTGCCGGAGTGTTTAATGGGTCTGTAGTTTTCAGCTGCTGGCGATGTAAGTGGTTTGCAAATTGTGTAAAGGTGATTTTGAGTCATCGGCGGATGTGTCCTGAATCCTTATGACCTGGATTACTGATGCTTGGATCAGCCTGGATCATCACAAACAGAGCCTCAACTCTTTCCTACAGAATCAAAACCATAATTTTGTAGCCTCTAGACTGTAAGCTCGTTTGAGCCGGGCCCTCCTCACCTGTTGTCTCTGTAAGTCAATTTGTTATGTTACATGCTACTTGTTATGTCCTGTCCACCCATTGTACAGCGCTACGGAATTTGATGGCGCTATATAAAACAATAAATAATAAATAATAATAGTCTGCATCATGTTCCTAACATTTTGAGAACTCTCTTAGCTCCAATTCTTACTGAAGGATATATTCCCAAACCTGCAAGAAGGGCTGAAGGGCTGAACTGGCCCTGTCAAATGAATAAAATAGTAGTTAAATAGTTTCATGAATTGACCTTCACAAAATGTTATTGTTATATTATGTGGGGCCAGCAGAATGTCACTGGTGTCCGTTGTTCATAATGCATAATGAATTTAGATGAACAATTCTTCTCGGCTGCAAATTCCTGGTTTAGTGATTAGTTCCCATAATATATACATGGAGAATACAAGAGAGTTCTGAGATTTTATTGAGCGTTCCATAGTCCAAATTTCTATTAAAAATATAGTTAGTTTCCTCTAACAATTTAGAGTGTAACCAATGGTGGGTGGGCAGTTATTCTGTTGCAAGGTGAAGCGGCCTTAATCTCCATTCCATCCAACAAAATTCTTCTGCAATTGCACCATTCCATTGGCTGCTCTAGTGTGAAGAACACTTTCCAAACTTCACATCAAATTATTTTTTAAACATAACCCTATAAATTATGATAGACGATAATCACTAATAAGCACATGTAACCTGAAAATTAGTCATGGGCACTACAGATACCCCTTGTTCCTGTCTTCTCCCATATATTGTAGTAGATATTTTGTCTTGAGCTGTATCCAAAAACCAAGCTAGACTGTAATCTCATTGCCAGGGGGGCTCTTAACGAGACCTGTGTTCCCATCTCTTAACCTTTTACAAATGTGTATGTTCATTTACATCTGCAGGTTACAGAGCAACAATAAAAAAAAAAAACATAATTATGCGGCTATTTCTTATTATGATAAAATGAGCCTAATCCAGATATGGGACCCTAATTGAAATTGAAGATCAGTTCTGGATGAAAAAAAATGCATTGCCACACTACCCATTGGCCAGAATCACGGAATAAGAAGGCGACGCATGAATAAATTTTGTTAATAATAGAATCTGGAGCCGCATTAAGAGTGTCTGGCATTGTCAAAAAGGAATTGGATGAATTTGCTCTGTAAGAAAGCCTTGGCTTCTGCGAGAAACAGGGAGATATTATGGATTGAGTTAAATGGCTTAACAGAAGGTGTATTAGCGTGTACACAAGTAATCTTTATTAGCGTGCAGTCTTATTTTCTGGTGATTGTGTTGAGAACTCAGTAGTTAGTGCCAGGGTTTCGTTTTATTTCAAATTAAGACTGGTAGACGGCTTTCTGATAGTGGACCAGCCAGCATTGTACATAGTCTTGTGATGGTCATTTTTCCACCGATGCCATGATCCACCGATAGCTCCCAAATCTGACAAAAATTAATTGTCCATTCGTACGCACATTTTGGCGTAAGCAGTCAAAAGATTGTAAACATTTTCTTTCAAATGAAATTAATTTAAGGCTATTGATGTTCAAAGTAATACTATTTCACAGTGTGACAGACAGATGCTGCCTCCCTCTAGCCTTTCGGATGAAATGGATTCTAGGCACGTACGAGGAGCTTTCTCTCTGTAAATGACAACCTCAATTATATTGTAATCTACAGCGCTGCCCTGGGAAATTATACATGACTCGTAATGCATTACCACTCCTCTAATAAGAAAGGTACTAGATGCTGAAATCCTACATAGGATTCACGAGTTGACATTGTTCAATAGTAAATGATAACAGTAAATCAGTGGAAGATTTTAGTCCATGTGTTTAGGACAGAAATGATACATCTGCTGACCAAATTTAAAATGTATTCTTGAGATAAGTCTATTACTTCGGAGAGAAGGTCAGCTTAATGATAACTTATTCTGGGCTACAAGGTAGGTGGGCTATCAGGTTGAAGTTTGACTCTTGGCTACCAATGCTTTAACCGGCAATTGAGTGAGATTTTAGGAGTTGAAAGTAGGAGACGCGTACGTGCCAAAGTTTCAAATGACCAAAGAGGGATGCTTTTTGTTTTAGTAGGCATCGTTATGGACAGGGCTACACCATGACTTTTCTTGTGACTTTGACCTTTTATGTTCTCTGTAGAACATAAAAATTTCTAAACTTCCTGGAAAGAGGGAGGTTGTGGAGAACAGAATGACAGAGTGATTTGGTTCCTCACTCTCCTAGATGGGATCATTTGGGAGTCAAGCATATAGTAACTAGATATAATTGGCTACGGGTAACTATCTATTCTTGAAACAATGAACATGTATAAAATATATTTGTACCAATAGCTGACGTGGCTGATTGCAGCAAGACCCTGATGAGGAACCCTGAGTTGATATAAAGATACTGCAAAATGCAACAGTCAAGGTATGGTCCACTGACAGAGGTCAGACAGAGTCACATGGTAAATACAGATTGTGATCTGTAATTTATATGGTGACGAAGTCTGTGAGGTTTGGCAAAACATTACCACTATTTTTTGTATGTTTTTAATAAATTAGCATGTTTTTCAAAAGACCATCAGTATCAGTGAAAGCTTTGAAGCTATGAGACGATAGCCTACAGTCCATTACTTGACTTCTAGCTCTCATTGGGATCTTTAGAGTGAGAGGCCCAGGATATGACATTATATCCCCACCCTCCACCTCGTTAGGGCACATAGAGGTCACAAGGGAGCAGTCTACTCAGATCAGTAGCCCCCTCTAGCTCAGGAAAACCGATTTAGATAGGAGTGGACAGTAAAAAAAACAAGTAGTAAAATGAGGCATACAAACACACACACACTCTCTCACACATACATTCATATAATGCTATGGTCAACCTCAGGTCTACCTGTTTGGGGTTCCCGTGCCTATGGTTGTTATATAATTTAGGAGTTACACAAACAACTCTTGTTGGTCACCATTAGTAAGATATAAAGAGCTATAACTCCAGAAGTGTTACTATTGCCTGAAGCCGCAAATAAGATAAAGTGTTATAGATAAAGTGTATGGATAGTGCACTTTTGTTTGTGTTCTGCTGAACTCAAGCCCAAGGTCTTGCATGACCCAGTGACTTTACTACATGAGTTTACTCTGAAATTCTTCTGCATGCTAACCTTTTAATAGTCCTTCACAAAGATTCTGTTGAAGTCACCTGCTAATAGGGACAAATAAATGGATTTGATAAACGCATTTTGTCAGGAGGTAAAGATATTCTGAATTAGGCTTCCAAAGTTCAATCAGTGACTTTACCTATAAAATACCTATGAGAAAACCACCAGCTGAAACGTTGAGATATCATTAAAGCAGAGCAGAATATGAAGGAGTTTGCTCTAGACTGAGAGTGGTCTGAAATGTGTGAGATTCCTGTCAAACCCTGCTGGTTCCTAGTTATAGAGTTATAGGTAGATATAGCATATATCATAACCAGTATCCATATCTGTCAATGATTAGAAGCATAGAAAGAGTGAAGACACATGTGGCCCTTAGATCCTTAGAAGAAGGGATTTCCTATACAACAAAGTGTAGATTTTTTGGTACAGATGAATGGTTTGTGACCTATTATGTACATGGTCTTCTGTTGATGGTGATTTGTATATGTAGCAACATACCTGGGAACTTATGAAGTATACATGGTACAACTTTATTCTGTAAAGATAAAAAAAACCCTACTTATTAATAAATAAATAATTTAAAATAAATACAGATCAAACCGTCAATGTCAAATACTGTCTTTATTTGCCACCGGAAAAAAGTATATTTGATACCATGCTCACTCCACCATGTGAAAGTCTTTTGTGTTCTGTGAATTTTATAGAAATAACAGAAATTATCATACTGTAAAAAGAAGGAAACCCAGAAAGAACATAAGCAGGTGAGATGATTGTCCCATACAGTCAGCATTATTCCCCAGAAGTCTTTATCACATGGAACAGAGTGACATTGTAGAGAACTTGATGACCATTATTCCAGGTGTACAGGACTCTCTCTCGCGGGTTGTAGTCCAGCATGGATATGTGTGAATACTGATTATGAAATGGGATATCTGTGTACTCATATGTGGATGAATTTGTGTAGTATGCAAAGTAGATCTTAGCTCCTGCCAAATGGGAATTGGTTACATAGAGGGTGCCACATATCATAAAGGACTCGCCAGCACTACGTTTCGGGTATCCTGTGTCCCAGGTCTTGAGGATCTCCAAGGTTTGGGGATCAATCTTGCTAACGACAATGTTTCCTGCATTCTGATTGGTTGTGTAGACTGCCCAGAGGCCGTTCTCATCGACCATGAAGTCAATGTCGGAGAATCCACCCCAGGAGTAAGGGAAGGTGTTGTTGTAGCCAGCGTTGCCAAGGCTCCTTTGCACAGAGACACTTCTTGATCTAAAGTGGTACTTCACTACTATGTTGCTCTGGTATTTGTTATAGTAAAGAGACCCATTGTAAACCACGTGACCTGTACCTGCCCATGGGTGAGGAAGAAGATGCTGGACAAAGTTTTGACCTTTGATGAAGTCGTTGAGACTTCGATATTCCAGGACTCTGCGTCCCTTGTAGTAGCCATCCATGTACCAAACCTGAAATTGAATAGGTGAGATGTTAGTAAAAAGGACTTTTCTCTGTATCGATCCCTTATTTATTTTGCTTTTTTCCTTAATAAATACTACAGCGAAGGAGCAGAGTATTTAAAAACTGAAAAGAAGGAATCTATTCGAATTTTCCTGGCAAAGGAAAGTAAGATGTTAAAATTGCATGATGTTGTACTGGTGATATATAGGGGTATTATGCAGATAAGAACATTACAGTTAACGGAGTCATACAGGAGCAGTAATGATAATGTAATGTGGCAGTAGGGAGAATTAAATGGAATGGTTGTAAAGTTCTTTTTAAAGGTAGGATATATTTTTTTACAACCTTAAACAAATAAAAAAGAAAAAAGGTTGAATCTGGCTAATAAAGAACTTAAAGTGGACATTCAGCCTTTTTTTTTTCGTAGGAAGGTGCCTCACATTTGACTAATTAAGAAAAAAAGCAATCTGCATATGATTTATGTATAATGAAACGTCATACTTGGTGCCTTTAAACCGTGAGATGTCAAAGAGGTTCACTCTTCATAATCCATAATTAATGTATTAACCAGAGACCTTTCTTCTTACTGTTCAGTGTTACTAGACTGGCACAGCAAATGCCTGGTGGGCAACTGGCTGACGGCAGATCAGGTGCTGCAGCAAGCAGCCAGAGGCTGGAAATACCCGGAAATACCGTTCCAAAGTTTGGGGTCACTTAGCTGTTTTCACAGAAAACCAGGACATTTCTAGCTGTAACATAATTGCAAAGAGGTTTTCTAAAGATCAATTAGGCTTTTAAACGTATCAGCGAACACAACGTGCCATTGGAACACAGTAGTGATGGGTGTGATAAAGGGCCATTGGAACACAGTAGTGATGGGTGTGATAAAGGGCCATTGGAACACAGTAGTGATGGGTGTGATAAAGGGCCATTGGAACACAGGAGTGATGGGAGTGATAAAGGGCCATTGGAACACAGGAGTGATGGGTGTGATAAAGGGCCATTGGAACACAGTAGTGATGGGTGTGATAAAGGGCCATTGGAACACAGGAGTGATGGGAGTGATAAAGGGCCATTGGAACACAGTAGTGATGGGTGTGATAAAGGGCCATTGGAAAACAGTAGTGATGGGTGTGATAAAGGGCCATTGGAACACAGTAGTGATGGAAGTGATAAAAGAGTGATGGGAGTGATAAAGGCCTCTGTATGCCTATTAAGATATTCCATTAAAAATCAGCTGTTTCCGGCTACAATAGTCATTTACAACATTAACACCGTCTGCGCTCCATTTCAGTCTATTTTAATGGACAAAATTTGCTTTTCTTTCAACAAAAAAAAAACCGAGGAGATTTAAGAAATGACCCCAAACCTTTGAACGGTAGCGCATGTTATCAGGCATGTATCTAAACACACTCTTGCCACTTGGAAAAATACATATTCTCATATATCAATCAGAATAGCTTCATTGAGATTTTCAATTTTTCTCAAATTATTCACAGCACTCCTCTCCGCAATCCTAATTTCTGTGAAAATAGCTCTAAAATGAAATTGTGGTTTCAGATCAATGGGGGAAAAAAAGGATAACATTAAGTACCCAGTGTAGCAAGAATATTAATACCACTTAATAGCCGCTGCTTTGTCACGGAGGATTTATTGCCGAGCCGCTTGGAATGAGCAATGCTCCAAACAATATTGCACTTAGCATTAATGGGGTTTCCACCAATATTCAATACGGCTATCAATTACAATGCAGGACTTAGCAGTTTGGGATCGATACTGTTACACTTGCACTCCGGACTGATGACATTATGCCCCAGAATGAATTGTATTACAAGTGGCAATCAATAGTGGTACCTTTGAGAAGTGATTGTGCCTTCACTCAGAATGGATTGGGTTACTGGTAAAAGTCAATAGAATTACACTGGTACTTTGCAGCAAGGGTATTAGCTCTCCGATTAAAAAGGGCTAATTGCTATCTGAGATCTGAGCGGAGACGAAGGGTTAATGGGATACAAGGTCACAGTCGGGAAGCGTTGAAGCGGCTGGCTGACAGTGATGTGTTTTGCGGGTGAAACCGGGCAGTAGGAATAATAATAACGGATCAGACGTGGAGAGAGTTTGTACCGTGAGGAGTTATAAATGACCGGACGGAAATAAAACTACACTCAATGACAAACCAAGGTCGGCAATGAAGCCGTCTGAGACTTTAACTCTGCGGCTGTCAAAGTGTTAGTGCGCATAGGGTTAAATTGGTCAATGGGGTTAGACCGCTGCTTTTTGGGCTTGGGTTAAGCTGTACAGTATAACGCAAATGTCTCAACATAGCAAGTCATGACATAACACACAAAGCGTGACTTTTCAAGAGCTGTGGGCTATATTTTAACCATGCGGCTTTAGGTTCTCGGTAGTCCTCCTTTCAATGATTTAGTCTCTTTTTCCCAGTGAATACCAGTGGAAACCATTATTAAACAGACAGCCTAATGCTGCGTGTAGCCTTACCAACGAAGGCAGTAATAGGCTTTCTAGATGTTCTGTCTCGTATTTTTGACCGGTTTTGGCTGCAAGAACCTGCCAAGTGCTATCGTTGAAATGAATGAGAGTGCTGGAACCCTCATGCAACCAATTCTAGAGGTGTGGATTACATTGAAGAGCTCCCACAGGAGTAACTAGAATATTAACCATATTGGTCAAAGAGATTATGGAGTCTTTATTTGAAGGGGATACCTTTCATTGAGTCAGCATAAAGAAGATATAGAGCCACATAGGCATTTGGGACCTCAGAGGTCTTTTCTTCAGCAGACATCTTATTGTTGGCATTTTATTATTGAGGAGATAGCGTGCATCCATCCCATCATTCCAGGGGCCCCACAATGGGAACCTTGAGCTTGTGCAATTTGCAGTCTTGGAGAAATATGTTGTATATAACCACAAGGACGGATGAGCATACCTGGGAACTTCTTCCCTTGCTGGACTGACGTCGGTGGGAGTTCCCGCTGACGTCGGTGGGAGTTCCTGCTGACGTCGGTGGGAGTTCCCCCATCTATAGGGAAAATGGGCAGGGAGCGGGGAGTATCAAGACCCCGTTCCCCTGACCCGTAGGATTCGGGTCTTGACCTGGAGAACCGATCTTCACTTGGAAGTTCCCAGGTATGCTGATGAGGTAAACATTTTTTGGTGATGTTCTAGTTCTCATGCGCAGACCCTACCCGCTTTCAAAGCCCACTTTTTTTCCGTCCTCTTTACCCATTGTACACCGCTACAGAATATGATGGTGTCATATAAAACAATAAATAATAATCTTTTTCATCAATTTATCATGAAATGTGACTGAAAAGTGGGTCTAAACTGTACAATCCATGGGGCAGGGACCCTGATGCCACCAACATATCTGTTCTACTGTAACGTCTGTATACCTTCTCATGATGCCTGTATACCTATGACACTGTGCACCCCATATACCCCAATATTAACATGTCTACATATGTCTGTAAATCCAAATTATTAAATGGTTTACCTTCTTGTTTTGTCCCATTTGTCCAACGTACTGAATTGTCAAATACGACGGCTCTATATAAGTCAATCAATAATAATAATTGGCCAAGATGGCCCGTGTTTGTATATATTTTAGCTGTCCTCCATCATAGTTTACCGATCTGTCTGTAGTGTTCCATCTCCTGTGAGAAATAATGGCTTTCTTGCGATAGCAAACTCAATTTTAAATGCATTCTGGCCCAAGTCCACCAATGGATTTTTTTTTTTTTTATTATTTTTTTTTTTCCGCAAGCGCATTATTATTTCAAGGTGAAGAAATGTGTACGGGAAGGTGAAGGCAAGTGGAAGCACTCAGCCGTGTAACACCCTTATTAACAAATACATCGCATAAAAGAGAAAGAAGGATGAAGAATCCCCTGAGTCTGTCTGTAACTGCCTTAGAATAAGAATAATTAAACACACGATGCACATGGGGGCAGGATGCAGAAATATATTGCAAAGAAAATAAGTAGAACTTGAAGGTGAAGATGTGTGGACATTGATGGACGGGCCATACTTATTTTTATGAGATATATACTGTGGATGGTTAGAAAATGACTACTTTCATTTTCCATTTGGACCCAAATGGTGTATCTTGCAACACAATATTGACCACATCGCACCCACTGAAGATAGAGGTGGAAATGTTATATGGATATGTAACTATTGATCTGCCCACCGGCCCTGTTTGAGGTTTCCACCTCTAGACGTTTCTTCATGATGGATTTCGTGGCCATAGGAAGTGGCTCCTCTATATATATATAAGTGTAGACAGTAGACAATAAAATGTTCAAGCAGGGCTCGACAAATCCCAGGCGCCAGGTCGCCATGGCGACAGAGAATTTTGTCCTGGCGCCTAGGTTTTGTCAGCCTCTTACATCCAGAAAAAATTGTGGATGTAAGAGGCTGAGTCACCACACGGGGGCGCTGTTGCTGTCTGCCCAGAAGTCTAGGCAGACAGCACAGCCACTCCGAGCCCGCCCCCGAGCCTGAGACCACTCCCACGGAGTGAGCCTGTAGGCTGAAAACGCGGTTGCTGGAAAAGCAGCACTCGTGTTTTCAGCTGCCACAGGCAGCCTCAGGGAAGGGGTTTGTGTGTTGATTGGGTCCCCACACAAGTCTGGGGACCTCACCCAACACCCCCCAGCTGCCTGATCGCTCCATGGGAGCGACAGCGCAGCGTTAACCCCTTCAATGCCGCGATGGCGGCATTTAGGGGTTAATTCCCTTTTGGGGGCCTTGCTGCTGGTGGTCTGCCTGGAAGCCCAGGCAGACCAGCAACAGCAAAAACGAGCCCCCACAAGCCCTTTGATGACTCCTGTAGGTATGGAAGCCTACAGCAGTCATCAGAGACTCCCCCCTGCAATGGCTGGTCCATAGACCAGCAATTGAGTCCCAGCTGCCACAGGCAGCTTCAGGGACAGGGGAGAGGGTTCTTCGGTCTCCACATGAGTGTGGAGACCTGCCCCAACACCCCCCCCCCGCTGCCTGATCGCTCCCTGACAGCGACAGTGCAGTGTTAACCCCTTCAATGCCGCGATTGCGGCGTTTTAGGGGTTAACTCCCGTTTTGTAAGGGGCTCTGCTGCCGGTGGTCTGCCTGGAAGCCCAGGCAGACCAGCAACAGCAAAAAAACGAGCCCCCACAAGCCCTTTGATGATTCCTGTAGGCATAGAAGCCTACAGCAGTCATCATAGACTCCCCCCTGCAATAGCTGGTCTATAGACCAGCAATTGCTTCCCAGCTGCCAGAGGCAGCTTCAGGGACAGGGTGAGAGGGTTCTTTGGTCTCCACATGAGTGTGGAGAGCAGCCCCAACACCCCCCTGCTGCCTGATCACTCCATGAGAGCGATGGTGCAGCGTTAACCCCTTCAATGCCACAATTGTGTATGACACATTCGTGGCATTGTAGGGGTTAACATTTGTCCCCACAAGCTTGTGGGGACTAAATATCTGTCAATGCTGTGCTCCAATGGAACATCAGCATCGAAAGAGTTAAAAAAATGAAAAAATGTATTTAAAAAAAAAAAACAAACAGCACTGACCTGAAAGTCCAGGGTGCTTCCAGGTCAAACGCTGTGAGTTTAGTAAGTGGGCTGATGATGATCGGATCCCTCCTGACCAACTGTTAGTTTAAAAAAATCCTGGCTCCTAACTTTTTTACCTGGCGCCTAGATTCACAACAAATTTGTCAAGCCCTGCATTCAAGTGTTCACCTTAAAACGTTGGGTGTGCAGACCCCTTGTGACAATACTTTTGACTTATCTGGGCACAGTTGGGTAACCATTCCCTCCTCATTCTCATAACCGAGGAGGGACACGTTTTGAGAGAGAGGCCTTCGACTCTCCACGAAATACGCGTGACATAGATCTTGACAGTTGGTAATTTAATGTTCCCAATTATTTCTTGTACGTGTTATAATATCTTAAGTAGAAGACTGCAATAATCTGGTTAAATAGAACACTTTTACATTATTTATCAAGCAACCTTGGAAACACAGAGCGCTTGAACAAGCGAACCTAAAATAACGGGCACCGTACTGTTCTCCTTTTTAAAGCTGTTTGAGGGATTTGGAAACCTCACAGGTCTTTTCTGGTTTATAGAGCTCTCCAAACCCCACGTGTCACTTATTTTAACCGAAAAGCCTTTGCAAACAGATAATATATCTTTTTTATGTTGCAGTACCAGTCGGTTCCTAGAAAAAAAAATAGTAGATTTCAAACGTGATTCATATTTTATTTTATCACAAGAAACTTCCGAATGAGTAGAGCTTCCACAAACCTATAGGTGGTTCCTTCACATGGGACAGCGGTATGAAAGCATCACAGATCTTTCCTTCAAATAAAAGGGTCTTTTAAGAACCCGCTGGCCCTTTGTATACTTAGACGGCTCTTTAGGCCACCAGGGTCCCCATGGCTATACTGCTTTACAAACACAGTGCCTATCCGTCGTACGTAACTGTCTTTTATCTACCAGCAACAATCTCGATGCTTACACTCGCATGCCAGCGGAATAAGGTTTGCAGTAAAATCATATATAATAAAAAATAAAAAATAAAATCTTACCCTCAGTCTCCCCAAAATTAAAGACTATAATCTGGCGGCACTGTATCGTTAGGCTCTTATGATTAGGTATCGCACTCGGTAATATACATACACTCTAACTTAGATCAGCAACGTAGTGATGGTCCTGCAAGCATTAATACACACATCAGCTAAACTACTCCCGGAGACATAATTACACAATCCGCTATTCTACTCCATCATTATGGATGGTGATCAGACTGTGTTTGGGGGGCAATGGCAATATTCACACCCTACATTCCAACATGGGGAGGCCTGGGCACCATATGAGACCTGGTCGAATACATAGGTTAGAAAACCTGATACCGATCGTAAACATCACCAACCAGCAAACCAACCAGCAAACTTTACAACAAGTAGACTGCAGTCTATTCTACAGCAATGGAAATACTCAGAACCCCCATCCATGTCACTTTTCCATAGAAAAACTACTACATCTGTTTTGCATGGACTGGAAAGACACCACACTAGAAAAGGAACATGGCGCCTGAAAATTCATTATGACATGGCAACCATTCATTGATACCTGAGACAATTCCACAAAAGCATGGGATAAACACACACTCCAATATACTGCACACAACAGTTGAGTGGATGATCGCTGATAAAATTCATCTAAACCTTTGACAGACCTCAAGTAGACTAGGTGACAATGGATTGAGACAATGGAAGAGCTAGTCTGTTGACGTGGTTGAGGAGGTGGTGGGACAATTGAGGGGGGTTATGTTCTTGGTTGGCAAAGGTTACCATCGCACTCAGATGAGTCTCACGGAAGGATGACCACCTTGATCAGCTGGTATATTATTTAACTGCGGTAGCGACCCAAGGACAATACATGCCAAGTAACTCATCACAGCAGTTCGACCCGTTTTGGGTTGCAACATATTTTATTGTTGATCCCACAAGACTTTATCTTATTGGAATATACTCGTGTGTTCCCATTTTGTTATGTGTTACATGCGTTACAAAATCCAAATAAAAAGAAATATACGTATTTCAATTACAAGAAAATAGTCTCTCATCATGGCTGATTGATTTAAGTTTATTGACCAAGAGTGTATGTGTAGAGAGATTCATTTTAGTTTTGAAAGACAAGTTTCTATTCGAATAGACCTTTGTGGAATAAAAAAACAAACATTAAGGATCGGTTTATCTGTGAGTCAATGATCTTGGTAGGACCTCGTTGCCACTAGTTCTAAACTGCTGAGGAATCCATTCACATTTAATTATCATGTTTCAGTGTCACGCTCTAGTAATGACAACAATCATTTATCTTTCAAAAGATAAGGGGTGCAGTTTATACAAAATGATATAAACTGATGTCTATAATAAATGTATTGATTAACTTGTGTTATATAGCAATGTCCTAATATTGGTTGGATGTTACATAGTTGGTTAGATAGTTGCTTAAAAACTACCTATTTGTCCCCTATTTGTGACCCTTCCAGTGACTCTTCTTTTTCCGTTAAGCCCAACAATTTTAACTATTTTTTGTTCATATAAATATATAAATTATATTAATAATGTTGTATTCTTTATTTTATTTTTTTTTATTATTATTTTTTTTTTTACAAATTTTCAACTTATTTCTGCATCAATATTATTTGTTTTCTTGTCTTTATTTTTTACAATAAAGACACCATTTTAATCCTTACCCGTTATCATCAGAGCTTTACTTGTTGACATACACCTTCTAGTTTATACACAGCTTCGGGTAGAATTGCACTACCCTAAGAGCTTTATATACAGACATCAGCTGATCTTATTAGACCAGTGATGACTTATACTATTAAATATGTGTTTTTTTTAAAGTTACATCCCCAATAATAAATATTTCTTCAAAGGTTATTAAGTTACCTACAAATTTCCAACATCGCGCTGTTTTTTTTATCCCCCCCACCCAATTCCTCTTTAAAAACCACATCTCTCCAATATATGCAAGAAATAAGAAAAAATATAAAATCGATAATTTTAAGATAAATAATGGCAAGAACAGAAAGTAAAAAAAAAAAAAAAACACATCCACCTGAGACCCACTAATAGTGAGTCGATGGCTTCCCTATTCCTGTGCCCTAAGTTATTACAGGCCAAAATTGTAAGTAAGTTATAACATCAATTACATGCGTTGATGGTAAAATGGAAATGCATTTGCAGCCGTAAGCTGGTTGAAGAACACATTAGAGTATTTTTATGGTTTTCAAATGGAAAATAAAAAAGGGGAGTAAAGTGCTTTTTTTTTTTTAAATTCGATACCTAGGATAGTCAAGGAGTGTAAATTTTATGGAGCCTGTCCCATAACGTCTTCTTATTCCAATCCAATTACTACGGCGGTTTAACGTTATCTCCCTGACCAGTAGCTCTTCCAGTTGTGACTAATAATTTTTTTTCTCATGACTGGTAAACCTCGGTGATGACTTTCCCAACCTTTCCTTTCATGCACATGGCTTTACCAAATCCCATAATCACGAATGAAGCCTTTTTTTAAGCCTTACACCTCCTCTTCAATATACAGAGAGCTTTCCCAGGCCTCTCAGGTCTCTTTGTCGTGCGCACCGCTGTAGTAAAACTAATATATTCTCGGAGATATTTCATCTGTCATGCTGTTTTGACTTGATCTAAATCCTTTAATTTCATTAGCTCTGCCCGACTTGTTCCACGGGGGATAAAAGCAGATTAAGTAAAAGCAGCCAGAAAGTTCTGAGTGTGCTGCGTTTTCACATCTAAATGAAGCAGAGTTTAAAATATGATTGGGCCGGAAAACACTTGTGTGATGAGCGGGGGTTATACTTTTGCCATCAGGCATTGTATTTTAATGGAGTTTTACCGGTTCACAGCACCCAGCTAAACACTCTTAAACAACCCCCTGGTCCCCGATTGGCCACTTTAAATCTCTTTCCTGTTTCTTATTGGTTAAATCATTCAGTGCCCACTCACCTTTTCCATCTTGCTCTCTATAAAGGTTGTGCTTTCGTGAGATAAAACCTGTGCCGGGTCTCATTCGGTAGAAAATATATTACTGTATATCCATTACACTGATGATGAGTGGTACTCAGGGCCGGCCCAAGACTTAATGCCGCCTGGGGCAAAGTTTAAAATGCCGCCCCCCCCCGCCGACGCCGGGGGGGCGGCATTTTAAACTTCGCCGACGCCATTATCTACCCTAACACCCCCCCTTTTTTACTTACCTTTAAACAGTCCTGCGGCGAGTCTCCCTGCTCTGCCACGGTGCCGGCTTGTAATGCTGAGCGCCGGAAATTGACGTCACTTCCGGCGCTCAGCATTACAAACCGGCACCGAGACCGAACAGGGAGACTCGCCGCAGAAGAGAGAGAGAGGGGCGCCGAGCGGGTAAGCGAAAACCACTCGGCGCCCCTCCTCCGCTTAAAAAAAAAAGCGCTTGCCCCACTCGGCTCCATTGTAGGGCCGGCCCTGGTGGTACTCAACCTAGTATTTGGTGGAGGTGGCGATGATTGCCCAAAATGCTTCAGTCAGTCACTGGATGGCTGGCACAACTTGGCCTGGGAGAAGACCAAGCCATGTGGTCCATCAACATGGCGGATCAGAACATATTTAAGACACAACTCACGGTGTTCAGTGCCGTCCAACATGAATACACACAAATGGAGGGGGGGCCAGCGCAGAATAGGGGTATATTAATAGAAGCATAGAAAGGTTCCAGGCATGGTATAAACACTGTATAAAACCTTACTGCAGAACTAAAACCAAACATGGAGGTACTGGCCCAGGATGTTCAAATTAGAGCAATTGCTCCCCTCGTCAGCACTCCCTTGGGTTCAGCACACAATCCTGGGTACATGGCAAATTAATGATTGATGGAACATGATCAACATTTCAAAAGACATAAAACTGGTTGGTAGTATTTTATGTGAGCCAATTACCAACAAATGCTTCTTTGTGGAACTATTATTTTTTTTTCTTCTTCTAATCTAAACATCACTCATCACATGTTTTAGTAAACATCCCATAAAGCTGTATGCGTTTTATGTTTTTTAAGTTGTACGAGAACAGTGTTAGCTCAAGCAGTAGCCTCATTCCGAGGACGGAAATCTCTGCATCCCGTCCTCATTTACATGGCTTTATCAGAAGTACTTAGTTTCTAAGATAAACAAATCCGATTTATGTAGAATTCAATTCTAGAGTTTCATTAAATGTTTTTTTTTCCCGTCTGTACTCAAATCAATTATTCACAAAAATTTTTAGTTTTATTAAAAATGTGAGTTTCTTTCTAAACATCAGTGTTTGGACATTTATGACATCTTGCAAGACATAAAACGACATTCAACAGAGTAAGGCAGAGAAAAATAACAAGACACGGAATGGGATAATATGCGAATAGAACCATTTACAAAAAAAAAAAAAAAGAACTTTAAAGTACAGCAGTTTTTTTCATTTATCATATTAAGTTACTAGCAAACTTCATTGCCTACACTTCTCACATCCATCTTATTTAATGGTTCAAGTCACAAAATGAAACTGACTATTTGAACAAAGCGTTTATTTGTATGTACCAAATGCGTAAATTCACTCACTTTCCCATTAAATCCCAGAATGCGCCAGAATGTGACTTTATAGAACTTATAGGAAAACATATTCAGTTATTCTAAATAATGAGTTCATAATATTATTAAATAATAATATTTAATGATTAGATAAAACAATATTTATGTATGAGCTTATCATTATAAATATATATATATATACACACATTATATAGTACTATTCTTTCTAACTTTTATGAATGAGGGTCTATGTAAAGGAATGCTACCGAGCATTGCCATGTGCCGCATAGACTTGCTTGCAGCACACGGGCTAATGAATTTCGTCCTTCAATTAAGATGTTATTCTGCTCCAGTTACTGAACACTCTGTGACCCCCGCTGGTTTTTAGTTAATACACTGAATGCATCGACAGGGGTGATTTTTACGTTACATACTTGGCAGTTTGGAGTAGCGGCACGGTCACTCTGATTTGGTATATATTGTTAGGTTCTATGGTGGTCGCCAGTCCAAATTGTTAGGCTGGCTGCAAAGCCTTAGCTTTACTCTTTCTTTAGTTTGAAGCCAATTTATAAGAGTTTTCCAGCAGAAAGAGTCGATCTCATATCAATCTCCATATTTACCTTTGTATTGCTCCTAGAAATCAGTGGATCCATTCCCATAGTCTGGGCAATAGCAGATTGCTATGTATAACTGTGACACTAAAAATTAAATAAGCAACCCCCTAAAATATTATTTTGCCTCCAAATATAATATAAAAGTTTCCATTTGATCTGCAGAGTTCTTTTTTTCTTATCCTTAGCTTCTCATGTGCCGCAATATTCCTTTTATCTTTTTAACAGCAATTTCAGGTTAACTTCCTTAACGTCAGCTGGCTTTGACAGCTCAATGATTAGAAGAACAAAGCTAAATCAATAAACCACCCATTAGTTACTCACCCTGTTATCGGCACTTGGGGCCATGGTATCAGTCATCCATGATCCAAACCTGGACCCCGAGGCACGTATTGTGATTGGGTTACTGACGCCTGTGAGTTTTCCACAACCTAGAATGCAAGAGACCCAAGAGAAATGTGAATTACTCGTTACTGTATACATATGTATTAATATGTACACCTCATACTTACATGAACATTAACTCATATCGTGATTTGTGTGCGAGAGTAGATGCCTATGTCTGAGCATAGATGTGTATGCCTGAGCATGGATGTGTATGTGTGTGCGTGAGCATGGATGTGTATGTGTGTGCGTGAGCATGGATGTGTATTTGTGTGCGTAAGCATGGATGTTTATGTGTGTGGGTTTGAGCATGAAAGTATATGTGTAAGCATTAACGTGTTTAAGTGTGTATGAGAGGGAGTATGCGTGTTGGCCTGAGTGTGTGTGTATAAAAATATATGCCAGTGTGTGTGGGTATGTGAGTTACTGGTGGGGGCAAGGGGGGTGCCAAATATAGGATCTGGAAAACCAGGTTCACAAATAAGCGAACAAAGAAAAAAACCACAAGAAAGAAGACACATGAACAGGTAAGAGAAGAAGCAGACACAATGAAGCAGTCGGTGGAGAAGGTAGGACAACATCACTGAGAGAGTGTGAGAGCATGAATGAGAGCGTGAATGAGAGTGTGAGAGAGTGAGAGATATAAGTTATTACTCATGATATAGCATAATGGATGCAGGCGTGGTTGCGGGGGGCAGCATTGCATCCTCAGACCGATGTAGCGTAATGTCTTGATTACATCTTCACCTCTGACCCTCTAGTTTTAGATTTTGGCCTCATGTTCTTTATCCTCCTTTGAAATAAACTTCCCTCCTGTGCGTTGCCAAATCCCTTTAAACATTTCCATATTTCTACCACGTCTCCCCTCTCTCCTCTTTCCTCTAAGCTATGCATATTGCACTCATACAGCTCATAACTGCTTCTTAACGTATTGTACGATGCAAGAAGAAGCCTATGTTTTTACACAAAAGAAAACGTTTTCAGTATTTCGTTCCTAAGTCATTCAGCGCATTCTGACACATTTCTCTTCAAGCCGACGCTTAATGGCCATAGTTAGTCAGATCCCTGCTGTTTAAACCACTAGATGGGAGAGAGCATGAAAAATGCATTTGCTATGCTGGTTTTTCCTATTAAATAGTACAAGGATATGCTGCAGAACAAATTCACAAAGAAGCCCTGCGCTCGTTGCTATTGAAATGCTGGAGGCGGATGCTGGGAGTAAGAGTCTCCTGAATTAAAAAAAAACAGAAATACAGTAAAGAAGTTATCATTCCCGGAATCCTATTCTTTGATTTTCTGCCTCCTATTTCGCTGGCGGTTCGTCGTAGCTGCTGCATTTCCAGCTGGGTAGACTATACAAATATAATCTACTTTTAACATCTTAATATTTGATGATTCTCCAAGTTTAAATTGCCTGCAGAAAAGGCTTGAAGAAGCATAAATTACGTTTCTTTGTTTGAATTATAGCTGAGAGCGTGGAAGTATATAAATATATATATTGATCTTAATTTATAATAAGATCAAGATAATCTCTGATCATCAAAAAAAAATCTGAGCCACTCCATTTTTATGATAATAAAATACTACGGAATGGAGAGCTTGTAAGAGGAGAGGGGGAACTGTCCCTCTGGGGTGCCCCGACTGGTTGAAGACTTTGTTGTTTTCCTTGCAATAACACAGAACAGCCACTAGGGATTTCTAGTATAACAGATAACGTTTACACGATGACTAGATCCTTTCTGTGATCCTTTTTCCTAAGCCCCCCCTTTCCGTAAGTGTGGTTTGGAGAGGACACCCTGGTGCATAATAAGCACGTCCTTCCAAATGTATTTTAGACTGCTATATTACTGGGCCACATGGCTGGTCTCCCCTACCCAATGCTGAATGCTGACGGCTTCCGCCCTGGAACCATTATAATATTAAAGTGTTTTAATGTTGCAACAGATGTGTTATCGGTGGACATAGTGTGTTGAAAAAATAAAAATAACATTTAATAAAAGTAATTATTTATAAATTAAATAATTGTAGCTTTGCTAGCAGTTGCCATAAAGTTCTAACGTTTAACATTAATCACAGTATATACTGGATCATTTGAAGGTTATTTTTCCACCTTTTTTTAAAGGGAAGGATCTTCAAAATGTCAAATGGATGATCCTGGTAAGGACGCAGAAAAATGAAATACAACTATAATGTAATGACTTTAAACCACACATATTTTACTTTGTCATATTAACCAAAACATAATATTTCAACCACATTTGGTGGCTACAAAGTATTGACGTACCCCAGCAATGTGCTACTATTGGACTATAATGTCCATGACTCTCAGCTATAAAAAGATTGTCTGGCGTCGATTGGGCTCATAAAGGAGCAAATGGTGAAGAATATTGGCCATTGTGTTTGTCTTAAAGACTTAGTGACTCTACCTTGAACGCGTCAAAGAAAAAGAAACCCTTGGAGATAAATGATCTGGAGAGCAGTCAATACATTATACGTTATTAATGGCGTGGATAACAGACATACCTAATTTCTGCATACATGCATGTAACCTGGCCTCCAGGATCATCACGCGCTGTTGAAGCTCCTCGTAGTCATACGCTCCCATTTCCTCTTGAATCAGTTGGAGGACATTGGAGAGGTTTCTCACCTCCTCTTTCAGCTGGACAATCATCTTGGTGTCTGATTTGTATTGGTCAAGAACGGGTATGAGAGGCATGAGCTGCTTCATTTTATCCTTTAACTCCTAAGGAGAAGACAAGGTTGGCTCATGAGCATACTGGACGAGGCGAGCAGATAATGAGAATAAAGACACGGGTATATCACGCAAGACGCGGCACAAGGGTTTTATTATCTATCATCAAAGTAATGAAAAATACCCCTAGGAGGACAACTTGTCCCCTTTGTCTGTTTCTTATATTGTCAGTTGCTGACATTTTAATTTGTTAGACTGAAAACCTCAGCGGCAGAATCTTTTAAGATTTGCTTGACTGGACAAACGTTATCTGTGGCCATTATGTATCTGAGGTCCGCCACTGCATGGTGGTAGATAACAGATAACGGTGTGATTAAAGATATTCTGCATATTATAAAAATAACTCTTGTACCTTAGCGTGATGCCAGCATGAAAATTATATATATAATAATATATATAATGGTCCATCTCATCTGAACATATTTGAACCCAGTGCCTTTAGTAACCATGGTTTCCTTAGCCGATAGACTATATGATACAATGTATTCTACCCGATAACATTAAACTGACCGACGTTCCCTCGGTGTGATCACAAGTACCAGAATGGGTACATGCGCAACAGCTCAAGAAATATTGCCCTATGGTGTTGTAATGATTCATCGATTATGGATCAGCATTATATTTGGGCCAAACCATTCACAGATTGCAAGCTCAATGAGACAGTGACCCAGCGTCCTTCTCTATCTCATAAAGGTTATAAAGTTGTACCGGTGAACTGTAAAAGAAGAAAAAAAAGATGGCTTTTGGTAAAAATGATACCTTTTTTGTCTAACTTAATTACATCTAGGTTTCTTCTGAAGAAGAGAACAAGATAGTCTTGAAAGCTTGCAATCTATTATGTTATTTTGGAGAATAATTTTACCTTCATATGATTTTTTTCACTAGTTTTCACGTGATGTTCATGTTTCTAGTCTAATTCCGTCTCGCACCAATGCATTCACGCGCTTTAAATACCCAACTAGTCCACGTAACAACGAGCAGATTCTGCAAAGAGTGAAATCTATTCGGCTCGTTCCAGCTCCAAATGTACACGGCTTGGTGGCACTAAAGGCACAACGTAAAGAGACAAGCTAATAAAGGGATGGTATATGACACTATTAGCCTAACGGCTGGTAATGTGCAGCGTTCTGGGCAATAAAAGGAAAATCCACATTTCCCTGTATTACAAAACCAACGGCTTGTGACTCTAATGTTATCAATGCAGATTATGCCAAAAGAGTCCGGCTGATGACAATGATCTCCCGGGTGTGAAGCTTGATTTATCGTATAAATCCATAATGGAGCCCCGTTCGATGCGTCAACCTTCATGCACTTCAGGTTGCCAGGGGGTTGTGAGACCCACACTTGGCTACTTGCTCTTACTGCCCTAAAGGGTTAAACCTAAAGGGTTAAACCATTGCTTCCAATCTATCAGTGTATTCAATATGAACTCTGTATGTGATCAGCTGCTCCTGCTTGTGAAAATGTCATATGCACCCCCCCCCATAGTCTGGGTAACATTCAGTGTACGGTAGTAGAAGACTTTTTGAGGAGGAAAAAATATTTGACTGCATCTTATATTCCGGATACAACTTTTTGCTTTTTTTTTTAAGAATTTTCTACATTTTGTAGTCGGGCTGCACCTAGGGTATAAATATATCCCAAAAAGCCAACCGCGCTCACAGCACTAAAGTAAGTCATGATTTTCAGCTTCAAACCGCTGATACTACTTGATCCAAAGCCATGAAGAGTACCTCCCCAGTGTCCCTCTTTAGGAGAGACAGTCCATCCAAATCCCCGTTTTGAAGAATGCTTGCTACGTATAAGTGCACCACGCTGTTCTACATCTTGAAAAAGACATATGGCGTATATCAAGAGCATAAAATGTGTTTAGAAGTTATATTGTGTATATAGAATCCATCAGCATGAGTTACGTTGGATGTCCTGGGCAGACCATCTAAGATCTGAACTCCACAGGACCCTCCTGACATGAACGGGACAAATAATTTACAGACCAGAGAAAAGGGAACCAAGTAAAGATTACATTTAAAATAAAGTATATAGAACACATTATATATATATATATATATATATATATATATATATATATATATATATATATATATATAATGTATATATATATATATATATAATGTATTCTATATACTTTATTTATAGACTTTTTATACTTTATATATACTTTATATACTTTATATACTTTATTATTCTATACACTTTATTTTTCATTATTTAGAATACATTATTCTACTTCTAAACGTCTTGCACAATTACAATAATCAACTTATGTAGGCCGTATAAAGTCCCCGTAAAGCCCTGTCCCCTACCAGCACCTTTAACTACACATTAGACTTTCAAGTGAACCTAGAAAAATATAATTTGAGGTCAGATGAGAACAATTCAGCTCAGCTACTCTGCCCGTGTGATGTAACGGGGGCCAGATTATCCATACTCCTCGCTGGGTAAAGGAGAGATATGTTTCAGGGGCACCACGAAATACAAAGGGTTCTTTCAGAGGGTTAAGAGGTCTTTGTGGTCTTTGAGCCTTGATGGACCTAGAACGTGAGCTTGACATTTATATAGAACTTATATATTTAATGAATATCTCAAATAATTATTGTGGATCTGCCTTTTCTTAGGATACCCTTATCACCGAACGTAGGTATTCCAAACACGTGCTTGTTCCGATACAAGATTCCCTTCAACCGGGTAAAATAGTGAGTCTCATACAGAGAACAGATGCTTTTTGGGCTACAGTTCCGAGGATTCCCTAAAAGCTTTTTGATCACCCTGAGAGACTGTCTGCGACTGCAAGCTGGAGAACATCAGGCAGCACTCGCGTTGCTAAAATGTTACTACATGCATAGCCTTACTTTTTTAATGTTTCAATAAATATAATAAAATCGTTATTATTCTGTTTATTTTTTATGTAATAAACCAATTTTTTAATTAATTTAACTTAAACCGACGTCAACTTAATGTAAGTGCAGCGACGTTCAGGGTAAAACATCATAGTCTGAAATGGGTTTACTACCTATAAACACAATTCATTACCTTCAAAAGCATGAGCGCGTTCTAAATGATGCACTGAAAATGGTAGGTTTTTTTTAAATATTTTAATGACGTAATATTGTTCTTTTTCTACATGTATCTGTTGCGTAGGACCATTGGTCCCGTGATATTTTCCAGCATGATTGCTAAGGATTTGGTGGGGCAAGAAGCGGCCATGGACCGCTAATGGACCCATCGTCTACACAGATGCCACAATCTCAAAGGAAGACCATTGTTGATTGTAAGTGGTGCGGCTATTGCAGGGATTTATTTAGGTTTTATGTGACTTTGCAACATATTGATAGCTATTTATGTAGCTAAGTAGGGCACTTAGAAGAAAATATGTTCCATTTATCCAGTTTCACTTGCTCCTTTTTACATAAAAAAATAATGTGACGTTGTAGGGATCTAGAACAAGGTGACTCATACCCAGCACACTTTCTGACCCTTGTTGAAATGTTTGAGTGGTATGGCATATTAATTGGAATACATTTGCTACTTTTATATAGAACAGCATCAAAGTGTTATTTTAACACCCATGTCTGCCTATTAACTGCAAAATCCACCGTTGGAAAAATTTGGTCTATGCGTTCCGTCGACAGCTCATAATAGCACATTAATGAGACCTCTAGACTGTAAGCTCGTTTGAGCCGGGCCCTCCTCAACTGTTGTCTCTGTTAGTCAATTTGTTATGTTACATACTACTTGTTATGTCCTGTCTACCCATTGTACAGCGCTACGGAATTTGATGGCGCTGTATAAAACAATAAATAATAAGAATTCATAAGGCTTGTAATGGGATTTGCAGCGTTAAAAAAGTGCTTGTCTTAAATAGGTTTAACAACATACACCAGTCTGCATGTTCAACTGAGAAGCCAAAAGGCCCTATTAAATAGGACGCATTAAAATGCATTATGCAGACAGCAATGATCTTAATGCAACCCATGACATTCATTTTCCATGCGTGCTCCAATACGGAATATGGTTACTAATAATTAATCGTTAAGATAATTACAAAACGGAACAGCATGCATGCCGTTTTGGCTTTTATTTTTCTCCATCACAACTGTATTTAAGGCATTGCCAGCGTTAGAAGAACTTATGATAGAACATGCGCATTGAGTAGCCATCCTGGAGCCTCTAGACAGGGACACAATGTATAGGGTTGGCATCGTTGGCCAAAATGCCTGATTATACTTGATATAGGCAAGAACCAGCCCTGGATAGACCATTGTGGGTTCTGGCTTTTGCTTTTTTGATCCAACCTCATCTACGTATCTTGTAGACTTAGTCAGAGGTAAGCAAGTATCTACAGTCATCTTCTCCAGAAGGCATCCTTCCAAGGTTCCAGATCAGCTTCTCCCTTGTTTTTTTCCCAACTGGCCCAGTCTGTTTGGGATTGAAGACTGCTACATCATCCACAGTTACCTAGAAACCTATCAGATGCTAGAAGAAATCAATGCGCGGACCTTCTGCTTGGAGTTCTGGTTCTACTGTGGTGGATCTTGCCGTTAGACGATCTGACATTATAGCTCTGTCCTTGGTAAACACAAAGGGGTTAAATGGAGCTGCATCATTTTACACTATTTTATTTATTTTTCCAGGTCTTTGTGACGCTTCCACACCACTTTTAAAATAGATGGGTGAAAAAGATTCTAATTTAAAACCCTACTTAATGGATTTCACCTGGTAAGCCCTGACACTTGTGCGCCAATCAAAATAATTGATCGGCCAATCAATTTGCCTGTCCACAGGCATCAAGTATTCTAAAAACATGGGCTGTTATTTACTTTAGACGGAAGACGTGACCTGTATATTATAGGAGTAGAAAAACATAAAACATAAGTGAAAACTTGGGGTTCTCAAGCTTGCCTGACAAATTGAGGCGTTCCCCAAATTGAAGAAAGAGAAAATTATTATTGGATTTGTGTTTTCCTTAAAGTTAAGGTTTTATGATGACTTTACCATTAATTCTAATAAAAAATGACATCAAATAGAGTAGATAAGCAGTCATGATAACCTATACAGGGATCTGAAGACCAAGTCTCATATCAGATATTGGCCTGGTTTTAGCACCACTATTGTAGACATTGGTGTGCCGGTGACACTGGACAATTTGATGAACCTTTGCCGATGAGATATTGGGTTTTGGGCAGGACATGGGAAGGTAGAGTTTGTACGGCTTGTGAAGAGAATAAACAGGTGGAATTTTTAATGGACCTGGGGAGAGCTTGGCGAGCCGGGCAGATCCAGCAAGAGGTGGCTGAAGATAATCAGAATTAATGTTCTTTGGACAGCATGACGCCATCCGAAGAGATCTCACAATTGCGTAAATTTCATTAGAGGTTAGGGAATTTTTATCTATAGTAAACACTTAAGACAAAAAAAAGAGTTTTGTTAATATACATTGGCGTTAGTCCTCCCTTAACCCGCTGAGGGTAATTAGAGTCATATTCTATACAATTACCCAACAGCACATTGTGATCGGATCTTCCCCCTACAGTCGCATCCTTAACCCCTCTGACATCAAAAAGCAATCTCAGGAAAAAGTAACTTTTTTTAACAGGAAGACGGAAATAAGAAAAACAATTAAACCGATGCCAAAATCAATAAGCAACAGGAGCCCTGAGAATAAGAGCACCGGATATCAAATAGACCTAGAATCACCTCCGTCTGTTCGATATCCCAAGGTACGAGAATAAATCCTTGAATGGTACTGAACAAAAATATAACCGACGGTAAATTTGCTGGTGCGGTCCAGATGCCTTTACCGTTAACGTAACAGATATTTTTCCTTTTTAGGCTACAAAGAAAGAGGAGACCTCAAAGACTACATGTATAGCCATAGATTTTTATAAAAAAAGGCCTCATAGTAACAGTTTCAAATAAATAGAATAATAATCTACTTTTAAATAAATATTCTATTTATACTTATTGAATAAACATATACTATAGTTACCCATTAGGTATTATATTATATATTAGTTAATATATAGCTAATATATAATAATATATATATAAATAATATAATAATAATATAATAAATAATATATAAGTCTTTTCGCTATGCCTTTTGGTGCAAATGTTGCCTATCTTCTGACAGTTTTTGCTGGGAAAGTAATTTAGCGGTGATTCTTTCTCTTTAACAGTCTGGAAGTATTTTAATCTTAAAAATTTAAAGGAGGAGATTTTTTTTTTGGAATCTCACATGACTTAATTAATTGTCCATCCTGGAGGACCATCTCAGCCCTTCTTACTGGAGAACTTCTGCCTTCATAATGCATTGTGAAGTTGCTAATTGGAAATGAGTTCACAGTTTCGAGGATTAGCAGGGGTTTATTCACTAAGGAGCTTGCAGTTTGGCTTCATTATGCATTAGACGACACAAATGAGCTTCTCCTGCAATAAAGGGTTGGTTGGACCCGTATAGTCACATCATCATGAAATGGCGACTTTCTTGCAAACTCACTTTTTGGAGAATAAATTTGTTCGTATGATTTCAGCTTCTAATGTTCCAATCAGCACCATGGACAGATGGTTCAGAAATATAAAGTATGTAAATATTTTGGAACTTTAATTGCGACATTTTGCAGAAGATTATTTTTGCCTTGTCTTTTTCACCTGTCATACTATTTCCTGATTGGCTAAAATGCCATATGACTGTCTGCTGCTACTCCCACTGATTCCAGAGATCCAGCAGGTGTGAAGGAAGCATACTTAAGTATGCTTCCTGTTTTCAGTACAGGGAGCCAGGGGGAGGGGAAACTAACAAACATCTCATTTTCCAGTTCCTATAAGTAAAGTAAACATAGACAGTATGTATTTACCATGAAACTAAAGCTGCGGTGCACGTATCCCTAAAAGTTTATGTGCGCAAAGCGTTCTTCACAAGAATATTTACAAGCGAGAGAATATTTAACGCATTAGACAGTTCCAGAGGCACACATTTTATTAGCATTTTAGTGTTCAAAGAAACGGTTCACTTCTCTAATCTTTTAGTGGATTCTGAGCAGTTTGTCAATGAGAAAAAGCGCTTACCCAATGGCTTTCTGCTGACATCAGCAACCCAGGGTTCACACAGCTTGGTTACTCCGTGAACCCGATGGCTAAGGCGCCAGTCTAATTAAACGAGGGGGTCAGCTCCACTCCTGAATATTTTAAAAGGTTCAACCAACCAACGTTCTCGTGCATTAAGTAGAACAAGAATGCATTTCACTTGCGGTGGACAAATTCCAACATGCTTAGCCAACTCAAGTGCGCCATAACTGACTTAGCATGATGAGGTTTGCAAGCAGCTGGAGTGTTCGTTTAACCCTCTCTATGTTTTTATTTGCATCCAGGCAGGCAGATTGCCTGCATCTCGAGGCTATCCATGTAAACGGCCATGCAGTAAATATGCAGCGAATTTATAAATACATCCACTTAAACGCACAAGTTAATATGTCCTATTTGTATCCTTTCTTTGTAGGCTCCCTGCTGCACATTAAGCATTCCAGATCCTGAGCCGCCAGCTGCTTCCTTACTCTAAATCATGAAATGGAGCCAGATACAGTCTTGCTGGAGCTGCACAAATTTAATAATCCTGAAAATTGATTAAGTATCTCAGCTGAGTGGGCGTAGGGACACGCCGAGGACAGTGCAAAGTTCTGCAGATCTGTTTTTCCGAAAAAAAACGAACCCTGCTCAAAGACAGAAGAAGGAAATACACAAAAATGCAGGGCTGGTTTTCAGAAGGTCGATGCCAGGTTGACCACCCATTTTAGGGACAGTCTTGCAAGGGATTCCGTTGAAGGACATTAAAGGGCATCATTCTCGGAAACTCAAGCAACCCTGACCCTTTGCCAAGCTAAGTGGTGACCCAAAACTAGGTAATCTAGTACGTTTTATCTTAGAAAATAGTGTGAGGCTGATGGTTGTGGAGTGTATACATCAGTGCCGCCATTACTCACCATCAGCATTGTTGAGGTGACATGTCTTTGTGGAACTTGCCTGCTAGCAGGTACTGGGATCACGCTTACATTGTCCAGGCTTCTGTTTTTTGCCACCAGTCTGTACACCTGTAACATTTCTGCCAACTGTCCTGCTGTCTGGCTGTCTCAACCAACATCTCAGTTGTCTGGTGGCCATGCGCAAGGCCTGCAATGTGTCCTGAGACCCATGCTTCTATAACCAGCACATTTAATCCTTACACTTCTGGACACAATGTTGGCATCCTATCTTGCAGTACAGACAAGCGAGGATGTGGATGTTGGCAAAGAAGATGGACTTGAATAAAATGAATCCCATGTAGCCCCACCAATGAACAGTGCATATTACATTGTATGTACCTTCCTAAAGCTGTTGGTGAAAAAAGTCACTTGGCTTTGGGAGAAGCTGCAGCTCCAGAGCTGCAGTGCACTGCCCCATCAGTGATCCCATTTTCGGACCCCTTCTGGCAGCACCAAGCAACCAATCAGTGGGAGGAACGTGCTCCCACTAGAATCAATAGGAGAGCATGGGGGGATCTCATTAGACCTCCTGAAGCTCTTGTGCGCTGGAGCTGACTGGCAGTGAATTTGCCATGCAACTTAGGCGTCGGGGGTGGGGTGTAGGGCAAACTTGTAGAAGGGGCATTTTGCACATTCGCTCATGCATTTGCGAGGTGGAGAAAACAAAGGGAATACTCAGCAATCAAATGCATTAAAATGCATATGATGGCTGGAGTGTCCCTTTAATTATTGGGTATTAAATAGAAGAACCCTAATAGGAGGGCAAGGCAAATATTCCATGAAACATATCTTCATTATATTTCTTTACAACGTATATGATCTTTTAAATTCTGTTAACTACCATTGACACCGATGCAAACTACAAAGCCAGGTGTTCCTCCAAATGCACGGAGCAGTGCCAGTTTTTTTTAACAAATGTGCAATACGCTTTTGGGAAGGAAAACACCATTTACCTGAAAGCTTTTAGCGTTAATATTTTTCTGGCTGTCGGGGGCTCTCAGTTTAGTGTCGAGAACTTTCATTAAGGACTCTGTGTTCCGTACATACTGCAGATCTCTAAACGTCCGTAAATCCAGGACCTCCATGGATTGGGAAATATTCTGGACCTGTGAAAAAGAACAACAAATAATAACTAGGTTATAATGAGAAAAAGCCTTCTCAATGGTAGACCACAGACTACGGTCATTTAAGAATATTTTTATGACATTCCAAATGCGTCATGGTGGTCCTCTGACCTTTTTATAACATATTCTGTCCCTTTTTTCCCCCCAAAGAAACTGTATTGCTTTTTATATTTCTGTTTGTTGCAATACAATTGTTAATTCCATTTTCCTTTGTCTTTTCTATTTTCTGAATGAATAATGTTCTTTTTTTTTTTTACTGTTATACTTTTTCATTGTAGGCAAAGCTTAAATTATCATAACGTAGTCATAGATCAGAATACATCGAGTTATGAAGAAAGGGCCACGGCATTTTATTATGCACTGGCGATGTAATAAAAAATATATATTGACTCTGCACAAACCCATCTCTGTCAAACAGAGACATTTGTACTTTATGGAAGAACCTGCTCTGCATGGAGTTACTGTAATTCTGTTCCTCATATCTGTCTATCAGACAAATAAATGGAGAATCAGTGTTTTTAGTCCGTTAAGCAACCGTGCATCATGTTTCCAAAACCGTCAAATCCATAGATAGTCCAAGCGTCCGGGGCAGCTTTTGATCCTCATTTGTGGTTGGGCATCTACTCAATGTCCCATCCTTATGGAAGGTGGCCATGCTTACAGAGAGGGAGGTAGAGGTTAATACAGCGAGATAATTTAAACATGGATGGGACAGGCATGTGGCTCCAGAATCTAAGACAAAACTATGGACTGATTATGGTTTGAGTCTTTACATCAGGAAAGATGGGCAGACAAGACCGGCCAAATGGTTTTTATCTGCCGTCAAACTCTAGGTTTCTATGACTAAGGACACAATGCCTTCTCTACTCCAAATCTATCTTCGTTACGACAGACAAAACCCTAAGAACAGATGTCTGCCCGGTGGAAACAGACCTCCCGAGTGTACCTATTAGTGTATAGCAGCCATTCTTAGACCATTTTTGCCAGATATTTTAACATTGTGGCCAGGGTTGGCCAGAGTCATATTGGCTGTAAGGTTATCTCATGTCCATGATTAGATTCATTACCTCCGCTTTCAATAGTCTCAGATTACTGCTTGAATTCTTCACATTCTTGTCATTAATACACAACACTTGTAAATGTTGTCAGCTTTCTGCTTTGATTTAACACAAATACTCCTACCCGACACAAGGTAAGGTATTAAATACACTTTTACCATCTTCAGTGCTAATGATACACATTGCGGTATACGTCTCTCTGAATATCAACAAAGAACAAGGACACACGCTTTTAGATTCCTTTTAGATTCCCATAAGTGATGGAGAGAGACAGCTTTTATCCCTACATACTGTATTTTCTTCTCATTGCTCCCTTGTGTTGCCGGAGAGCCTTGAATAGAAGTGGAATGAAAAATGTTGCGTTGTTATTGCTTGTTCAAAATAACCGAGTGTGTAATTGCTCCCGTCCCTATAAATATTGCATGTATAAACGTCAGGAGCCAGGATCTCCCGATTACATGTGTATCATATGTCACACAACCTTGGTCTCTGTGACACTGCTCTCTCCTGGTCCACATCCTACCTTCTGGTCGCACCTTCAGCATCTCCCTCTCCAGTAACTGTTGGGGTACCCCAAGGCTCAGTTCTAGGACCCCTTCTGTTCTTTCTTTGCCTCACTTGGCAAACTAATCTCATCCTTTGGCTTTTAATACCACCTGAATACCAATGACACCCAGATCTACCTCTCCCCTCCTGATCTCTCTCCCTGTCTCTGTCTATAACTGGATGTCTGCACGATTCCCAAAACTAAATCTCTCCACAACCAAATTCCTCATCTCCCCCTCCTCCAATGCGTGCGTTCCCTCATCAGTTTCCCTCAATGTCAATGGTGCAATCAACTCCACGTCCCCTCACGCTCCATGCTTTGGTGCCATACTATCTTTAAATTAGACAGATTGATTCCCTCAACTACCATCTTGACTGTTAACTCAGCCGCTGTTAATTGCAAGTTGATGGGACGCGCAAAATTACGAACCCAAAAGCTAGACCAACAGATGATGGGTTTTGATTTTGGTTCATTAAGAGCTGTTGAGATCTCCGTCGACGAGTCAGGCATTAATGAAGAGGCCTGACTGTCTTGGATACAACAAAGGACTATGATTAACACGTTTCATTGATTAATACATCTCTCATTATTAAAAACCTTTCAGTTTCAGAATGTGACTCTAACAAATCCCATTTTCTGACCTTATGAAAACAGCCACAATGAGCTTAATATATAGACATAAATATAAATACTGTATATATATATATATATATATATATATATATTACAAATAAATATATTAAAATATCAATATAGTGCAAATTTCAGGAAAATGCCATTATTTCTCACCTCTTCCAGAAATCTATTTATATTGCAGGCTTTGAGACCAGAATTTAACCCCTTAATGACAAAGCCCGTACATGTACGGGCTCAAAATGCATTGTTTTCCAGTGGGTTTAGGGACCGCCCATTGTCATTAAGGGGTTAAATGTGGATACCATCATTCCTACGCATCCACACCGTTGTTTTGAAGAGGCTGTAAACGGCTTCCAGCACTCGGCGTAACGAAGGAACAAACCGTGCCGTTCTCCTGCATTATATTTTCATGGGATATGTCTGGTGGGAGTTCATTAAGCCCACATTAAATAAATCTGTTTGCAGGGCTTAATTAGCAGAATTACAGATGTCAACCTGGCAATTATAACTGTCTGAAAACATTTCCATCCTGCTGTACCAAACATACCGCATCATATCATTACGCTGAATATCTCTATATCCTTGTGTACCTATAACCACATTTTCATTTAGGCCATGCGCCGTGTGACCCAACACACATACGCATTAGCATATAATTATGAGGAACTCCATAACAGGATAGGTTGAACTATAATATTTGAAAAAAATGTTCATCAACTTTTAAAATGTAACATAAATTCCATTTTCAAAGTTGTATTATTTTTTTATAATTTTTTTTTTGATGACCGGTCACATAAAAGTATCGGGAAATAATTGTTGCTTTGGTTTATATGTTAAAAAAAAAAACAATTACTTTAATTAGGAGAAAAATCCATCTATCTGAATTCAACACATAGTATTATTATTAGAATTATTATTTATTGTTTTATATAGCGCCATCAAATTCCGTAGCGCTGTACAAGTTGATCCAAGTGTCAATAAAAAACTAAAGCAAAAAAAAAAAAAAAATCATATAGGTCAGAGCCAGACTGGGGAATACAATGCGCTCTGGTATTTTAAGCCCAGCAGCCGTACATGCCGTAATAAAGGCAAGTGACTGGTGCCAATGGCCACCGGGCAAACGTCCCGTGTGCCAGATTGCCAGTCCAGGCCTGCTACATGTAGTTTTTCCCTTACGATCGATCAAGTCAGAGGTTTTTTTTTTAATTTTCAGCTGCTAAATCTGAGAATCTTTAAAACTTTTAAAAATCCTCAATTTTTAAACACTGCTACGGCAACAAACTATTTAAACCTATCAATGCCTTGTCATTGTAGCTTAGAAATAAAGGCTAGAATTAGTCTGGCGCGATACATAGTAGTGTGACCTGACCATAAAATATATCAGGACGGGGTATATGCATTCAGAAGTGATTAGGATGATGTTCTGAATGCTAAATGCATTGGGAGTGTACGAAGAGTGTGTGATGGACCATTACGGGTCTGGCAGGCTTCCCCTTTCCTGTTCCAAGTGCCATCATCAATGTAATGAACGTCCCGATACTCAAATGGGGGAATGGGATTAAAAAAAGGCAGAGTTGACAAAATAAAATACCGGTAATATAGGGGGAAAAAACTGTTATCAGGAAAGTAAATTCAGAAAGGATTACAAAGCATTCATCCACTTAGAGGCCTGAAAAGCCATTAAGAGGCCCAACTCAGACGTGCCATTTAGAATATAGGCTCACATAGAGCTTCGAGCCGGCCAAAGAGAACAACTATTTGGAAAGTGTGGATCAACATGGAAAGGCCTCCAAAAATGTATGTCTGGGGAGCTGGCGGCGACAACCGGTTAGCTGAGTGCATTAACTTCATCCTTATTACAGGAACCAGCACAGCCAGCCAGGCTTAATCTTTATTAAATGGGAAATTCAATTCAAACGCAGTTTGATGAAACTTAGCAGCTGCTGGTTGCTGCCATGTTGGAATTCGCTATACAGGCAGTTAGAAACTAGAAGTAGAATGAGCTTTCATTAAGGCCTCTTTTTTTTTTTAACCAAAAAATAAAATAATTTGGTTGTGTCTGGAAAAAAGACTAAGTGAGCACGAGGCAGAGGTTCATTAACAGTCAACTCGACAAAAAGAGTTTGAGTTGATTCCCAAATCTGATAATAAGATTAATTACTCCAGCAGTGGAGTCCGTTGCCGGGTTAGGCGGTCCTTTTGAGTTTAATGGAGTTCTCCTCCTGATAGAATCAATGTGATTTTTCCAACTTTAAGAACAGCTGACTCAAGTCAACTTTCGGATCACTTTAGTGCCCCTTCAACCTCCTACAAGATTGTAAGCTCCCAAGAGCAGGGACTCTTTCCTCGTTCCATACCAGCATGTCTTAACTTGTGTTAATCACCAATTGTCTACATTGTGAATTTTAAGGTTGTCGTTAACCCCCCCTATTGTAATAGTGCTATGGAATCTGCTGACGCTCTTTAAATACAATGTAACATAATTAATAATACATAGGTTAATTACACTCAGTCTAGTAAGTCCACTCTCAGCTCAACGCAACACAGACCTTTGTTAATAGACTAATAAACAGCTTACAGGTCAGTGCAATAGAATTCCAGTGGCACTCACAGCTCTAATCCATGAAACGAAGGTCTATCAACTCAAATCATTTTGACTTAATAGACCAAAATTTTAAGGTCTTCAGCATTATGTAGAGTTTCACAATTACTATGATCATCTGCTGTTGATTTCCTGGTCCTCTCCTCTAGTAGTGTCTACTGAAAAATACCTTCAATTGAATTTAATAAGAGAATGTTTGGAGCCAGACTGATAGGTGCCATGCCAGAAAAATAAAAAAAGATGTTGTATTATTCTCCGAGTCTCCTTAAATAGTTCCTGCAGACAGTCTTCTAATTTAATAACCTGGACGTTTTGACTCCATTGGAATTTAAATGATAAAACGATGCTGATTACATTATTTCCGAATTTACATTTCTTTCTTAAAAAAGGAATACACGTTTCAGGATTATTCCATCGCTGATTTCTTATAGAATCCCGTGGAGGTCATGAAGTCTAGTACCTTCTCTGTTTTTCAAATTGTGGAATTGTGTTCCACCATGGGACCACTGAAAGTTGGTAAGCATGCATTAAAATTTCACACTGATATAATACAAAACTCTGCCCACCACATGTGGATGGCCCTGTGGCGTCACAGCACCCTCTGCCCACATTACCTGGATGGCCCTTTATACCACATGCAGGGTCCATCAACAGAACTCTACCACCCAATGGGATTGCCGTCTCAATAAGCAGGGAAAGTCAACAGTCGTGCTATAAACTCAGTTGCTAGGACTGTTGTGACAAATGTGGCACTGTTGTCAGGTACGTTAATTTCAGCACTATTGGGGTAAAACAACTACATTTTATACTGAGCCACATATAGTAATTATGTGGCTGTTTGCTCCCTGTAAGACCGAGGCAATGCCCTGAAGAGCTATGGAAATTTGAGCTACTACATAATACATATCGCTGACACCCACCATATCAAAGGCACCCCTCTATGCTTGCGCATACATTGATAGTGTGGCTATGATCCTACTGAAGATATTGTCAGTATTTGATGAGACTACTGAACAATATGAAATATTTCCTGACACGACACTGAACCAAGGCTGATATTATATAGAGTAACCCCTATAATTGGATACTAGGCTGATTTGCCATTTGGTCCCCTACTAGGCCATTGCCTTAATGGAGTTGTACCCCGCTGTGGAAGACTGTGGAAACTTTGGAAGATTGTGAAAACTTTGAATCACTTTTCCTCCAGCCTTAAAGGTGGCCTCTTCTTTGTAGGATACAATCTATCCCCAAAAAAAGGACCCTTCATGTACTTTTCTGTTCAGGTTTTTCACACTAACAGGAGTGCTGAAAAAGGCTTGGTACTTGGGGGTAGGACTGAGAAAAATAAGTTTGAACCCAGTCAGACATTTTAATGGCCCAATCATGAAGCCACAACAAATCAGGCCACCTCATATTAAAACGGACCATTTGTATTTTTACCTTTTCCATCAGCTGCCTTAGCTGTCGACTCCGAGGGTCCCTGGAACAGGAGGTCTGAGCCGGAGCCACCACTGTGCAGATACATTTGCCGTCTGGGGCTTGTGCCGAGGTGTAGATTTGCCACCCATCTTCAGGGCTGGGGAAAAGTGTCTGTAAAGTGAAAAAAAGGAAAGAACAATTAGAGAAAAAAAATAATGTTTTTTTCTATGTACCCGATTTGGGCAGTAAAAATATAATTAAAATATAAGGTAAATTTCTAATTACACTTTTATAAGTAAATTCAATTTGAAAGCATTCCCAGTACTACTAAATGTTGAAACGTTCCCTAAATAGTTTTGTAAGTTTCTAGGAAATGGTTAACTGTCATATGACACCAAAGTAGGCATTGATGGGCTGTTACCATAGAAACTGAAAAAAGGAAAAGAGAGAATGGAGTCTTCGGTGGAAGGTGATGCCTTGGGCCTACATTAAAAAGAAAATGTAGTCACATAAGATTTTGGGACCTCAGAGGTCTCTTCTTCCGACGAAAAGTGTTGCTTTATATTATAAAAGCTTCAAAGCAAAGAAAAGAATGACAGAGATAATAAAGCTAGAGAGCTCGGTTAACATTTTGTGGAACAGCACACTACAATATAATACGTTTGATAGCAACAAGAAAACTTTACGAGGCTGAAACAGTGTCAAAAAGTCAAGTACTATGATGAAGCTGCCAGTTTCTTCATTTCTATTTAGGTGACTCTGCCTATGATGTCATAACATCATGAATATGTCTTATATTTACATAACACGTGCTTATAAAGTAATTGCAATAGTTATAATAATTACACATATTTCTTAAATTGTAACTGAAACTGGTATCAAAACATGTAATTGGGTGTCAGATAAGAACCATTCGGCCCGTCTAGTCTGTCCAATATTTTTTGACCTCATCTTAGATCCGGGCTCCATATGCCAACCCCTTGTATGTTTAAATTCCCTCACTGTATTAGCCTCTAACACTTCTGCTGGGAGGTTGTTCCATTTATCTACCACTCTCTCTGTAAATTACAATTTCCTCACATTGCATCGAAGCCTCTGGAACTCTCGTTCTAACATTTCTCCTCCTTTGAAGTAAACCTCCGTCCTGTACTTTGTTAAATGCCTTTAGGAGTTTAAATCACATCTCCCATTTTTCTCTTTCCTCAAAAATACCAATGTAAAGTGGACAAAGCAGACAAAACATTCTCAGAAATTGACTTTGATGAACATATAAATCCCTGACCGCACTCTTTGGGATACCATGTCCACTCTGGGGTCTTTCGGTAGTTTAATCACCGAGATGTAGGCCGGTTAGCTCAAAGCCTTCCCCGAAAATCATGTCTCAGTAGAGAAATAACATATACTTAAGTACATTCTCATGACACATTTAATTAAGATGCAGTTAACAGTTTCATCAGTCCAGCTGCGTTCAATCTTTTTTTAATCTCTTAATAACCATTATTATTAAGACGCTGTGGAAGAGGCCATATCAATGACATGAAGTCTCTCCTCCTCGTAGCAAGACTAACTCTTAGAATCGTTACACTTCGCTTTCGCTAGGACCCTTTAAGCGTTACATTCTAATGTCCCCAATCCTGGTTTGATTATGGCGTGGTTAGATCGAATATTAGATCATGGAGACACTTTTTGATGTCCACGGTAAACAGCACATCTATATTCGGTCAGTGCGAAAGTAAAATAAGTGTTCAAACTGATGTTGTAGCAGACCTAAAATATAAAGAATTATTCTCTATTTTGATCCATACCTATGCATGATAGGTATGGATCAAAATAGAGAATAATTCTATATATTTTAGGTCTGCTACAACATCAGTTTGAATCTGAAAACTTTCTCTGATGTCTACAAATGTCAAGTCCATTGGTCAATCTCCGTATGATCTAAAGTGTGCACACATGTCAGCAGCTCACTCAACTTCATGTATGGATAAGAAGACCTGTAAGTGAACTTTATCTTTGGTTCTGTAGAGTTTTAATTGCAGCAACAACCAGGCATCATATAATTATGGGGCCGATTTTGGAAGTGGCTCCATTCTTGGCTTTTTCCAGCAATACCAGGACAGCGTTGTGACCGCGCCGCTCTGACTTGTGCTGAAGTACCTTCAGATCATGGTCCATTGTTCAGAATTTGAGCAGCAATTCCAGACGCCATTGAATCAAAGTTATTAATCCATTTTCCGTGTTGATCCTATGCTCGGCTAATCCTTTAAGCTGCTCTGCGCACGCACGGAAGACATACAGAGCTGCTTATAGAAATTAATGTATGCTTTTAAATCCTACACAGAACACATTGCTTTTGAAAAGCACATAGTGGAAAATTGAACAGGGTGGGAAAGTATTATGCTTCCGATAAACAATCCCGTTCCGCCGTACGAGCATTTCCTCCAGACTAACAAAATAATAAAAAAACTCGGTCTATATAGACCTGAGCCCCGGACAGTTATTGACTTTCTAACTTAATCAAAGGGTTTCCTCCGAGTCTGGCTTTATTGATGCTATTGGAAATGGAAAATCTGGAAGGGCTGCCGGAATCGGAGGTACGGAGACATCAAGAATGTGAGCTGATTATCCCAAATAGATAACAGACACTCCTGTTAATGCTGGCTGCAACTCCCATTACATTCAGCCAGCCTTTGCAGCACATTCCACCCTTGTCTACATACAGGCACGCTGAGCGTTCATTCATATACAGGGATGGTCCAAGGTCAACAGGCCATGTTTGAAAAAAAAAGGTACCCATTCACTCGCAAACACTCTGAGTATTATTAATAATGTTTGTAGTATAAATCCGCGCAATGTCATGGCAAAGGGCAGCTGACGACAGAATATTGGATGTTATATATGGTAGCAGCACTTGGGAGAAGAAGAAAAGCGAAGCCATCCTAAAAGGAGGCGAAGCCAGGCGGTTACGTACTTCAACAACCAACCTAAAATATACAGAAACATGTAATTTGGTGGCAGATAAGATCTGTGCAGCCCATCTAGTCTTTTCCTTAATCAGTCCTTGGTCTTATCTTATATTCAGAATATCAATATGCCTGTACCATGCATGTGTTAATTCCCTCACTGTATTAGCATCTACCACTTCTAATGAGAGGCTGCTCCATTTATCCACCACGCTCTCTGTAAAGGAACCGCGAGGGTCGTAGATAAATATCCGTTCTTAAAATCCCATTGACCAGTAACGTTCAATTTCCTCTACCGGCGCAAAGAACAAAATATACTCGGCTTTAATCCTTATTTGCTTCTGTTCGTAAAGGTTCACCCAAAAGCTAATTGTGATTTACTCCTGCTTTTTTTTCGGATGCGCCAGCAGCCGGCTGTAAGAATCTGAGCCATCCATTTTTCAAACAGCCCCAATCCGCTCGCCATGTGGAGAGCTGAGTTTGCAATATTCCCTCTTCCATTAACAGGATTGGAAAACAAGAGGGAGCCCAGTAAAATCCGAAGTTAGCAAGAATTACGGCTTCAGCCAACTCTGGGAAAGTACAATTTTTATAGGTTACTTGAAAGGTTTTAAATCATCGATCCTACAAACGTAATAAGGAAGAGTTGTAACCGACTGCACAAAATCACTGCAAAGGTATAAAGCAAATAGCAAACTCCAGGTATTGCTCTATGTAACCTGCTCTTTAGATCTGTGGAACTCTATCTATCTATCTACCTGCATTTATATATATATATATATATCATCTTGTAAAGACGGGGGTGATCGTGCAGTGTGTGTGCAAGCCACTGGAAAGAAGGCTTAGGTAAGAGAGTGAGGGGTTAAAGGAGTGATGGGGTCTGTAAGAGAGTGAAATAGTGAACGGGAGATAGAGAGGGAGTGCATAAGTGAGTATTTAAGTGTGAATATATGTAAGAGTGAGCGTGTGTGTGTTAGCATGAGTGTTTGTGTGTTAGCATGAGTGTGTAAGTGTTAGCATGATCTTGTATGTGTGTCTATGTATTGGCATGAGTGTGTATGTGTAAGTGTGTATGTGCAACTGTTTATGTGTTTCCATGTGTGTTCGAGGGATTGTGTGTTAGCATGAGCGTGTAGGTTCGTGTCCCCTATCCACCCATCTTTCTCTACAGATTTAAAATGTTTCCCAGATTCCTAGTCAGAAGTGGCCTCGTTAGTTTTCTTCGTTTACTGAATTTTATTTTTTATTATAGGATGTATTTATTATCTCTCCCTCAGGGCATGACTAGCAAGGGCTGAATTTCCTTTTGGGCTACCACCTAAAGCTTTTTTTTTTACATGCAATTCCATATTCAGCCAGCAGGGGTAGTCAGACAGCATTTACATGATTACTGGATCCTTCGTGTTAAACTTTTATAGTGTTGTCTGCCAGATCTATGTTTTTGCGTTTTGATACTTGGACATGTCACTTGGCTTGACTAGCCCCCAACCAGGCTGAATGTCGTCAGCCCTTCCATGCTATCCATAATATCTTTAGTGTGTCCCTCATTCTCTGTGGATGCACGGAGGCTTTTTGCTCTTCAGCTTGTCCAAATCCTAGCTTTTTTTAATAAAACCATGTTTTTCTTTCATTATCGCTATTTATAGCAGTCTTGCTTTCTTTTTAGAATACTTTGTCTTCTGCATCCTGTTGGTCGTATCTGTGTTGCTTAATCTCTCTAATATCTTTTTTGCATTTATCTGTCCATCTGTCACTGCCCCGTCTCTCCTCACCTCTCCTATTCACTGCCTCTCCTCCTGCTCTCTCTCTCTCACACACCTGTCTCCCCTGGGGGTTCCCCCCACGTCTACTCTACTCGCTGACCTTTAACAGCGTTTGAGAGAGCGTCTCCACAGAGTGTGAGAGTGTAACCATGGAGACAGGAAGAGAAGGACCACGGGGGGAGACAGACAGTGAGACTGACGCAAGATATCAGCATAGTATGGCAGAATAAGAAGGGATGATGTGAGAAATGCATTCAGTACAGGAGAGTTCATTAAGGCCTTCAGTTTCCATGTTTTTCTTACAAAACTAAGCTGTCAGATTGTACACATGTCAATATATATATATATATATATATGGTCAGAAATGGAGATGGTTGTCTCAGTAGAACAATAGAACAATGGTTTTGTAGTTTAGAAACACAGAATATGATGGAAGATAAAAATCGTTTGGCCCATCTAGTCTGCCCAGTACTCATTTTATATTCAGGATATACATATGCTTATCCAAATTCCCTCACTGTATTAGCGTTGACTACCTCAGCTTGGAGACTTTTCCACCTATACACCCTCTCCGTAAAGGAAAACCTCCTTTACATTACATCTAAACCTCTGACGCTCTAGTTTTAGATCATGACCTCTCGTTCTAACATTTCTCCTTCTTTGAAATAAACTCCCCTCCTGTACTTTGTTAAATCCCTTTAAGTATTTAAATCTTTCTTTCATATCTCCACTCTCTTCTTTCCCTCCAAGCTTTACATATTGAGATCCCTTAGTCTTTCCTGATACTTTTTATCCTGCAAACCATTTACCATTTTAGCAGCCCTTCTTTAAAACCTCTAGTCTTATTATCCATCTGGAGATGGGGTCTTCAGAATGGTATACGATATTCTAGGTGAGGTCTGGCCATACCTAACAGAACTGTTTTTGTGTTTCTTATTTTCTCAAGCATCCCTTCAACATATTTCCTTGTATTTTTAATAATGTTATTTGGACACAAGGCTCAAAAAACAAAAAAAGGCTCAAGACTAAAAAGCGATAAGGTTCTCTCAGAAGCATCCACTTAATGGATCCTTCTCTTTACAGTAAGGCCATGCATGCAAGGATATACGTCAACTCAACAGTGGAACGTTCCTTATATTTGACTCCAAAGATGGTGATCAAACCAGCCATAGCACCACTAAACTGTGTAAGGGCAAAACCAGACCTCAGCTCTGCTCACCAAACCCAAAGCTGCAGCTAACACGTGTCCTCCTTGACGCGCCAGTCATAGTCTAGCAAGTCTAGCTCCAGATGACTGCTGGGTACCTATGAGTGATTATCTTACCATTAGAACTAGCCATGGGGCCCTAAGCATAAAGACTGTGACTTCAAGAATCATGTGATATAATCATTCCCAGGTGGGTCAAGCATAAAATGTGGAGCACCCCACTCCAACAACGAAACGAAATTGGAACCAAGCGCTGGCACTCCTTCAAAGAAAAGACAAACCTTAAGCAGGCTTTTCTTGCTGTGATATTGACCGGTTCTCTTGGCTGGTATGTTTATTATTTTGTGTTTGATAAATAATTTGTTACTACAGGACTACGCACCCGAATAAATGATCAAACCTCAAGTTTTAATGATATCACCTGTTCGTTTCTTCTTTGAAGGAGTGCCAGCCCTCGGTTACAATTTTGTCTCAAAGATGGATTGCCTGTCTTAAAACACTAAGCAGGTATGGACCTTGATGATGAAATGTACAGCAAGTGTTTTCTGTACATAGTGCCAGGGATATGACTCTGTTCTAAGAGCCCAGGTCATAGATTCCAAAGAGAAGGGAACCGAGAAATACAGAATAGCGAGAGCCAGAGACTGATAAAATCAGACGTAAAACCCTGGAAAATGAGATGAAAGCAGGAAAATGGAGGAGGTGGTAAGGTAGGTGTAACTGGGCCAACATATACTTTAAAAAAAATCACAGGTTTCTGCATGACTTGAGAGAAATGCTCATGTTGACACAGTTTATTAAACAATAGCAGATCATGCTGCTTCAGGATATAGCTATTACTAGAGCATCTCGCTCATACGCAGCTATCATCATATAATACACAACTATCGCGCACTACACCTCGCTCATTATATCATAAACCAAATACATCCTCAGGTAGGGGGAAGTGGAGAATGTAACAAAGCGACGGCCCTCCTTTAAAGAAGAGACAAACAAGTAGTATTTCATGTCATGATTAACTCATATAATGGAGTGGATGCATGGAAGGGTAACCCAGCAGAGGTGGTTAGTTTCTTTGTTTAAACATCCAATGAGTTAATCTGAGGTTGATTTAATGTGTTTCTTTGTGAATGCCCTCTGTATCTGTTCTGGCTAGAGGTGTCATCTTCCCAAAGGACCCCTGTGGTGATTCATGGCCTAACTGATAAGGATCCTTAGTCATAGGAATTCCATTCCTATCTTAAGTGGAGGGGTTTCCATCACCTTTACCCCACCATAACTTATTGGCACATCAAAGATGGGACCCGATTCTTGGGGATGGTGTCATAAAATCAGTCATGTGGTCAGAGGGGCGTTTGCTTGAAAAAGTCTGATTTAGGGACAATGCAGCGACCTCAAAAGAGAACTCCATGATATACTCTGATCGGAACAACATCGTAAGAACCGTCTGGACTTAAGGAGTTCCCACAGGCCTACTTATTGGAGAAACTCGTGAGTGAGGGTCCTGTGTTTAAGTCCTTTTGTTTTTAAGAACTGTTTGTTGTTTTATTTTTCTTTTGTATGTCTTGTTTTTTTGTAATTCTGGCACTGTGTAATCTTTGTCTTTTTGTTATTAAAATATTCATAATCCAAGTCTGTCTTTGGGCTCTAGTATCGATATCCACGAACCCTAAGAGAGGATAACACGTTACCGTATTGTTATTGAGTTCTACAGGATATATATATAGAGATAAAGGTTCTAATTCGGATTTCTCACGAATCCGGTATCAAAATCGTGAGTGGTGGCAGACTACCTGGGGGGATACAGGCAGGATTTGGGGGTTAATTTGGTATAGCTTATGCCTTGTTAAGGGGTGAAGTTAGTAAATCCAGAGGCCTGGTGCTATTAACCCCTTCATGCCCATGCCCTCCACACAGTCACGGCTTGGCAAGTAGTCCTGACCGTGACATTTCATTAAAAAACAAATCCCAAACCAAAATCATCAAACCCGCTGATACCACAGAAGAAGGAACGCGCTTGAGGAGAACGTACAATGTCATTTCCCGGCACGCCACTTCCCGGGGACCACAGGGATGAGGGAGAGAGTGGAAACCTCTTGTCCCATATTAGGTCCCCTGCAAATTCTTCTTGTCCAGGTCCTGCAAATCCTCAGGGTGCCCCTGTCATACAAGACTATCACTGCTCCTCCGCGTTATATCATACACAGCTATCTGGCACTTTACCCTCCTTTTGTCGTACACCACTATCACTGACACAAAGTGCGGCCTATTACTAAAACTCCTTCCTTATGTTATATACAGCAAACTGGCACTATATCTCCGTCTTTATATCATACATAGCCAGGAAAGGACTGCCGATAGTACTTTTTTCTTCTTACGTAGCCGGACATATCCAGCCAGTGGCTGCATGCTGCTGAACCGGTAGACTGGGTGAGTACGAGGTGATGGAGCCATCTGCCACTATACCTGCCTCTTTACATTATATACAGCTCTCTATCACAGTTCATGGAACTTGGCCATCCTTAACAACCTGACACACAATGCAGCAGTTTGATCCATTACAAACATCTCTACACAGCCATGAGACACAAACATACACAGAGAACTTTAAGTCAGTTAGTTCAGCTCTGCTGTCTCCACTGTGCAGTTATCTGTCTCCATGACGTACACGGTTATCTGTCTCCGTGACGCGCACAGCTATCTGTCTCCGTGACGCGCACAGCTATCTGTCTCCGTGACGCGCACAGCTATCTGTCTCCGTGACGCGCACAGCTATCTGTCTCCGTGACGCGCACAGCTATCTGTCTACATGGGCCACACAAGTATTCATCTCCCCGACACACATAGTAGTCGGCATGACACACACGCCGATCTGTTATTCTCGGTGTAACAAGTACAGTTATCTGTCTCTATGACAGTCACAGCTATCTGACACACACGGTTATGCCTCTCCATGGCACATATAGCTATCTGTTCCCAAATGTCTAACGTGCATGGCTATTTATCACTGTACCATGTACACACAACTATCTGTCTACTCCTCTCAGTGTAACACACACACAGCTATCTATCATCGTGACACACACATAGCTATCTGTCTGCTGCTCTCCCTCCCAATGATAAATGTTTCACTCCTAATGAGAACAGCTGATGAATTCAGCGCTACAGCCCGAGGAAGATTTAACTTCTAATGAGATAGCGAGTTTGGAATCGCAATGGGTGCTTCACAGCGTCTCTCCTCCTCACCCGGCAACTCATCCATCATGGCAGCGCTCGGCAGTTATTACCAAGAGTAGGAGGACTTGTTTCATATACCAGCCCTATATCATGTCCTGCTTCTAAGGCGCTGCTTTTATACACGTCCCATTAGTCTGAAAGCGCTATATAACATGGATCCGATAATTATTTCTAAATATATAACTCTTCCTAATATCCTTGTACTGCTAAAAATAAGACCTACAAAAATACACTCTATTACTTAATATGGCCCCAATCTAGAACCCTTCCTATAGATCCATACGCAACCTCTCTTAACCCGTATAACTCCATATAACCCCTTGCTATAACTACCCCTATTATTCCATATAGCTCCTCCATATAATACCTCCTATTGCTCCATACAGCCTCTGTAGGGTTCATTTGTATTGCAAGTAACATATTTAATCATAAACTAACTAAGGCTGACAGTACAGAGAGACTTATTCACCTTTGGCACTCCCATAAGCCTGACCAAGGGTATCAACCCCTCTGTAGCCTCAATCCTTGCTAATGATGACCTGTATATGATGCATATGATGTCATTTCCCAGCGTTCTGTCTATCCCGTCATCTATATGGGGAAGGTTGGGAAGATCTGAGATCGTCCTTGTAACTGGTCCATTGAGCAGAGGTCCACTGGGGGGGTTTCAATCTAGCCCTTGCTTTGCTACAGACTGTCTGCTGCCCCACTGGACCATACAATATGCTGCCGGAAGTAATTATGTTATCCATCCTCTCCATGCAATCTGCTTGTAGATCAACAGGGACCCTAATCTACTTCTGAAGATTAATTAGCACCACCTCTTCATATGTGGTCTGAAAAATATTCTTCCCTATAATCTCTTCCTAGATTTTTTCCGACTACTTCACATGACCACTCCCTGTATATCCTAAGTGTTTAGAAGAAATGCCCCACTTTCCAAGTAGACTCCCATCCCTCTGACTTGCTGCTTCTTCTTTGACACTTTAATGAAGAAGAGCAGAGGGGTGGAATACTCTGGGAGTTTGAGTCTAATAGGATGTGAAGTCAGACAGCTGCTGGGAGCCTGCCGCTGGCAGATCGGGACTTGTTCCATTGTTCTACATGTGGGTGATAGTGGCAGGAACAGGCATCTCATCGTTATGCTGTCGTTTTGCCTTTTCTTCTTCTTACAGCTGACTGTCCAACATCTCAAGCATTTCTTAACAAGTTTCTCTCCTGTAGCTTCAGATATCTCTCCTATCGCTGTCTCCCTTTATTTACCTGCTTTCATTAAGTTTACTCTTCATACCTTTACTTTTTCCTTCTTATGAAAAGGAGAACAGATTTTCTTTGATTTAGGCCATTTTCCAAGGTACACATTGAGCCCAGTAAATTAGCTGTAAAGTATAAAGGAACATAATGGACGTAATTGGATTCTTATAGAACACATGTTTTAGAAAACAGTTACTACAGGCAACAGTTGTGTTTGTCATCTCCATCTTTCATCCAGTGATACTTCCTCTAGAAGTGAGATTCCCAACATTGGTTCTAGAGTACCCTGAATGGTGCAGGCGTTCAGTGTTTCCCCAAGTGAGCACCAGGTAACTTTAGTAATGGAGACTGAAAGAAAACTCTGATCCACATGTGCTCATCTGGGGAGACACCAGATATATAAGAAACTGTGCTACTCATATCTATGAGAAGCCGAAAACCAGAAAAGTTTGATGATACAGTACATTTGGACCAAAAAGAGAAACCTTGCTCTGTATTGACAACATACTTCCTAAGCATCCCTGTTGAGGAGGGATGGGACCTTCTTCGGAGACCAAATCGAGATAAATCTCTATCCCATGAAGGTTTGAACCACATGATCTGTCCATATGATTCATAACGTAGATTCTACGGAATTTGAGACCAATCATGGCATCATATTCCGTAACATGTTTAAAATAATGGTTTTAAATCAACTGCAATGGACATCTGATGCAAACTTTTGTTTTTATGTTGTATAGGTGTGTTATCTAATTTTGAAAGTAACGATTTCAGTGGAACCTTGCTAAAGGTTCTCCAGAGGAATTCAGAAAATCAATATAAAAAATAAATTGCCTTTGTTTGCTGCCTGTTAACTGTATTTTTTCTGCACCTTTAAATATGTTTACTGAGTCACAACAAAAGAGCAATTTATACTTTGTAGTAGCAGAAGAAAACCGTGGAACTGAATTTAAGTCCGTTTTCTCCTGGCCCTTGTGAGACATCACCATACATTACTATATGCTAAGTCATTCGAATCTGACGCCATAGTTTGTTCTTAAAGCTAATTAAAATTCAATTTTTGGGCACAGTCACCCTCCCCTGGCCTGCTGGCCCACTCTCCCACTTTTACAGACAGTGGGGAGCATGGACTGGTTGGACTCCCATGACCTGGCCAGGGAGATGAAAGGAATTCTATGGAGGTCTTTGCTGTTGGAGCACAGACCTCCAATGGAGCTCCAACTTGGCATCCTCACAATGGTAGCGTCGCCAGGTGGCTACTCAGGTAAAGCTGGTGGTTACGTGACCACCCTGCCTGTCTCTGGGTCAGTCTCACCTACCTCTTGCCACCCCCCCAACATAGGTGTCCCGAACTGGACACTTGAAATGCTGGGGGCTATGCACTCCTTATGTTTACATCTCCTTTGAGCAATGACCAGCACCCCAGAGTACAATGCAAACTGCGCAAGATTGCAAATGCCGAACAATAACAATATAACAAAAAAAATAGTAACTCAAACAAGCGATGGATATATTTATTCTGACCCCAGACACGTGGATAATCTTTGATTAGACTCACATTAAATAACGTCCAACAGAAGAATATCGGAGAGACGCAGCACACTTAATGGAATTATGTTTTCTCTGAATGAATTAAAAGTGACAGCGTCTGAGAGAGAGAGAGATGCTGCCATTCCGGTAAACGAACAATGCAATAGTATGTCATAAAGAAAGGTCGGCTTTCTGTCATTCATTCTAAACCACTATAATGGAAGACACTGGAAAAGAAAAATAATAAAAAAATCCTCCGTATATGAAGCAATTAGTGATTTTTTTATGTAGTGCGTGAGGATGATTTACTTTTATTCCATATAGCTAACCCGATTCTGGCCTAGTTCTGCCATTTCTTAGCTCCCACATGGGAATGGATGAAGGGTGAAACCTCACTGTGAATATGTAAAGTACCTTTGGGAGAAGCTGCAGCTCTGGAGCTGGAAGCGGCCAATTTGTAGGAGAAATGTGCTCCCATTGAACAGGCATATTCTTAGGGTCACACGGAGTAAAGTGTTTTTTTTACATTACATTTTATTAGCAGATTGTCCAATAGGGGAGGGTAAGAATGAACAATTCTGCTCTTTTATAGCTAACTTTTTCCGATTTAATGGTATCTAACCCATGCTGTTCTAACTGGAATATCAAAGGTGAAATCCCTGCTTGAATACAGGTGACATATGGACAGGTTTTCATATGGACTGATATTGGATACATGTAACTGCCTCTGTTAAAGGGCATCCTTAATCGCAATCATAGAAAACATATTCATATACAATAAATACAGTATATGCTTCTTACAATTTTTTTATGCCGTGCATTCTATTAGGGTGCTGGTAATTAAATATATGAAAGACGTCTTGTTTAATCAATATTATTAAACTTTGTACCAAACCGCAGTAGATTGCGGGTCACTATTGACCAAGATCCTGCTTCTCTTTCCATGTTCCTGTCGAAAACAAATAGTACACGGAAGAGTGATCAATGTCTACTGCCCCTGTAGACACCTACCATGTAGGTTATGTTTCTACTCCTCTGAGTAAAATGGGCCTATGGCCAAGCTAACATCATGACACTGAGGTCACAATGGTTCACACAATTACCGGACCAGTAATAATTACCGTGCCTGCGTCTGATAAGGGGTTATTAGATCTCACTTTCCAAAAGCTTGATGTTTTTCTTCCTGCAATTGATCGTTAAGAAGGAACATCCTATTGTTGAGGTTCTTCAAACACAAGTTCCTAGTTACAGATCAACATGCAGATACTTATTCACTTCTGGGTGATTAGTGGCTCAATAATGTCTCAATCCTTCTAGTACTTGATCCAAGAAGTCAAGAGTCTTAAAGACCACTTGATCGCCTACTCGCTGATGTAAAAAAAACAGAAGAGTTTTGATTTTTGACACAATGGATGAAGCTACAGGCTAAATAAAAAAAAAAAAGATGAAAATACGAAATATTAAATAATAATAATAGTTCCCAGAAATAGGTATCGTCCAGACACTGTTGATTTAGACCTTGCTTCCCCCTTACGAACCACGGCTCCTAGATTTATAGAACTGGCTCCTAACTTTTTCTGCCGTTATATATGGATTTCTGTTTCTGGCTACTAAAATACTGAAAATCACCGTGCTTTACAATCAGTTACAGAGGGATTAATAAAATGGGATGAAAACAAAATGTTCCATACCACCACTTCCATGATATTAACGTCAGATGAATCAACAGTTTTTTTAGGGTCTCCGTCGCACCCATTTGCCTCGCTACAAGGTCTTTTAACTCTATTATTATTTATTGGAATGTCAATAAGCCAAATCGATTATCAATCAGTAGTGATCACTCTACTTATGATTTAACCTGCTGGTCATAGGTGCGCAGTTTAATGTACTGTGTTGTTATTACTGTATTTTTGAGATGGTGATAGCATTATCCTGTTGATGACGGGAAAAGGAGCAGCTGCCCTGGATCCACATTACCTTAGGGGTCTATTGCCGCTGTTCCTTGGGCCACCATGAAAGCCATGGATGGGCTCTCCAAGAGCACTCCTTGGTGGTCAGAGCATCAGCATACCCTGAGCCCATCATCAGGTAGCACACAGAACATGGTGAATTTCTAGCATATCTGGAAACCTCCTAAAATAGCCTACCTGGAGCTCTACGTCACCTGTAGGGGTGAACTAGTCATGTAAAAGGGCAGGGTTAGCCCCAGATAGCCATTAGTAGGTGTGAATTGTGAGGGGAAGTGAGAGGGAGTAGTTAAACGCTTCTCCAGAGTCCGGAGACAGAAGAAAACTGACCTGCAGACCCGGGGAAGCAGGGCTTCCTCCAGAGACTCTGGGTCAAACCCAGAGAGGTCCAAGGAATAATTGTAAGTGGAGACATCTGTGCCGGTGGCTGCAGTGACCTTTATGTCCATCACATTGTACCACCAGCTATAAATGTCAATCGATTGCAGCAGCAGGTACATCTCGGCTGGGGTGGCGCACTAGGGGAGCCTTGCCCAGGGATCTGCTTCTATGGCTGCTTTAACCTGTAGTAGTTCTGTGGTGTCCAATTTGCGCAGCGAATCAGATGTTGACTGTTGAACCATTTGATATGGTAATAAGATCACTCTGTAACCAGAAACACTCATTTTCTTAAACATAATATAATGTTCACACAGCCCTTATTTGCCGGATAGCTATATAGCCCCCTTTAAATTGGATGTCACAAAAAAATGATTCTCCAGGACAGCAAAATCTAAATGATTTTAGTCCAGTTTTTATTTTCCATCGCAAGGTGAGATATGATTATCGTAGAAATTGTCAGCCAAAATGGTTTAAAATTATAGTTTGATGCTGTCGTCTTCCTACTGCACATTATCTAATCCAGGTCTCTCTCGCTTATCGACACTGAACAAAAGATATTCACTTTCATCTCGCTGATTGGCAGGCAACAGCACACCATACACTTATTGTCTTGGAGTGTTTATGATTGAACAACTTCGGCATCTGAATTGTAAGCCAATAAGCAAGTGTTTTGGTGTTTTTTATTTTTGTTTAACGTTAAGCTCGTCCGTTCGGTTAACGTGGTCACGATATCCTTGTCAAGTCGATACGGAAGGCAAGGGTGGCCATGAAAAGGTTAATGAGAGGAGACGCCCTCCCACAGATCGGGGTAAGTGTGGAGACAGGGATGGCAGCCAAGGTTATTTATAGAGCTGGCTTAGTTCTCGCTCAGATAGATGCCAGTGACTGCTAGGCTTCCCCACAGCGCTTCGGGCTCCTGCTAGGCGCCACGGACAAAGTTAACCAAGACTTAAAGCTATGGAGCGATGGATAAGGTCAGAGATTGCAACATCAAACAGATACCAGGGGATTCGAGAGGGTGAGGGAAAGCTATAATTGCCAACTGTCCTGAGTGTGTCAGGAATATGACATTCAAACTATAGCCACTTTCCTTCACTGACACCTTCATGCAGCGTCTTTCCCCCCATGTGAAGAGCGTTTTAAGTGCCACCCTAAACAGTCTATGTCGGTGGGTGTTCTAATGGTCACCCTCAGCAGTCTATGCCGTTGGGTGTTCTAAGTGTCACCCTCAGCAGTCTATGCCGGTGAGCGTTCTAAGTGCCACCTTCGGCAGTCAATCCTGGATTAAAGTGAAGGAAATGGTAACCTTTGCATGTGAGTACTACTGGTCCACCTTCCTGTCCCAAAATGGCAGCATTTGGTTGCTGCGGAACATCATGTTATAAGCGGTGTGCATGCGTGAAGCGTGGAGGTGTACAGACAAGTGTCAGCGATGCTGTGTTGAGAAGCAACAAGAATTATTGTTTGTGGTCCCCGGTGCAGCCCTTGTGAAAATCCCACCGCTGTGATGTATCCGACATGGCGGATATAACAAAAATGTGGGAAGTAAGAGAGACAATATAGAATGGCTAAAATATCTAGAAGAGCTCTAAAAATGGGCAATGATATTAAGAGATGGAATATAAGAGAATATGAGAGAAATATGGAGTATATAAGAGGAGGTGAGTGAGATGGGAGGGGGTATAATGACGTCAATGAGATAGAAGACAAATAAAGGGCTGTGCGTTAAATAGGACGGAATATAACCGAGTGTGAAAAACGGGGGGGCAACACACAAGGTGTGATAGGAGTGCGAGAGTCATTTGCAGAACATGGGCTCTCAGGAAGGTGTTGTCAGAGAGCTGTGAGATACTTTATATAACATTAAATATAACTAGAATTATATTAAGGTAGGCTTTACACAGATAAAAAACAGGATGAATGGGAACTCTACAGGGAAGGGGGGGGGTCTATCCTGCAGAGCTTACAATCTAACACAACCGTGGCTGGAGGAGCAGAAGGAAAAGGATAATCCTAGATCCCAGTGTTTATAATCACGGGAATGAGAAATCTCAGTGCTAGCAGAGACAGTCGCTGAAAAACACTGTCTGGGCTGTAAAGGTTCCATGTCTGGACTTGGATGCACTTCGGAGACACTGGGGGGCTGTCTTATGAAGGGTAAACTGTTATATAGAAACCCGCCAGGTGTGTATCATAAGGACGGGAGGGGAATGAGAAGAAAGGACCATCCTTGTACCAAAGAGTTAAAACTCTATCCTAAGAACAGACATCGCTAGAATACAGGGAGAAGAGGAGTCATTTGGAAGAGAGAATCCTTGTGATATTAGAAAGGGTTAACGCTTTTTAGCGTTAACGGTAATCTGATTTTTTCAATGAGTAAGTTACCATGCATCGGGGTATTATGAATACAATTCAGAGGTTCGCTGGTGCCGACGAAAGAGAACCTAACCTGCAGAGCTTACGCTTCAATATAACGCAGGGCACAGATAGTTAAATAGAGCTGTCAATTCTCAGAGCCACTAACACTCGATATATATAAAAAAAATTCAATATCAGCTTTACCTGTTTATTACGCGCACGGCAAAAAGACAGGTAGACCGTTTGGCTCAGTTTAATATCGAGAAACGAGGTGCGGAGATTAAAGAATTGAATGTAATCTGCTATACAGACGTGTGCTGTAAATGTCATGGCCCCCCCCTCTCGCCCCCAAACATTATCCATCAGTAATCCTCATAACTCGCAATAATAATATTACCGAGCTTCGCGTTCATCCTTAGAAAGGTCCCGAGATCCCCTGAGTTCTACGCAGTAAACGAGCCGAAAGGAGCGGGGCTTCCACATCAGCCCCATACGGACTCCGCGTTATCCTTGTTATTATACACGTGTAGAGCGCTCGCGCTGGTTAATATTTAAACGAGCGGCAAATGACTCGCCAAATGGAAACCTTGACTTGTCGTTATTTAAAGATAGGCTTAATCCAGTCACCTGCATTCAAGCAGGGATATCAACCATAACATACTGGTAGCAAAAGCACCAAGTGGGATATGATCCGAGCAGGGGAGAATCGGAAGGAGTCAGATCTAGACTCGGAGACCCCGAGACTGGGGCAGAAACCCCGAGACTCAGGAGCAAACCCTGAGAGTTCCCGGGTATATATATATATATACTGTATTTATATATGTATTAATGTATAAAATGAACACGGCCATAAAAGAAAAGAAAGCAATACAATGCAATACATATCCTTAGAACAAAAAGAAGTATGCAAGGATTTTCTATAACATGCCTACCACAATTAAATTACTAATAATTATACACACACACACACATATATATATATATATATAGTATCGAATAATGTTTGCATCTTCCTATATACGTAAAAACATAGGACAAAATATAGGACGATAAAAACATTTCCACTTACTAAAACTGAGAAGCTTATACAAAAATGTAATAAAGGTAAACAACAAATATATTTATTACATGAACGCACAACCACACAATCACAAACAGATATATCTATGAGCACAATCTATACGTATGTATATATATAATATATATAATATATATATATGTATGTAAAAAAATCCCCCATGTATGACAGTAACAGGTGTCTCGTGTGGGAGAGTCTCCTGATCATGTATAGTACATGGAACAGGTTTTTCCAACTTTGAAATAGCAGTTTTAAAACCCAAATGAAAGCTGCCGGTGTTAACTCACAATTTTCTCGGAGGTGCCACCTCTGGTGCCATTGAGACCCACAAGTGATGGCAGTGTCTGGGACATCCAGTTGGTGACCATTGCCATAGTGCTGAGCACGGCCCCGATTTTCAGTAAGGGGACCGTCATTGTGCCACCGGGGCCACCATGCTCATAGGGTTGGCATCTTCATCGCCAGCCACTGTCCTGTCCCCGGTCTCCCTGCCTGCGTGTGTGTGTGTGTGTGTGTGCCAAGCTCAGGCAGGCACGGAGGATGCCCTGGAGGGGGCGAGCACGGCTGCACTGCAGCTCCTGCCTGTGTCAGACCTGGGCACAGAGTGAAAGGAGGATGAGAGCAGAAGGAAGAGCGATTCATCCCCTCCCTTTCTCTGCCTTCCTCTCCCCCTCCCCGCATCCATCCATCCTGCCTGAGAAGCCACACGGCTGTGTGGGCTCAGCCAGCCAGACAGGGCTATGTGAATATCTATCTATCAATCTATCTATCTATCTATCTATCTATCTATCTATCTATCTATCTATCTATCTATCTATCTATCCATTTATCCATCCATCCATCTATACAAATCTATTCATCCACTGTTTCTTTATCTATTTCATTCTATCCATTCATTGTCTGTCTACCTATTTATCCATCTACCCGTCCATCAGATTTCCATTTATCTATCTATTGATGTATGTCAACCTTTCTATCCATTGTCTGTCTGTCCATTTATATATACATAAATACAAATGATCACCTTCTGCCTCTATATCCACTTTATACACGGATCCTTTGAGAGTAACTCAGTTAAAAGGGGCAATAGCCATAAATATATATATATATAGAGAGAGAACGAGATAGAGCATTATGAAATATGTATGAGTTTGGTCCTGACTTTCAATTTTTATTATCCACCTGTAACATAATAATAATAATAATAATAATATAGAATAATATATAATATAATAATATATCTGCTTATTTCTGTCTGTCCTTTATGTTCTCCCTTTCTGCTCTCCCCGTCTCTTACATCCCATTTCTCCCATTTTTTTTTCTGTTTATCAATATGATCCGCAAACACAACTATAAAAAAAAAGCCAGTTTTAATAAAGAAATATTAAATTACCCAGAGCAGCTGTCAGGAGATGTGGAAGAGTTACCAGCTGTGGCACCCATCTTTTGTCTATTATTGGACACTCGCCGCAGGGCAATTGAAAATTTCCTAGGTGGTAATTAAATCATGTATAATATCCCCGTTTTATTTATTTTCGCCCTTTTTTTTACGACTAGTCTTTTTTTAAAGGGGCCGTCTGATGCCTCATATAGCTCTACCAACGAAGAATTCATACTAAAATGCATTGTAGGCATTCTTTACCTGTAAAAAATATAATAAACATAATAAAACATTACACGGTGAAGATGTTGCAGCCCGAGAGCTCTGGTGAAATACCCCCCCCTGGTGTCTGCATTTCAAGCCAGTTCCAGCTGCTTAAGGCACTGAAATCAATGGGAGAGCTTGCTGCGCATGAGCATGGGAGTTCTCATTAAACCTCCTGGAACTCTAGCTTGAAGCAGCCCAGGAGATAAGTTGGACCAAACACATCTCCTTCAATGCACATCGCTGGACGGTTGGGTTATGGAAAGTGAGGGGATTCTAATGTAAGCTTGAGAGCAGGGCCCTCTTTTCCTAACCCATCAGTCTAACTCAAGGAAGAGCCATCAACTGCCTCCTCCATGCCGCCATCATCACTGCTGGGTGTCAGGATATCCCAGCACTCCACTTTTTAAGGACGGCATGAGAGGAAGGAAGCTATGGAGGACTTTGATGAGTCCATAAATCCATAGCGTTAATGGTCTGGTTGGGGAGATCGGTGACTCTACAGGGAGCCTGATTGCCCAATTGAATGGCTATGATGCTGCAGATGGGCTGCCACCTCACCTGACCTGCTGCCCTAGGCTTAGTCGGCCTAGGCCAGATTACCCCGCAGGTTATCACAACCATTTTATTTTGCCTCTATTGATATATAGTACGTAACACTGGGATGTAACAGAAAATACTTAATGAACTTGTAAAAAAAACCAACACATTTTGTGTAATTTTTAACTGTTCAAACAAAATATAGAATATCTCTTGGTTCATTTCCCCGAACAAACATAGTGCTAAGTGGTTGGGTGGCATCATTTTAAATTAAAATGAATTAAGTAATATTCTATATATTCGTCATCAGGAAGCCTTATTTTAATACGGTAATTGTTTCCAATTTAAAACAGTATTCTAATTTCTTGTTACTAGATTTTTCTTCAATATTACATATTTAAGTATCCAGCTTTAAACTATCCAATTAAAGCCTAGTAATAAAACCTAAATCCATGATGGAAATCCATGTGTTGTAATATGACAAAGGGATTGCCCAAAAGAGGGACACTTGGGAGGTCTACCTTTTGTAGAAGACACCTAAAAACTTTATGGCTGAGCAACTAGAAGACCTAGACAGGCAACCACAGAGAGCTGACTGTGTGTGGGGGTCTGCTGCCATCTAGTGGTAACTCTGCATATCTGCACTTTTGTCTGAACAAAGAAGATTTTTTTTGTAGGCAATCTGAAATTTGGTAATTAGAAATAATGGGTCATTAAAACTAATGAATAATTAATTACTTTCCCATGACTAATGAATGACAAACAGAATGAATTCACAGAAATTAATTTCTGGGATTCCTAGAGTGTTGGGGTTTGTTACCAAATACAGATGAGAGACCAAAAGAATAGAAATACCATATTATAGTATTTACACATACAAAAATGTACAAAAGGAACCCTAAAACAATATAGCCAAACAGGGCATATGGACTAAAAGGTCTCAATGGTACTTATCTGCCATCAAATAATTTTTCTATGTTTTTATATAGCTCAAATTGCTAGAAAACGTAAGACTTCTATGACAATTACGATGAAAATGCTCGACGTAAGTTTCACTGGACAATTTAGGGGCGATTTCAATACGAGCTATATCTAGTTTTCTGACCACATATGTCTTTCAATTTCCTTCCAAACCGCTAACCTATTCTGGTTCCGGCTCAACTGATACTCCACGTTAATGCGTCTCCACACCTGGTCTATTACTCTGTTACCAAATTGATTTTCCAATATGTGCCTATTGTCCCTTATTTCGTGTTCAGCTTTGTAAGAGTTCCCTGTCTCCTGTTCAATGTCACCTCTAGCCCAAACTTTTTTCTCTTTTAATCTTGTTACTAAAATGTCTTGCCAGAAAGTTATCTTCCCTTTTGCTCCGTCCTCTACTCCTTGCATGTAAAACAGCTTCATCTTGCCTTAACCTCTAGAAAAGCGGATCCAGTAACGGTTCTTTCTCCAGAGTAATCGGAAATCTCAGTATTTTTGCCCATGCAGGCAGGTAACGTTCTGTTTCTAAGATACGACTTGTATGGGAGGTAATAAAAAAAAAATCTTACACTATCTTATTAATGCAAATTCTCAAAACAGCAGTGATGAGCTTTTACAAACACCTAATGCAAGCGCTGAATTACACATTTGTGTCGGGGAACAACTTGGGAACGAGTAGAATGTTGGCAGAAAAACCCTATTCTTCTTTGTGATCATGATTTGCTTCGGTTTAATGTCTGATGTTTCTAGCAACATTTCCATGAGAAACGCATTATTTTGTGGCTCCAATCTACGTCAAACAGTCATTGGATGAAGACCTTCTGAGAACCTGGTGACATCAGCAGTCAAAGTCCACATCCATTTCCCCGGTACACAGTCTTTCATCCCCATTATACAGATCTCCACGTTGGTCTACTAAATAGGATTTCCCGACAAACGGGTTCAGCATTTTAAGTGGGAGGTAAGTACACAGAATTGTGTGTACTTTCCTCCCAAGAGTCCCTCTTTTGGATCCAATCTACTGGAGGCCAAGGAGGGAAATAATGACACGACATTGTCTCACGACAATCAAATCATCCTTTCCCCAGCACCTTCTTTCTTCTAATTTACCCTCAACCTCCCAATAGATTGGATGGTCCCAAGGGCAGGGTCCTCTTCTCCTTCTGTACCAGTAGTTCTCAACATGTGTCAATATTATAGTCAATTTTTATGTTGCTGTTAAGAGGGGAGCCAGACAAGAAGATGTTCCATGATGCTCTTATCGGGGGGGAGGGGGGGTTATTTTTTTAAACCATGTGTGTAATTTTACACAAGATGACCTGTCTTGGTTTTTTTTAATGAAGGTTGCTGTCCAGTTGTAATTAAAAAAAATGTGGTCCAATTTAATTCAATGGAAGAATCAAGCATGCATGCGATTGGCTGCTGCTACTACAGGACATGCGCAGAAAGCATTTTAAGTATGTTTCCTGGTTTCACTTAATGAGATTAATCTTATTTTCTAATGTCAATATGTAAACACCAACTTGCATGCAATTTAATGTATTTTTTATGCTAAATGCAGAAATATGAATGAATATTTTATATTATTTATTACAATTTATTTATATTATTTTTAGTTATATTTTATATGTATGAATCATTCCACTGGCCGCCTGAACACTGCCCCATTTCGGAGCCATAATGAACCCAGTTTCCAGTGATCACCCCGCGCTTAAGAGGTTCCTATGGCAGTGTTTTAGTTCGACAAGATGCGATATTCACTCATAAATGCATGAGCATGAAAAGGAATGAACAGAAACACAAGACTCTAATCCCAAAAGTTCCCGAAAATAATTACACCAGACTCAAGGTTGTTCGGCATGCACAATAATTACAATGCTGAGAAACCGAGCTGGGGAAACGTTATCAGACAGAGGCTAAAAATGTATCAAAAGGATGTGCAGCTGAAAATAGACCAGCAATTACACCGTCCCCAAGAATAAATTCAACCTTCCTTCCGAGACACATGAAAGACTAAGATTCATGAAATAATAAACAATTAATCAGCATTAAGCTCACAACAGTCAAGCAGAGTTGATTTAAGTCCAGGCTTTCATTCTAAACGTCTCAAACACAACGGGGGCCATTCAGTAACAGCTCCAGTGATTGGCATACCTAGGAACTCTCTGGGTTTGACCCGGGGTCTCCTGGTGATGTCCGGCTTCCCTGGGTCTCTGGGAAAGTTTCTTTATTCTGCTGGTGTTTGATGGGGCCAGCTGGGGGGCGCTGCCCTGGGTCGAGCATAGGGCAAAGCCAAGCCAAAATCCACCACTGTGTCTATGCACAGGTGTATAGCACCCACCGAAGGAAGCAGCATCTCTGCTTCCATGGTCATGGACACTTGGTTGCGCTTGGACATTCAGTTAGCTGTTTTAACTTCTATACAGGCTTGTGTCCCTTTCCTGTCCCCTTACATATGATTTTCTGGGGGTGGGCTTTTCAATCCCAAGCCAGATGGTGCAGTTACATAGTTACATAGTAAATAAGGTTGAAAAAAGACCTAAGTCCATCAAGTTCAACCCTTCTACCTAACATTCCTATTCTTGATCCAAAAGAAGGCAAAAAAAACCCTAATTAAGCTACTTCGGATTCTGCCATCAGGGGAAAAAAAATCCTTCTTGACCCCAAGAGGCCATCGGATTTCTCCTTGGATCAAGAAGGTCTAAAATATTAATGTTATTCTATTTATATCCCTGTATGTCATGCCTTTCAAAAAACATATCCAGACCCCTTTTGAAGGCATATATATTGGATAACACCACCTCCCTTGGCAGTGAATTCCGTACCTTTATTGTCCTCACTGTAAAGAATCCCTTCCTGATTGTCTCTATAGTGTGAATAACAAATTCTAGAATTGTAGAAAGCAACTGTGAAACATTCGTAAAATGGCCGTTTGTGATGCCCGGACTTTTAATTCCATGTAACAGACAAGGAGAAGATCCTAACTAATTGGGGTTATTAATAATGGCCAAGGCTGGCACCTTCCCCAAACACAGAAAAAAAGCAGAAAAACAGGAACTGATCGACAGCGCTCAGGAAGGAATTCGAGAATTGTGGATATGAATCGATTCTCTGAAAAACAACACAAGGATAGTAATAATCATCTTTTTTTTCTCTCTGACCTGTTGAATCCTAAAAGGAAGGATATGCTAACTCACTTTACGCCAGAGATTTCCTCCTGCTCGGAGTAGGTCACCGCTCTAGAGAAACATAGAAATATATCCTACGTACCCACATTCAGCACATAGTTCTCTTCATAAAGCAACAAACCCATTTTTTTTGGCATTTTATTTTGGAACCGGAATCAGAAAACCAGAATACAGATAATGCAGTCTGATATCCTGCGTGGTTATGACTGATGCCCTCACATTGTTGCAGGATCTCAGCAGGCTTCCAACACATTTGAATGGAATGTAATAAAAATGACAATGGATCTCCGGCAGTGTTATAAGAGTATCGATCTCCGCTGACTGAAGCTGTAATCTGATCTCAGTCGCGCTATCACAGAATGAACAAGCCTGACCTTGTCATCTGCGTTAGAACAGAGCAGGATGATGGTTTCATCAGATCCTAGTGGCGCTATAACAGAAGGGCCGGGCTTTTCTGAACTGACCAGTCTTATCTTATCCCATCTTACTAATAACAAGACTTGGGTGCCAGCCAAGTCTTCGTGTAAAAAAAAAAAACCTTCGAATTCCATGAATATTCGCCCGTTCTTTTCTGGCGAATATTCGTGTCCGTCCTTCGTGTTCGTTTTTTTTCTTTCTTTTCATTTTTTTGTCGTTTTTTTTAGCAGGGGTTAATAAGGGGTTAACACGGTAAAAAACCGCAGCACCGACTTTGGTGCCAGGATTTTAAAGGTCTGATATGGCAGATAAGATGGCAGATCGACACTCTAATCTGATCCCTGCAGAACTAAAACATAACATAGAAGGTTGACACAATAATCAGATCCCATTGGCGATAAAATAGAAATGTATAAAAGTAATGGCAGATAAGAGCCATTCGCCCCATCTAGTCTGCCCAACCTTTGAATACTTTCTTTAGTCCCTGGCCTTATCTTAGCGATATGTCTATCCCATGCTTGCTGAAACGCCTTCACTGTATTAATCTCTACCACTTCTGCTGGAAGGCTATTCCATGCATCCACTACCCTTTCAGTAGAGTCATGTTTCCTGATGTTGCTTTTAAACATTTGCCCCTCTAGCTTAAGGATATGTCCTCTTGTTGTGGTAGTATTTGTTTTTTTAATAAACTCTCTTCCTTTATCAGGTTGAGTCCCTTTATCTATTGAAATGTTTCTATCATATCTCCCCTCTGTTGGCTTTTTTTATTCAGGCTATTTATGTTAGGACACTTTAACCTTTCCTGATACATTTTATCCTGTAATCCATGAACCTGGTTAGTAGCCCTTCTCTGAACTTTCTCCAAAGTATCTATATTCTTCTGGAGATACGGTTAGATCAAGATAACACTTTAATCTCAACTGCGTTATAACAGAACGGGGCAGGCTGCCTCTATAATCAGATCCCAGAGGTGATATAACAGCATGGACTGGGTTAATTTGTTCTCTACCGCCTCATAACAGAACAGATCAGGGTGACACAGTCTGATCCCGGCTATAACACGACAACGCACGCTGACACTGGAACCTGATCCACGATTGCAACGTGTACACCCATAAAACAGAGTTTAATATATGATTGATTTTTACAATATTCCTACCCACTCCAGAGGTCTCTAATCCGATCATGCTTCTTTCATCAATCTCTGTGACATGTCTTATCCTTCTCCTTTTTTTTGTCTACCTTCCTTCACAACGACAGCGCCAGACAAAACATTTCCACAGAGTGTCAACGACAAACAAAACAAAACTAAAGAAATGATCTCCTTAACCTTTAAATAGGTGCGGATCCGCTCACTAACAGACTTGGGCTGTTAATCTGACGGTGGCGCATCCAACAAATTCTCTCCTATACAAGAAAACAAAGGCATGCAGGAGAGGGGGCAACAAAATCATGGTATTCCCATGGTCCTGAATGAGCGTTTACCACATCTCGGTGGCCAGACAGCTGCTCAATTCTATGCTGAGCATGGGGATTACAGGTCTAATCCTACATTATTTAAAACATAATGAAGATGATTTTATGTTCATATATGATCCATCGGACATAAGGATCCTATGTTATGTTTTTATATTTACGTATTTTGGTCCTAATGAGTTTGTTTATTAATCTCAGATTTAAGCGAATGCACAGGGTTAATATGCACCATAATGTAATGTAACATACTAAAATTCACAATGCAGTTTCATCATATAGACACCAGAGGGAGCTATTGTTCCACATCTACTACACAATATTTATGGGTATTTAAGTCACTGAATGATGTTGGTTAATTGAGGTTGTAAACGCGGAGGATTAGTGAAAAGAGTTTGTACATCAAATGCCATGAAAGACACAATGACTATATACATAAAAATCATAACTATATGTATTATACAGGTTTGGCATCGTTTGAAATGAGGTTTGATTTGTTGCATCACAGAACATATTGTGTTTAGACTCAACATAGATTCTCTTTGGTTTTCATTTTTATGAGGTTATGAAAACACTCCTTAGTATTATACATTGACTTTTTATGAGGTTTTCTTTTTTATACTTTATTTATGTCAACATATGACTCTGATGTTTGCAGAATTCAACTCGTCCAGAGAGGGAATGCTTCCGGATGTGGTAAACAGATGACAATGACCATGAACGATATTTACGTTTTGTGCTGAACAGGGATCTATTCACTAAATGGAGATTGCGTGTGATTCGGCTAAGGTTTACAGCAAACTAGCACAAGTCGGACAAAAGTCCTACACAAAAAAAAACAAAAAAAACACAATCTCAAAAAATAAAAAATCACACACCATTCCCTAAACTCAACTGCACAAGAGCTGAGCTGAAACAAGCAAGCAACAGATTCAGGATGCAAGGTGACAAGTCTGTCCCCCATTCCCCTTAACATGTATACAAAAATAAGGTCCAGAGCCTCCATCATCCCCATACCTGGAAGCTCTTACTTCTCCGGGTCACCACCAGCGAGGCATCCTGGTCTAGGCCGACTAGACCCTTAATGGACCGGTCACAAGGGAGCTCTCCCCAACCAGTAAATGCATGCTACGGAACCTGTGCAAGCTCAGCACATCCTCCATAGACGCCATTGGTGACCGCAGAGGGTGAAGGCTCAGGGCGCTGCCCTAAGTCAGGCCTACGGTGGCCCCAAAGGTAAATACATCACTGGCCATATCGCCATAGCTCCCAACATTCTCCGTCATAACTCCAAGCGTGATTCAAGCCTCCAATTAGCATATGAAAACAAGCAATCTGAAGTACAAATGAGCCAATTATGTATGCATACACAGGTAATCGAATGCTAACGAGCGGAGGAATGGAATGGTTTGCTAAACGACATTAAACAGTAAGGGGCAGAGGATAATGGGCACATTTTACAAACCATGCTGGGTAAAACGTGGTGTTATACAGGAGGGGTTCCATCATCGAGAAGGAGAGGGGCATTATTAGCGTGTATAAAATCGATTCATTCTCACACGTTCACTCTAGACCTTCAAATACTTTAAATCTTTAGACACATCAAAACAAATTCTACGCATTGTAGAAAGGTAAAATACCCAACGGAATAATAACGAGACTCTACCACAATCTCTAGGCATTTTAATTAAAATAAGAGCCTATACATGCTGATCGGGGGTTATTATGGGGTGACTTTCAGCCACCCCGTGTATTGATATCATGAATACGGTATTGATTGGCCTTTGTAACACTGAGCATATCAGTCACCACACGGTTTTAACATTCTCACCCTTTATTGCATCTAGCCCAATATGTCTACTTAATCCCAATTTTAACAAGCAAAGAAGAACGAATTACCTGGATGGAAATCCAAGCTGAGGATATACAAAAAATAACCAGTAGGCCTTAGTAATACGTAATTGACATTATCTGCCCACACAGAGAAACCGCCACTCTTTTCTTAATGAGCACTAGTTACAATTAATGGAAAACGCAAAGAGTAGCTACGAAAATGCATTTTTAAGACAATATTGTCCTTCATTCACTTGCGATTTGTTTTGTAAAATTATTCTATGTCTTTCTGAAGGTTAGACAACAATGCAAGAGGTATTTGAGCCTCCTGTATGGTGGTTATGTGAAAAGGGACACGCACCCGGAAACAGTAGCTATCATCCCAACCAGAACTTTCCAAGCTAGACTATACAAAGCTCTTCATGTGCTTCGTGTGGAGCCAGGGCTAATCGCATGATGGGAAGGGCTAGTCATAAACAGAGGTAGGGCTAGCCACTTGGAGATGTGGCTAGCACCAGTTAGCCTTGAATAGGACGGGGGTAGTGGGCATGGCCAACCGCTTCTCCTCTCCCTGGAGAGAGAGGAAAGTGGGCCTGAGACCCAAGGAAGCAGAACTTCACTCAGAGACTCCGGGTCAAACCCAGAGAGTTCCCAGGTGTGCCAGCCAGGGTCAGATTTATTGTGAGGCAGATTAAGCATTTGTCTTCAGGCAGATTAAGCATTTGTTATGCTTTGCTCTTTTTTTCCTTTATACCTCATCCATTTTAAGAATTGACCACTTACAAAACCTTTTACTATATTTTTAAAGCAAGCACAGAAGACCATGTAGGCCCTGACCCTACCAAAGAGAAGTGAATTATCAGTATTGTCTGCACTTTGATCTGTTAAGCCATTGCTAAATCTCCCAGAATGGGATACGGGTGAAAAATGGGGAATTGCAGGCACTTTCAAGACAGGGCTGCGTGACTTGGTTGGGAGGGGGAAGCCACTAAGGGTTACGTTTAGGTAGGGGTGGACGCATTAGCTAGCTGGAAAGGTGAGATTAAGGGCTGGTTAAAGATCAGTGAGATGGGGTTTCCTCCTTTCCCAATCATGATGAGGCACTTTTCCCATTTTTAGTTTGGCAAATGCTTCATGTTATAGTTTTAGGGATGGGTCACGGGGGTCTGTAAGCAATCCCAGTTGGTTCTAGTGAAAATGTTAATGGTGGCGATGCGCCAGTCACCAGTAATACAGTCTGTAGGTAAAGGGCGTTGACTCTGCAAAGGCCCAGCTGTCTAATGTAAATTCATTAATATGAAAGCCAATAAGAACTCTGCACTTTACATGGTATTAATAAAGCTGTGGCCATTGCTATCCAAATAACGGTGTTCTGTTTTTTTTCTTGGGTATTTGAATAAAGATGTCAATTGGCTGGAAAGGGGGTCACTGGACAGATGGAAGGACCTCACCCATACCCTAGTAATGTTGCCAGGAAACAAAATAATTTGACATGCACAAAGTCCCTATGGAAAGTACAAAAGTAAATTGTAGCTTGAAAATAAGTTGTTCAAGTATGCGAATAATTGAGATATTGAGAATAAAAATAGTTTCCCTTTTCCTCCATTTTGAAGAATTTTCTGAGGATATATTAGGACAAATGATGTCGCAAAGGTAAATTGCTTCCTCGAGGCTGCTGGCAAAAAACTGTAATCTGAAAACTTTCACAGGGAAATTATAACCCAAAATAAATGGAATAATATCCCTCATACAAACAGTTGCACGCTACCCCGTGTCTCTAAACTTTTAAAGGAAAGTGAAATTGTTTCCATATGCTTCTCCTAAAAAGGTGTGCACACATGGTATATATCCAAAAGAGATATTTTGTACCAAAAATATGTTAAAAAAATCTTTATGAGAGATGCAACATGTGTGAATCCGCAGTGGCATAACTACAGGGGTCTGAGCGACCTCTGCGACCGCTTGTTCATGTCCACCTGTGCCGTTTCAAAACTGTTCAGAAAGGGCCATTTCCAAACTATTTTGAACCTTTCTAAACAATATGTGTGTGTATAAGTGTATGTGAGCATGAATGTCTACGTACAAGGCTATCTGGGCATGGGTGTCTATGTATAAGTATATATAAGCATGGATGTTTATGTGTAAGTGTGTGAGAGCATGAATGTCTATGTATAACTGTGTATGTGTACGTGTCCGTGAGCATGGATGTGTATGTATAAGCATATGTGTGAGCATAGACGTGTAAGTGTTTGTGTGGGATAGTGTAGGAGATTTAATCATAAAATATACCTAATGGAGTACATTTTATACTGTAAGGATTTTACTTTCACACAATCAATATTATTAGAAATATTTACATAAGAGGTTTTTATTTTACTTTGTTGTATAAGAACAATTCCGTTTAAAAAAGGAAGACCCTGGAACAAGCATGCATGCAGACACTACCACTGGATGAAGACAAGTACTGAACTCCAGAGACTGAGCTATTTATTATACATGTAAGCGGATACTGTTGTTTTATTTATTATATTTTAACCTTTTGTCCTTCTCCCTCTCTCCTCTTTATGCTCTCCTGCGCATTGTTATTTACATTGATTGTAGGCTGACTCTTCACAACTTTAGGAGCAAAGTGTTGCTTCCACACCAGGCAAGGGTCGATCTTTTTTATTTTTTATTTTGTTTTTTTACTATTTTTCTGTATATTTTTCTCTCCCATATGTATTTCTGATGCCTGCGCTGCAAACACTGTGTGAAGAAGAGGTCCATTCATCTGCCTTTCCTACCTTATATGTATTCCGTCCTCAACCCTTGGTATATTGTTTTACATCACTATTGTATGTTAACTTTAAACGCTCACAAAAAACTCACCCATTCAGAGAATCATACAATCTATCCGCCGAATGCCCACAACGTGCTTTATGAAAGGAAACCATCTGTTCTCCCCACCATCGAGATCTCCGGGCTACTGACTTCTATACGATTGCTCAAACCATACTCGCTAGTAAGCGCTTTAACTCCCATTGCAACTGAGCTCAGGGGAAAGTTGCAGCCAATTTCAAACTTTTTGCCACACGGCTCAGTCCCAGGTGTAAGTTTCAACAAGATGCACATCAAACAATGTGTATCAAAATTCTATTTATCTAGCAGTTTGTCTAGCAGGGTCATCTTTAAGGGCAAAATGGTAGCCAAATAGGTCATCAGTGTTTTAAAAGCTTGCCCTTGTGACCTGCTTACGTTGAAGGAAATAAAGACGATTGAAGAAGAATTTCTGGGAAGGGTTTGAACGTTGCACAGTACCAGAAGTGTTAAATTCCGCAGCACAGAACAGCGCCCTTAAATAAAAGATTATGTTTAGTCTTTATATTGCCTTTCTGCTATATTAATTCTATTTCTATAAAATACAAGGGTTCTTTACAGCAACAAAAGGAAGGACAATCAAGCCTTATATATTAACCTTTTTAAATATATATTTTTTAATATAAAGGCATCAGTAGCCTTTAATGCATACACCCAGACTCACGCTAACATGTACACACATATTCACACTAACACACTCATCCAGAGACTCACACTAACACAACCACTCACTCACACCAACTCAACCAGGCACTCAACGCTAACATACACACACTAACATATCCAGATACACACTGACATGCCCAGACACACAGACGCTCACACTAACACATACCCACCAAGACACTGGCAACATAACCAGGGCTGCCCACTGATGTCAGTGGGTGGTGTCACCCACTAACATCGCAGAGAACACTCCCATTTAAAGGGGAAATGGGTGGGGAGTGGGCGTGTCAGGACCCCGCAACCCAAGGGAATTCAATTGTTGGCCAAACCAGGAGAGTTCCCAAGTATGACAGACACAACTAATAAAAACTATGAAGCTTCAGCCTGTCCTTAATGCAGTTTGCCGTGCGAGCTGCCGCACTACTACTACTGCAAAGGACACGCAACACATGGTGACCCCGCTCAACAAACGCCTCCTCCTTGGAATTAGGAAATTTCTCATGCTTGAAAAAGTGCCAATATAAGGAGCTTTTCTGTGTTTTACAAAATCTTCTCCCTCCTTTTTCTAACATCTTTCTCTCCCTTTAGTGTCTCTTTAGGGCGTTTCTTGCAGTCCCTTTTCAATTTGATCTCTCTTTCTGTCTCTTTGACTCTTGTATAATTTCTTTTGCTTAGTCTCTATTTCTGCGGCTGACTTATTTTCCTCTTTTTTTCTGAGTTTTTCTCCTGTTGTCCTCTTTTTTTGGCCTTATTCTTGTACAGGAATCAAAGAGACGGAAAGTGAGATCAAAGGGAAAAGGGACTGCAAGAAGTAGGCAAGAAAAAAATATAGAGAAAAGGGGGAGAGGGACATAAGTCATTAAAAGAGACAGAAAAGGGGAGATCAAAGGGAAAACGGACTGCAAAGAAATGTTTGCTGTCTCTTTTTCCCCTTGATCTTGCATGAGTATAAGGCAGATGAACCACCAATTAATTTGGAACCAAATCCTATCAAAAAATAAATTCTAGCAACCGAAAAAAAGGGCGTAAGTACAGATGGTAGGTGTTTCTCGGAAGAGAGTGGGGTTAGTTAAAGGAAATCGTTAATATTTCATTAAAACCTAACTTTTAATTATTTTACATAAGAGTGTTATGAATTCTGTAAGTAGAAAAATGCAAAATGTGTCAAGGAAGAGAATCTGATTATTCTATAGGGTTGCTCGTCCTTGCCACTTTTTTTGCATTGTTCTACCTACAGAAATCAAAAAGTCAAAAAGGGGAAATGATTAAAAAGTTAAGTTTTAATTAAATATTAACACTTTTCTTCCTTTAACTAACAAGACCACCCTCTCCCCAGAAAAACCCACCATCGGCACTTGCAGCCTCCTGGGTCATCCAGGGTCCTACTCCACCAGAATTCTTTGTGGCCGACACAGGAACCCTTTTGTGGTGGACACAGGTGTCCATGCATGAACACCTTGATGACCACTGCAGTAAACCAGCAAGTAACGTCTGGGGGTCTTCAGACAGGGGGCATTGTGCAGCAGCTCTGAAGCTGCAGCTTCTCCTAAAGATAAGCTCTATATTTTTATTTTAGTTTTTTAACATGTTGAAGCATGTATATGAATGTTGTTACTAACAAGTGCTTTAAAATGCTTTCTCCTTTGGTGGAGATGCGTGGGATAATGGAGTATCCCTTTAAGCCCTTCAGTTTTTTTGCCGGCGCATTTTAAGACATACACAAAATACATTATGGGTTGCAGTAGCGGAAAAAAGTCGGTTACGGTTATGTTAGCATCAAAAGAAACTCGGGACATATTTTTCTTGCTTTGTATTATGGTGGCTTCTTATAAAGCTTAATGGAGAAGATAGAGGATTTTGAGGGGTACAAGTTCCATAACCATTCATTACGCAGACTGCACATTTTTATCTCCCTGCCGTTTGAGCGGTTACACAGTAATGATCCCCGCACAGCAGATTCTAGCAGAAAGCTAGGCTTCTTCTTTATACATCTGAATGCACTGATGCCATAAGCCATAACCATTAACTGTTTATTTCCCCATGCTATGCACCCAGCTGCTATAGAAAATCCATGCAACGATTTGTGGGGAAGGTCAGAATAATTTTGCATAAATCATGCATACTAATTGTATGTCTGAGTCATAGCCCAACAACCGTAGAAGCAAATTGATTTCTCCTGGACCGTTGTGATAGGTACAGGTGGCACTCTCCAGTAAGTGAATGTGTCTTTGCCCGGCTCACAATATTGGCGTTTTTTTCCAGGGCATCTATACAATTTCATACATTATAAACCAAAAGAAGGGTATTTACTACTCAACTATGTCTCCCGCATATTGCAGGGCAGCGCTTTGTGAATATTTATGTGTCGTGGGAAAATTGGCTGATATGGCAACCCTATTCTTTTGCACACTCTTTTGCAGCTGTATGGAGGGATTCTGGAAACCCCCCCAAACATTTACCCCTTTCACAGGAGATGTGTTTGGCCACGCCATATACTAACCGCCCTTCTGCTCCATTGCGAGAACCTGCAATGCGCATCCCATGTTCTTCAACGGGAACGCTTCCCTGCCATTGTTTGGTTGCTTCAGGTAGCCAATAAGTGCCATTAAACATCAGCTCTGGAGCTGCAGCTTCACAGCTTTAGTAAATGCGTATTAAATATTTTTTTTTTTTTTAAAAAAGTACTTTAATTGGTGTTATTTGTTGTTGAGGCTGGCTGGGACACAGAATAAGCCGTTTAACTGGCCACAATGTTTAGGGTGTCTGCCAAGTGCCTACATCGGAGTAACAAAGTCACATGACCCAGAACAACTGCCCCCTTTGCGCTATCGTTAATCCTCCCTTGCCTAATACTGAAACATAGGAAACATAAGAAAACATAAAATAAGAACGGAGAACAAGCGAGTTGCTATAGAACAGTAACATGTATATATATATTTTTCTTTTCGTATAAGCATACAATTGCAATGAATAATAAAAATCCAAAAATCACAGAGCGCCTGTTGTCTTGGAGGAGCAATTTCTAATCCTGAAAAACGAGATCATTTGTAAACTTAAAAATGACTAACAGTAAAGTACTTCTTTTATCTGTTGGATAATCTTCGTTTCATTACAATTCATGGGCTCATGCTCCTTTTTATCCACATTTATCTAGAGTTAAAAAAAAGTACAAAAATAGAAGATATATTCATTGGCTCTGTCTGTATTACATTAAGATCACAATAGATGTTTCATCGTTTTACTGCTCCGGGCTTTCATTCGAGAGCCCTGCAAAGATTTTATGGAGTCTTTTATTTAACCCCTTAAGGACAACGGGTTGTCCTTAATGCCATTAAAAACAATGTATTGTTAGCCCGTACATGTACAGGTTTTGTCATGAATGGGTTAATTTCTAGCGTTAGATATCCTGTTGCTCTTCTGTCCGTGTCCAGGTCTGTTTCGTATAAGAGCCATAATTAAAGGTTTTTTTTATGATTCCAGTTATATTTTTTTTTCTCCAGCTTTTACTACACAAGAACACTTCACATTAATCACATAATGATGTGCTTACACAACGTACACAAACAAACTTGCATTTCAACCAGGTTCCTGTGTTTTACAAATAGTTTTTTCCTTAAGCCTCTTTCCTTTAGAAATAAACCACAAAGGTGAAATACTACATAAAATGAATGACGAATATAGATTTCAATACAAGTATAATGATATGAATGATAGACATGTACAAATTGGCCAAAAATGATTAGAAAGATTTTTAGGTTTGTTTTTGGCCTATTCATGAAATGAAATTTGTTGTGGCACCCACATTCACTATCACTCACTCTCTTGTACTCTCATGCGCTTTCTCACGCCCTCATTCCCTCTCTCTCTCCCCCTCTTTCTCTATTTCTCTCCCTCACATGTTTTCTGAAAGTCTCCCTAACTTCCGTTTTAGTGTTTTGCAGCGCTGCTTCACCTTTAGCACCTTCTTCCTCTGCTTGTTCTTTTCTCGTCTTCTTCTTCTTACTTCTTTTTCACTTCATTCACTTCCACTTTCGAGGATACATTGATTACAGCTTACTTAAGTATGACTATCTCAAATTGTGTGATTGACACACAAATCAAAAATATCCTGCCTCCCTGGGGCTCCGGATAAAAGTCTTTATTGTCTGGGCTGGGGTGCACCCACTTCCTGACCCTCACTGTATAACTGGAGCTAGGCCTGCACCTATAGGAGTCGAACTCCACCCCCAACACAGCCATAACCCTCCCTACTTTCTATGAAGAATAGGAGAGAGGGAGCTATGGGTAGCAACCTAGTAACCATGTTAACATAGTAATTTAAGTGAAAAAAAGACCTAAGTCCATCAAGTTCAACCCTTCTTCCCATCCTTTCTGCTTTAGCCACTTATTGGGAAAAATTCCTTTATGACTTCAAAATGCAATTGGATTTCTCCATGGATCAAGAAGCTCTAAAACATTAATGTTTATTCTATTATTTATAGCCCTTTTGTTAAAAAAATATACAGAATTTTTGAAGGCATCTGTTGTATTTGATGGTACCAGCTCTCTTGGCAGTGACTTTTTTATACAATTATTATCCTTACTGCGAAGAATCTCTTTCTTTGTTGTCTCGGAAATCTTCACTCTTCCAGTCTCAGAGGAAGACATTTTGTTCTTTGTACATTTCTGTTAATGAACAGGTTTCTGGAACATGGGCATGGCCAAACATCACTCCTGTGAGAAAGAAGAAATGGACCCAAAGAAGCAGGAATTCACCCAGAGAATCCGGGCCAAACCCAGAGAGACCCCAGGTATGGATCTCACGCACTATTTATGATCATACGTCAATGGAGTATCCCCACTGCAGTCTAGCATATGTTCTTCCACTGAAAACATATGTTAAAGGCGGAAAACAATTAGTTTGTCAAGAGAATTTTTACAGGCCTGACTCAAGAGATATTTGTGCTCTAGTCTAGACACAACGTAATTTTAGTGTTCATGTAAACCATCACCCCAACCAGCCTTAGAAACTTTGCCTTTCCTTATGCTTGTCTTAGTAAGTGGTTAATACGTCTTTGTAGCCCTGATATTAATAAATCCCAGAACAAGAACTAAGAACTATATATAATATTGGTGTCATATAAGATGATTCCAGCTGTTTTAGCAATTATATGCAATATATTGGGAACTATAAACCAGTAAATATTCATATATACCGTATATATATATATATATATATATATATATATATATATATATATATATATATATATATAAATATTCATATAGTATAGTAGTATAGTATTCATGAATCAAAATGCCCTTGTACCTGGTTTGTGCTTTTTGATTAGCAAATATAATCAGTTTTGTTTTTAAGGTATTTTGCTTCAGAGTAAAGGACTACTTTATCTAATGGAAGCTGGGATGAACTGTAAAAAGCAAGATTTACAAAATTGATAAATCTGCTTTACCCTTTTGCGATAATCTTTTCCGTTGGGTGGGGTATATTTTGACTATGTAAGACATGACTATACAAAGTGTGTATATCTCATATAAAGGAGCGAAGGTATGCTGAGGGGGGGTTCAAAGAAGAAGAAATCAGAAATCTAAAAAACAACAATTGTTAACCATAGACTCAAAAATCATTCATTGGTGGCTGAACCAAACAACAGAACTGAAAGAAATAGAAGAGCAGTGTGCAGACGCATTCAGGCTTAAGGTACTAAAATTACAGTTTTATTTAGCCACACAGAAAGGTACAATGAACTATCACAATGTGGAAAAGTGGCATATTACAGAATTGTACAATAGGTTGTTTGTGGTCAAAATCCCATCAGAGGAAAATAAACAAAGTGGAACACAATGCAGAAACTTAAAACTGCTAAAAAAAATACAGAAGATTTTGTAGATTTATCCCCAGATACAGAAAAGGGGAAAGTTTTGTGACCTGGGTGGACCCAAGACAGGCCCTGACTGTCCTTCGGATAAATAAAGGCTCCAGGCACTCAAGAGTTCCAACGTCAGGCAGATTTATTGAGACGAGAAACAACGTTTCGACCTCACAATGAGGTCTTTTTCAAGTTAACTGTCCTTCGGGCACACCATGCAAATACCCAATGGACCACTGGCCGATAAGCCATTGCACCGATTACTGATAATTTTGTGGCTGCCCAGCTGGCCAATATAACACAATGTAAAGGTGGTTTTGGAACCTAACTGGTAGAATGGGGGAATATTAAAAATGAGGCTGAAGGGGACCCATTTGCCCAGGGCCACTGCTGGCATTACTTACTGCTGTGTCATTTATAGCTTTGCCTCCACTACACAATATGAACCGCTTTGTTTGATGTGTTGGGTGATGTGGTGGCCCACCTAGTGCATTGAGTTACTCTCTTGCAGCAAGGGTATTTGCATAGACACAGAGAGATTCCAAATTACTATCTCAATACTCATTGGTGTCCTTATGTCACTATCCTGGTTCCTGGGAACTCTCCGGGTTTGCCCGGGTGAAGCACCGCTTCTCAGAGTCTCCGGTCAAGACCAGAATTCTCCGGGTCACGGGAGTGGGGTCTTGACACGCCCCGCTCCTCTGCCCATTTTACTTTTAAATGGGGGTGTTTCCCGCTGACATCAAGTTTTTATTTTTTGTATTACTTTATTGCAACGGTGGAAAAAAATAATAAGAATGTATGGTTTGGCACCATACCTCCCAACATGCTTAACCTTAATTTCAAAGCCCCCCGTACCGCAACGTACCGTTTTCGTGAAAGGTAATAAAGGTGGGCAAACCGGCTAGACTACAACCTCTTGACTTACAATCCTTCTTCTTCCCAGACAAACTTTCCTCCTGTACTTTGTTTAACATCTTCAAGCATTAGAATCCTTCTGTTGTAAATAGTTCTAAACACACAAAACTTGTAAAGGAAAGAGAACTAAATAAATTACAATTTTATGGAATCTGGCATCTTTGCTGAGACATATTTGACCAACATCAACATCGATTTGCATTCTATTTATCAGTCGTTTAGGATGGAATTAACATTTCATCTAAAAAAGTACAAGACTGCCAAAACTGATAAGTTTTTAGGGAATGACATCCCTACATAGGTGTTAGATATTATACTACAGCAGTCGGAATACACAATGTAGGAAAAAAACAGGAAGGGGAGCTATAGGAGCTGGTAAGACGCATTCTGCATTGTGTCATTAAGGAAGCTCAATAGATGCCTACAGCACGTTCTCATCAGTAGTCTAATTCGATTCTTCTTTACTGACCAAGTGGCGGTTATCGGTTCTCTCGGGATTAAACCAGCTCTGCAAGGCATTGGTGATTAAGAGACGCTGATTGCGGCCGGTACTTAAGCTATCGAGAAATAGCTGTGCTGTGGTGCAGTAAAGTGCTTACACCTTGTCTGGAAATAGGCTTTCCATTAGACATAAAAGCATCCACTTACTAACCAAACGGAGCATATCCTGAGAGGCTAAATACTCGTAGCGGGCAGGGATGCGACAGTCCCTGCAACAGGTTAAATGATCCGTCACGTGGTTTAAAACACAACAAATACAACACAGCCTAGCAACTAAACACCCCCCCAAAATGCATCACCCAAAATTAAAGTTTGAATGCAAAAAAAAAATACAAAATGATAAAGGATGCAGTAATTAGCCATAGCAGTTTTAGGATGCCGAACACACAATGGATGAAAAATTACTCTGGTTCAAAGTTTAAAAGGTGCTGTGATCACCATAGTAACCAATGGACTGCATCTGCCGGGTGGATAGTTCAGTTGGTTGCTATAGTGATAAGGTTACTTTTTAGACATAACCCCGATATTCTGTTATATCAATGCATCACTCGCAAATAATTGTCTCACTTATTAACGAAGTGAATTTGGACACGATTGCTGTTTGCACCTAAAATGAGAACATTAGAAAGAATAATTATTTTTGTGCCATAATAAAACAGCGGCCATATTTATTTAAGAAATCTGTTACAGACTATGTTTATAAAAATGCAAATATGTAGCGGTTTTTGGATCCCCCTTTTGGTATTGTCATACCCAGGGGTCTACGGGTGAAGTCCTCCTGGCAGTTTCTCCTGGCAGCAAGGCAGTGTTTAGCCACACCCACTAACTTATACTTCCTGTATAAGCCCCGCCCACTTCCTTCCCACACCCCATCCACTTAATGCTGTATGGAGCTACTCCTACCCCAAAATGCAGCCAGCTTTGCCACAAAGTGCGGCTTGCTGGTGAGGTGTATTTACCTTTGGTACTAGGCCTGACCCAGGGCAGCGCCCCCAGCCACCACCATCCTCAGAGCAGAGCACCGGGTTGTGATGTCATACCCTGGGCCTTTGTGACTTAAAGCAAAGCCTCGCCTTTTAAAGCAGTCTATTTAGGCTGTGCTTAGTTATTGGGCTGGTTGCAGAGATCCCATTGAGCAGCGGCACAGCGGAGGAGCAGGTCATCCAAGAAGGCTATCTGCCTCCTGGTTTTGAGGCAGGGGGACTGCTGCCCCCTGGACCTGCCGCCCTAGGTGTAATCTCTGGCTAGCCTTACCCTTTTATAAAGCTGCTCCCCCCAGAAAAAGGACAGTTTGTAGGTGTGTTTATCAGATTTCAGATCTCTACCATAATCTACAGTTGGCTGTACTATGGACAAAAGGCCAAATTATGAGAGTACAAATCGGTGGGAATGAAGCTTCTTCTCTGCCTGATTTAGTTCACATGTATAAACCCATTCCAACACCTTTATACCGCCATAGATTAACATATAGACACACAGGCAAATATTAGATACTGGAGATTTATAAAGGTATCACAGGAGCAAAAACTGAGATTAAATACAAATAACTGATTGAGGCAATGTATAAAAGATTTTGTGAATGAATTTTCTGGAATGTGACAATTACACCCAGAAATCCGAGATAAACATGCATGGGATAGGCATATGACTCCTCATTCTAAGATGAGACCAACGATTAAGGGGCCTGAGTGTTTACATCGGGACAAACGAGGAGACTAAATGGGCTGAATAGGTCTGATCTGCATTTTAACTTCTATGTGTCGACCTCTGGAAACCTACTCCTTTATAATAAGGGGTTAGCAGACCCTGCATACTGCATAGATGAGAATGAGAATCAAAACATATCCCCGATTTAACTTTACAACAACTCTTCTCTTGCAGAAGAAGCTGTCTATATCTGTCCCTCCATACTGCATATTCAAGCCAGTGTGTTAAAACTGCGACTCTACATTAGCAAATTAACCCTTCAATAACCCCTTAATGACTTGGCCGTCAAGTTGAAGTCATGTTAACTACAGGAGACAACTAGTTCACTGATGTTTTCTGAAATATGCTGTTTCAATGGTTCAGCGACTGAATATTCTATACATTATACAGGATTTAATCATTAGTTTAGTTAATATGTCAAAACGCGCCGTCATATATATATGTCCTCGGTCATTTGCAGATTAAGGATTCTGTGGGATATGGATTGCCACGGGTGGTTTTAATAGTTTAATACAGATTTGGTTTTATCTGGATTATAAAATTATTGAGCAGAGGTCTCTTTATCTTTTCTTTCTCTAAATCCAAATGATTATGTGATGCACTGCTTGTTGTGGCCTGTTTACTCAATATACAACACTGCAGAATATGGTGGTGCTATATAAATCAATAAATAATAAAGAATATGGTCCAGCCTGAGAGTGAACTATGGTACGCACCTACTAAATATGATGGGAAGTACTGGGCTCCGCTATATATTTTCTACATATAAGCTATACCGAGCAGTTAAAGGGACACTCCAGCTATCATATGCACTTTAATACATATGAAAGCTGAGAGGTCTCTTTAAATTTATGTGACCCCCCCTTGCAAATGCATGGGGGGATTCTGCAGAATCCCCCAACACACATTTGTCCCCTTCTCTGCCCCCCAGCTATTCGTTCGTCTGAACAAATCTCAATGTACAACATATACCTACTGCTAGTCAGCTCCAGTACCGGCTCAGGGGCCGCTGTGGGCGGAGGTCTATTCAGACCCCCATGTGCATGTCTGGAAAGCATTCCCATTGATTTCAATGAGAGTAATTTCCAGCCGTTGAATGGCTGCTTCAAGCAGTCAATCGGTGGCAAGAATCCTTGGACCATGGAGTAAGAGTGTAGCTACAGCTGCAGAGCTGCAGCTTCTACATCAGGGAAATGCTTTAATATGCATTTTGAAACACATTTTTATAGCTTGGCTATAGCTTTAAACATCGGTCATTTTGCATTTTCTTGTTCTGTAGCTAGGGGAGCAAATTCCCCTCCCCCCCACGGTCTTAAACAGCAGAATGCATACAAGAATACCAAATAATGAAACACGCACTAATATGCTCCTCTCGACTCGACATTGGAAATATTTTACATTCTGTCAAGGTATAATAACTTTGATATGTATAATTAGAAATGGTTATAAACCATTCCATTTGTATACAGAAATCTTTTTTATTCTAGCTGTATTTTTTTTTCTTTGAATCCTAAAATTTAACAACTAGAAGAGAATTCACGGATTTCACAACAACCACATCTTCTGTCTCGGAACCAAAAAAAAAAACAATGGTAACGAGAGATTTATTATCGTACCAAGGAAAGTAACACATCAAGTGGCAAACAACTGATAAATTGATTCCAAGAATACAACAATAAAAAGAAAAATACTACGATTTTAAGCCAACTTTCCTAAAACAAAAAAAGCTCAATTGTCTTTACTTACGATAAAGGCAGATGGAAGACTTTTAAAGGGATAGAAAATTAGCCACTAACCCATATATAAGAAATATATATAGAGAGAGAGATTTTAATATATTTGTCTTAAAACAGACCTATCATCTGAAAAAAAATGTGATCAATAAATCATAAAAACTGTAATTACACAAAATTTTACATGCATTTACTAAATAAACCTATGTGACGGGTTACAGATTAAACTAAGTGATATTTATGTGTTGACATCCTGTTTTCAAGATCTGCATGATTATTTCTCCCCATTAAGTTATCTTTTCCCTATTGCTGAGTTGTTTTTGATGATAATCTAATCATGTAAAAATGTGTCTTCTTTAGGGAACGCTTAAATGGCATGTGACAAAAGCAGCCCCGATATGTTGTTGCCAAAGAAACTGAAAAGGCTTCTTAAATGTCTCCTGCGTTATTTTTTTATGCGATTACATTTTCAGCGGAAAGAATAAAAGGACAGAATTGTTATGGTTTATTTTTCTTAAAATGTAAGGACACCCTCTCCTAAAACCCCATCACCGGGGGTGTTATTTAGGAGGTAAGTAGTAAAAAAAAAATACATAGGCGATCAGCTAGTCAGGCTAACTCCCCATTGAAGGGGTGTCAGCAGGGCCGGCCGAAGACTTAACGCCGCCTGGGGCGAAGTTTAAAATGCCGCCCCCCCCCGCCGACGCGGGCGCCGGCGGCATTTTAAACTTCGCTGACGCCATTATTCCCCCCCCCGGTACTTACCTTTAAAGAGTCCCTCCGGCGAGTCTCCCTGCTCTGCCACGGTGCCGGTTTGTAATGCTGAGCGCCGGAAATTGACGCCACTTCCGGCGCTCATCATTACAAGCCAGCACCGAGACTGAACAGGGAGACGCGCCGCAGAGGAGAGAGAGAGGGGCGCCGAGCGGGTAAGCGAAAACCACTCGGTGCCCCTCTCTCTCTCCTCCGCTTCAAAACAAACAACCAAAAAAAACGCCCCAGTCGGCTCCATTGTAGGGTCAATATACTCTGAAAGAGTTAAATTTGTTGGGATTGTACTATGCAGTAAAGATGTAAGGAAGAATGTAGGATGAAGAAACGTGGATATTCAATCAATGTAACCTGACATTATTTTGTGGAAAAATGTATTATTTGATGATAGTTGAGAGAGCCAAGTTCCAACGGAATGGAATAACCAGTAACAAGGTGTTTGTGTCACCGAGACAGGGACATAGACTTCCCGTAGGAGATGTAGGAGAAACATAATGATTTCAAAATGACAGGCTCCTTAAAGAGGCACTGATTGCGCGTGTCATTGGAAACAGAGTATACTTAATGACCTCTCAAAGGAGCCATGCAAATTCTAATCACTTCTACTGCCGTATACAAGTGGACAGTTTAAAGGGTTAGGCAAGCAAGTGCTCTTCAAAATGAAAAAGTCCATTGAAAGTGGCTTCACATTTTTTTCGATCTAAACTTGAGTGCTCAATTGCCAAAGGAAATCGACGACGCGCTTGCTGTTTTCAGAAGACGGTTAACTGGTGGAGACAAAACTCATAATAGTGCAGGCAGGCCGGTTTAAAGAGAGGACATCATGGTTGGGACTTGGAACTGTATCATTCCAGATTCTTATCAGATGGTACTTTACAGATTGAGGGCAGCTTCTCCCGTAGGGTAGCCTCTCCAGTTTACGCTCTCTGCCACCAAATACGTACTTCAAGATATGGAAGTTTGGTTGGAACCTCCCTTGCTATTGTTCCTCACCGTATTTCTGGGATTGGACTTTGTGGATGGCCAAGTACTGTAATTATACCAGCATTTCAGAATCTCTAATATTAACTTTTTTTTCCCACCAATGTTACCATAAATACTTTGTTTCCGAGTCTGAAGGACTTTGAAAAGTCTTTATGGACCATTAGGCATGTCCGTTCCTCATGCTGTCTCCTTGCTCATATAACCCATTCACAGAGGGAATCAAATGCAGACTGCGTTAAAACCAGAGACCATAACCGTTTGAGTATACAAATATGTTTCATTCTTTTCCGATCCACAAGCTAAACTGACGGGCAGTGAGGCAGCGTTAACACCCATCCTAATCTGTCCAGATTGTGTTTTGTGTTTGGATTCCCATTCCAAGGTTATTTTTATTTTAACAGATGTTTGCTAATGGGGTGTGCACATATTGGAAGCGTTTACCACATGTTTCAAATGTGTTACTAAGAGGGAGACTAATTGTAATTTCTGATTTTCAATTCCGACGCTTTCTTCTTGTTCTTATTTATTTTCAATAAATCACAACATTTGGGAATGTGCTCATTTGTTGCGTGTATTTTACTTCACAGTTTTGGGATATCCCTGGCACAGGAACAAAAAAACAATAATTGGGTTCTTCGTGTAAATTGTTATCATCATTTACTTTCATAAACTCAATAATTGTACGGGAATGGATATAAACAGTCTACGAAGGCTGTGCCGGCCCAGATTATTGGGCGATCTACCTCAAGGTTTTGCAGCAGGGGGACTGCTGAAGCCCCCCCCCCGGACCTGCACCTCCTAGGCCCAGCCCTAGTCGCCCAAGCCTGAATATGTGACTGCTTATTTGGTTATTTAAAGGGGAAATCATGTCATTATTTTCTTTACCCTATCGTAATAATGGCTGATTTTATTTTTTGTACCCTTTGTGACAACGGTGCTTCAACGTTTCTGAGATTCTCTCGTCCTCTCACCTCACCCTGTACCTTCACTTGTGATTCATCGCCTCCTAAGCTCTTTTAAACCAGGTGTCCGCTGCCATACAATATATGGTGGACTTTGACGTTTGGAGGAGGGGCCTCATGGGGCCCCTGCCGCCGATCTCGGTGTTGCTTAATGCCTCGACATCGAGGCATTACAGTAACACTGCTTGGGTGAAGAAATCAATTGTAGATTGATTTCTTCACCCAGGCACGTCAATTCTCGTTAACTTAACGTTTTCGCGACGTGTCTGGCATGTCATCTGTCATCAAGGGGTTAACAAAGCAGTACTTTGCTTTGTTAATTTTGTTCCGCTTCAGGAAGTTGGAAAGTAGTCTTACTTTCCTGCAGTCACAGTCAGAAAACATAAAAGAAAACCCATAGAGATGCACTGTCGGCCTCCATAGATAAATCTATATGATTTTTTGCCAAGAATTTTTTCTGCCCAGCGGGGGGCTGTTATACCTTCAGCTTTGCATAATACAGGAAGCAGCAGTACAAAAGGGGGTTTATCTGCTAAACTGTAGCAGCAAGACCTGTCACAAAATGTATCAGAGAATAAAATAACACGATAAAATACAGATGGTTCCTTCCTTAAGTTACACATAGAGACAGGTTGTTAGAAGTAACAACACTGAATAAAATTAAGAATGATTGACACATACAATATAAAAATTGAAACTATTAATATGGATGGTATTGCTAAGCAGCAATGTCAAGCTTAAAAGTATGGATTTTGATTTCTACAACATAAAATTCAAGGGTCTTGAAAACACAAATGAATTCTGTTTTCTGTTACTCTATGGTATGGGTTGATTTTAGGTTTGCTGAAAAGAAACATTAAAAAGCTGTCTTATTTAGTAAACAGGAAAACCAGTTGTTAGTGGTGTCTTACTCTGGTCGGTAAAGACAGGATTATGCCCTATTTATCAAATACAAAGACAGACCAAAAGGAAAGATGGTGCATTCTAGTGGGTGATCAGATGCCCACAGGGGGGCCAACATGGGCTATAGTGGGCCCTGACTGTTGTGCAGAGGAGGGGTAGGCTTTTTGGCGGGAAATTTGGGGGTGGAGTTAGGGGTAGATTATTTAAGTGGCTGCATTCTTGTGGTCATCTTACCTGGTTGCGTGTCCCACCCTCCCTCCCTTTATATTTGTATTTTTGGTGTGTGTTCTTTTGTCACAGTCTGTGGGGCGGCAGCTTGCCAGGTATCCAGGGGGTTAATGTGGTGGTTAATGAATTGTTGGTAACAACTGGTGGGAGGTTCTTGGCTGTCCATCCGGGTAAGTCCCTTCCTTAAGTGGTATTTGGTTATGGTACCTGGATTACTTGGCAAGCTTGGTGTGTCCATTGTGTTTATTGTATATATTTACATGTTTGTGTTTTGAGTCATTGTCCTTGTTAACGCACCTATGTTTATGGTTTCAGGTTTTGGCCTGACAATGACTCTAATAAATAAAATTGGCTGTGGCCTTTTCTTATCCATATTCAATGGTGTGTGGTGTCATTATTGAGGTTAATGGGGGGTTAGGCCTAGCCTGGAAAATCGAGGCTACCACAGTCATGGCTATTACGCTCTAATCAATACAGAATAACATCATATGTTGCTACTGGGTCTTTTTCATATTGAGGGTTCCTGGCTGCCAGGCCCACTTAGTCATCCTCTGTCTGTCCCTGGTCCACTCATCCTTTTACTATAGTCTGATTGTCTGATCCAGGAGGTATGGAAGGAATCAGGGAGCCTAACAAAGGGCACTAAATTAACTTTGAAATGCAAAGTAAAACCAAAATGGGACAATCTTTAAAATAAAATGGATCGTCACATGGGGATGATTAACCTTCATAAAATTTCCAACCTCTTACCCGATCTTCTAAAACCAACAAAAACAATCTACTTCACAGTGTAATGCTTTTAATATTTAAAATATTCATTATTTCTCCAAACATCCTCTCGTGATTTATTTTTAGTTTATCTGCAGCCTTCAGTATTATTTGAATAATTAAATGCTGATTTATATGCGGGGCAAATTGAAGGGCATAGAGATGTCCTAATGTTTCTGAATTAGGTTTTGATAAAAATACATCTACAATTAATTGGAGGAATCACAGTGGTTTCCATTGAATGACACATATCCCCTGAGTAGGTATTTAGTAGACTCTGGATATTCGTTATATATTTGTTCTCATTTGTCCATACAAGAACCAATAGTTAGACTTTTGTATTCAGATTCAAACCAACCATTTAAAGTTACCAAAATTTGCCAATTTCATTCATTCATACAAATGTGTGAAAATGAGCCCCAGCGAAACAAACGAAAATTAAGGAAAAAGCTCAGAATTTTTATTGAATTTCTTTTTGTTTCCTCTTCCACTCTCTCTTACTCTCTCTTTCAAGGTCTACCTCCCTGGTCCGACAAACGCTTCCATGTCTTCACTTCTTGTTCAGCTCCGCCACTTGTTCTTCTCCTCTTCATAAACACTTCTCTTTTTTCCCTGGATCAATCTAGCCTCTTAGACTACTTCCGCAAGAAGATGGAGCCTCCGCACCATGGGGACAACGGCTCCCACATACCTCTAGTTGGGGGAGATGGTATGCGCGGAGGCTCTGCCCCATTGTGGAGGTACGTGGAAAAGGCCAGGATAATACAGGGGAGAGCCGGTAGCAGCGAAGAGCCAGGAGAAGAAAAAGGAGGAGAACAAGAAGAGGAGCTGTAGATAAGGAGACATAGAAACAGAGACACAGACGTAGTTGTCAGATAACATATGGAGACATTGAGAGATGAAAGAGAGCGAGAATGTGCGAACGAGACTGGGTGACAATGAATGTCATCACCGTACAAGAAAGCCCTCAGAATTTCGTCCGAACCGAAAGGGCAGGGAACAAAATAAGTTTGGACCAAAAACAATACTTAAGATTTGTCCGAATAGTTTTTGGTTATGTTAAATGCTTTGAGGACTTAGAATTTAAAGTAATAGGACAAAAGGGCTATTACAAAAAAAAGTTCATGGGGCTGCTGGCCCTTGTTGCACTTTGCAAACTAGTTTGAACTATCATAAGTCCAACATTTGTGACATCATGCTTGTTGTCAGGCTTTCCCCAGTACATTCAGGAATGTTGGCAGCTATGATATCTCTCCCTGCCACGGAAAAGTACACTTTTTGGGTCAATAGCTGTTCAGAGCTCAGACACATATAGACTTACTATAAATGGATTCAGCAAACTCATTAACATGTATCCGTTGGTTGGTTTTATGAGATTAGAAACCGGTGAAATTCCGTCCTGGTACCATTATAAATTTTTTTGTAATGTATCACTTCGGCACATTAAGGGGGTAGATTTTGGTTGAAAGGACAGTCTCAATATTTTGTGGCTTGATATGTATTAGGTTTTTAAGATGGTTCACATTGGAGGAGCTTAATTATGATCGGATTGCAGGATAAATAGTATGGGTTATGCTAATGCTTTAAGATGGTAATGGATTAAGTCATGGACTGCAAATGCCATAGAGGTTTTACTTTATTTTCCGGTGGTTTTTAAAGTTGTGGATGATTTATATCAATTCTGACAAATGAAAACCACATTGGCTTTCATCAATTTAGTTATATAATTAGAGTTTTCTACAGATCCACTCTGTCTTCATTTTTTTTCTCCTGAAGCCCAAATGTTGAGCAGCACGAGGAGAGAAACATAACGTACGACCGCTCATATCCATACGTCAGCCGCACTAATGTCAATTTGTCAAGTGCCAGGGCCTTTTTGTCCCCAGTCCGGCCCTGGGTGGCGTGCCTTGCTAACACCAAAGGCATTAGTAAGAACTTTCCCAATGCTATTGAATACCCAAACTCATACAAGAAATCATTCTTGTATTAAAATTGTATTATCTCAATTAAAATTTTGCTTCATTCATAATGTGAATATTGAATATGTGCCTTCAGCTTCTCAGCAGACATTTTTATGTTAACCCTGAGTGTCCTTTTCTGTGTGACTCTATGTGCAATGAAAGGTTAAGAGTGGACAGCTGTTTGGCTATTTCTTGCTCCAAGTAAGTTAAAAGAAACTGACCAAGTCTATTCAAGGACCACAATGAGGGGGGTCAGAAGTGATTGATCATCTCAGCTGCAAACATGGTCTTTGCCATAAACTGACCATAATAGGATGAATGGTTTTCTGTATCTTTCTGTATGTATATTTCAGGACACTTGCTACGTAGACAGATCTTAGCACGTAGCGGTCTTGTTTGTAAAGGTATATAAGACATGTGTTGTTTTCATGGAGAGAGAGTAGTCTGGCTGATGACACTCCCTCGTGTGCACGAGCAATAAAATCTGCTTATTCAACTCTTTTGGGAAGAATCTGTGTCTCAAAGTTACTGAGCATTCACAGTTGGGGGCTCGTCCGGGATCCCACATTTCGGACTCAGGATCCAGACGGTGCAGACTCACGATCCTTTACCCAACATTGAGCTCATCTAAAAAAAGGTAAGAGGCACCTCTTTTAAAAGAAAGCCTTTAGTGTAAAGTATTGGGTAGAGGATACGGGGGTCGGCCACTGGGTACCTATCTGAATGACGGGATCCATAAGAGTTGAGTAAGTAAGATGCATGCATGTTATTCTATTTTGTATGTTTATAAGAAGTAAGTTATTGTATTGTATGGTATTGTAGAAGTGCATAGCCTAACCCGCTATTGTAGAAGTGCATAGCCTAACCCGCTGTTGTAGAAGTGCAAAGCCTAACCCGCTGTTGTAGAAGTACATAGCCTAACCCGCTATTGTAGAAGTACATAGCCTAACCCGCTATTGTAGAAGTACATAGCCTAACCCGCTATTGTAGATTTGTGTTTTGTGTAGAGGAGAATAAGATGGGAAATCTTTTCTCCAGAGTTACCCCGGGGTCCCCTCTAGAAACCATGATTAAGAAGCATGGCAAAGAGATGGGAAATATATGTATAAATGGAAATTGGCCTCAGAATCAGATGAGGATAATTTTTATTGTTGGTCCTCACAGGGATCTTTAAATATGGAATCCTTAAAAGGACTCCGTATGACTTTAAAGAAAGACATGTCACATGTCTCCAAAAATGAATGGAGAGTGTTTTGTATGTGGTTTAGGGAAGGTTTCAAAATCTGGAGAAAGCATAATGAGTCTGCTCCACTTGAAAACTCCCAACACCCTCAGGCGGCCGCCAGTTCCCTTTATCCTGTTAGGAAGGAGGAAACTGATAAAAAACTGCAGAAAGAATCTCAGAATGTTGTACTTGTTGATAAGTTATATCCTCCATTGCTTACTAACAATGATATGACTATTGATGATTTGATATTTAATCCTCCCCCTTATAATCATGTTGCCCCTGGAGCTGATGCTCCTGTTCTCATTCCTGAACCTGTTCACACCCCTCCCCATTCTGTCCCGACACCCTTTTCATCTCTATCAACCTTATCCCAATCTACTGCTTCCCCTCCTGCTCTGCATCCAATTTCCCCTCCTCCTTCTATTGATGTTAAACACCCCTATGATTTAAGAAATGCAGTTGTTCAGCCCATTTTTCCTGTTGTTCCTAACCCTACTACTATCCTGTCCTCTATCCCTTCAGAGGCCAAATATTTCACTGTAATTGATCTAAGTTCTGCTTTCTTTAGCATACCTTTGCATAAAGACAGTCAGTAACTATTTGCATTTATAATGTGGATGATTTACTTGTCACATCCCCTACTGAAGAAGTGTGTGTTGCAGATTCCTTTCATCTGTTGCAGGAGCTGGCTAGGAAAGGACTTAAAGTGAACAAACTGAAATTGCAGTGGTGTCTCCCTGAAGTTAAATACTTAGGACAGCTTATTTCCCATGGTTATAGATCTATCCTGATAGGTTGACCCCTATTATCAATTGTCCAGTGCCCCGTACAAAGAAACAGTTACGTGCTTTTCTGGGAATGGCAGGATACTGTAGACAGTGGATATCTTTTACAGATGCTGATATAAATTTTGTTTGTAGATGGCTCATCCTTCATTGACCCAAAAGGACAAAAGAAGGACTGGCTACGCTGTTGTTGACTGTTTTCCGGTGATTGAGTTAGGACCTTTACTTGCTAATTTTTCAGCACAGGTGGCAGAGTTGGTGGCTCTCACTAGAGCATGTATATTAGCTACAGGAAAGAAAGTGAACATATATAGTGATTCTGGATATGCCTTTGATGTTGGTGCCATCTGGCGATTTCGAGGTTACCTTACTTCATCAGGTTCTCCTATTTTTAACCATACACATGTAAAAGCATTGTTAGATGCTCTCATGATGCTTAGTGCAATAGCTGTAATTAAAATTGCAGCTCATACCAAGGGCACTGATGCAGAATCAAAAGGCAATGAGTTAGCTGATAAATCTGCTAAAGAAGCGGCAGGCTTGCCTTCACATAACTTTTTCAAGGAGCTGCTAATGCAGACCCCACCTCACTAACAATTCCCATTTGATTTAAAGAAATTTTATTCCCAAATTGATGAGAAAACTCAGCAATATTGGGAACAAAAGGGAGGAGTGGAAGAAAATGTTTTTTTGGTTTTTGGCATGGCCTTCAAATTTTTTTTACCAGTTTTACCTCCTGATTTGGCTCCCTATATTATCAGACTAGCGCATGGCCTGAGTCATGTGTCTAGTGAAGCAATGATTAAAGCTATACTAGCTGATTGGTGGGCCACAGGTGTACGGCCCCTTGTTAAAGAATATTGTTTACAATGTGTTATTTGTCAACATCACAATGTGGGTAAGCGAGTACACATACAAGAGCATGGGAAGACTCCGTGTCCCATGGGACCCTTTAGAAGTTTGCAAATTGACTTTATTGAAATGCCAAGATCTTTGCATTATAAATATGTCCTTGTTATAGTATGTACATATTCCCGCTGGATAGAAGCCTACCCATGCCAACGTGCAGAGGCAAGAACAGTAGAAAAGAAATTACTACAGGAATTTATTCTTAGATATGGTATACCTCTGCACATCTTTTTAGATCAAGGAATGCTCTTTACTGCTAATATAGTACAGGATCTTGCTAAAGTTTTAGGTATTGTGTACCATCTCCATTGTCCATATCACCCTCAGAGTGCAGGAAAAGTAGAAAGACCTAATGGAGTCTTAAAAAAATAAGATTAGCAAGATATGCGCAGAAACCCATATGCTCTGGCCAGAAGCTTTACCCTTAGCATTAATGTCTATGCGAAACTCAGTTCATGCAGCCATAAAGGTTACACCTCACGAGCTCATAATGGGACGTCCTATGCTAGCAGCTAATTCACTAGAAGTATTAGTGCATGATCATGCTATGATAGATGACACAATTAGCGTGTATTGTAAGACTCTAATGAAGTCCTTTAAGTCTCTCAAATCACAGGTGCAAGCAGTGCGCACGGACACAGGACGACAAACCAATTCACCAAATCCAACCAGGAGAATACGTATTGGTCAAGAGTTTTTAAAAGAAAGAAAGTTCTTCAACTTTGCTGGAAATTCCCATATCATGTCTGCTTGTAACTAACAGAGCTGTAAAGGTAGCTGAGATTGCTTCTTGTATTCATTGCAGCCATATAAAGCTTTTTCCAACTCCAAGGAAATCAACACGTTAGTCCTCCAACAGGCACAATAACCCTAGCTGACTAACCTACGTGGGAAAGCCGAGAAAGGCCAAGAGGCCACTCGTGAAACCATGCAGCAAAATATTGGAAAAGCCGAAAGAAAGATCTAAATGTTTTTTTTTGCATGTCTTGTTAGATTTTTATGGGATTGTGCATGTTGGTAGAATTCTCTTTATCAGTCTAATAAGAAATGGTCAACTCTATTGTCAGATACAAAGGGAGGATATTAGAGTACCATAGGAGAGGGATGGTTTGTATATTGACATAGGCAGAATGTTTTGTGGAGCTTCGGGTGTGATCAGTCATGTTGGGTGTGTGGGTTTGTTCCACATGCTGCGGGTGCTCCCTGTGTTGGGTGTCCCTGTGGCAGGTCAGGGGTTTCACGGGAACTAGGTAATGGGTTTAGTTTTATAAACCAATGAGGAATGGGATCCATTTGGCCTTGAAAAATGGCTCGGTTCACTTGGAGCAAAACTGGTGACTGGTATGATTGTGGCTTTGTTTGTTATTGTATGTGCGTATGTTTTCTTTCTACTAATTAAGTCGCTGAGTGTAAAGTGTACTGGCACTAGCCACGCAATGCCTTTGTTGGAAGGTGAAGAATTCCCCCAATTTTAAAGATCTGGAAACTCTGGATGACACATTGTATGATGATCCACATGAAATGGAATTAATGGACGCATGGTTCGCTATGCAACGAGCTCCATCTCGTCCAAAAACAAATTATTGATTACTTAACAGGATCTGTTAAGAATAAAAAGGGAGGACTGTGAATATTGAATATGTGCCTTCAGCTTCTCAGCAGACATTTTTATGTTAACCCTGAGTGTCCTTTTCTGTGTGACTCTATGTGCAATGAAAGGTTAAGAGTGGACAGCTGTTTGGCTATTTCTTGCTCCAAGTAAGTTAAAAGAAACTGACCAAGTCTATTCAAGGACCACAATGAGGGGGGTCAGAAGTGATTGATCATCTCAGCTGCAAACATGGTCTTTGCCATAAACTGACCATAATAGGATGAATGGTTTTCTGTATCTTTCTGTATGTATATTTCAGGACACTTGCTACGTAGACAGATCTTAGCACGTAGCGGTCTTGTTTGTAAAGGTATATAAGACATGTGTTGTTTTCATGGAGAGAGAGTAGTCTGGCTGATGACACTCCCTCGTGTGCACGAGCAATAAAATCTGCTTATTCAACTCTTTTGGGAAGAATCTGTGTCTCAAAGTTACTGAGCATTCACAATAATTTTTGCCAGGGGACAAGAATGAGAAGGCTAAAGGGTTGCTAAATACAATTCTATGGTTTTTATATGATGGAAATATTTTAGGAAATAGATGGACAGATCGCCACCTTCTCCTTTCTTTTTTACTAAATATATATATATATATCCCATTTTTAAAGAGGCAAGACATCTTTAAGAGATACATACACTAATGTAATCAAGATCAGTGAAAAGATTTCTCGAGAGTACTTTTCATCAGGAAGAGATCTCCAGGCCACTGACTTCTCCACATCGCCCTCGCTACAATTAAATTATCCTTTCCCAAGCAGCAATGGGTTATATGTTAGAACATTCTGCTCTCAACGGGAACCTTTTCAGTAATGTTTGCTCATCCTCCAAAAATGTAAATGCTTACAGCTTGCCTGGGAACTAAAGCATTTGCCACCGTCGTACTTTTGTGTTGAGCAGCCCCTTTAATGGTATGTTTGTTTCCCTTTAAGTGTTTAAACCTTCTGGACCAGAGCTATTTTTTACACCTTAAGGGGGTTACCGGGCTACAGGGCACTACAAGAGGCATGTAGGGATCTACTGAAGCCAAGGCATGGCATCATGCAACATCACAGAACTTGAACTATTTCACAGCTCAATGGACCAGTAAGGGAACATCAGAGGGTCTCCTCAATGGAATACTTGGTTGGTACAGCTAGACAACAATTCACAGTTTTGTTCAACCACAGGGGACAAGAGGTCATAGTCTGAAAGTAGAAAGTGAAAAGCTTAGATGTAATGTAAGGAAGTATTACTTTACTGAACGAGTGGTAGATAAGTGAAAACACTTTCCAGTAGAAGTGGTAGATATTAATACATACTAACATAGTAATTTAGGTTGAAAAAAGACCTACGCCCATCAAGTGTGATCCTTCTACCTACCCATTCTGGTTTTGATCTAAAAGAAGGCATAACAATTCTCAATTAAGCTATTGTTTTTTTTATTCTGCCACGTAGGGGGGGGATCCTTCATGGCTCTAAACAGTAAAATTTCTTCTGAAATCTGCTCTAAAATATTAATTCTGTTATTTATAGCCCTGTATGTTCTGCTTTTCTAAAAAATAAACAAAAAACCCATATCCATATCCTTTCTGAAGGCATTCATTGTATTTGATAGAACCACCTCTCTCTGCAGTGAATTCTTTAACTTTAATGTCCACTCTTCCAGTCTCAGAGGACTGAGTTCCTTGTACATTTCTGTTAATGAACAGGTATCTGGAGGAATCTTTATATCAGTCTCACAAATATTTATGCAATGTTACAATATCCCTCTGAGATGTCATTTACATAGATACAACTTTTAGTCTCTGTTCTTCCAATCCCCTTATTCATTTTTGTGGCCCTCCTTTGCAATTTTTCTTGTTCCATAATGTCCTTTTTAAAGACCGGTGACAATAACTGCACTGCATATTCAAGGTGAGGTCTTACCATTGAATAAAGAGGCAAGATGATATCCTCTTCCGGTGAATCAATACCCCATTTTATACATGCCAATACCTTATTGGCTTTTGCAGCTGCTGACTGGCATTGAGCACTACTGATAAGTCTGTTGTCTACAATTATTCTTAAGTCCTTCTCCTTAGTAGTTTTTCCCTTGGGTTGTTATAATTTTCCCATGATGCATAACTGTACATTTGTCTTCATTTGCTACTTGCCTGTCCAGTTGATGATGCTGTGTCATCAGCAAACACTGAGACATGGCTCTCGATGCAATATGGGAGATCATAAATAGACAAATTAAAAAGAACAGGACCAGGGGCGGACCTCTAAATTAATACATTGGTCCAACAACTCTTTGCATTCTAACTTTTAGCAAATGTTCAATCCAAGTACAAACATTTGCCCCTAAGCCTATGTCTGAAGTTTTGTACAGCAACCTTTTGGGGTGAAACCGTAAAACAAATGCCTTAGCAAAATCCAAAAGATCACATCGACTGCCACACATAGCTCTATATTTTTACTGTCTTTCACAAAACCACGCTGGCTTCTACAAACTATATTCTGATTGAAGATGTGTTCTTGAATGTATGCCTCTAGCAACCCTTGCTTGTAGTTGCCTGGTGAGATTTTTTAACCCATTCTTAAATATGGGCACATCTGCATTCCGCCAGTCTATTGGCACTATACCCGAACTCAAAGAATCTCTAAAGATCAAAAATAATTAAGGATTTATTAGTCGATATGTGCCCACCCTAAATCTAAGACGAGAGCAAGGTTTAACCCCTTAAGGACAATGGGCGGTCCCTAAACCCATTGAAAACAATGCATTTTGAGCCTGTACATGTACGGGCTTTGTCATTAAGGGGTTAAGGTCTTTGCTGCTCGGATGTTTTTATTTTTGTTAAAAAAAATCAAGTTTAGCGGGTTCCCTCCTAGAGTTTGCCATGCCTTAAAAGATAAGTAATAGTTTCTCTGCCCAATCTTTACTTAAGGTGACAAATCCTGTTGTTGTGCATTTTATTGCCCTCTCGCTAAGAAATAACAAGATTATTCACTGCTCTGTTATTGATAGTGTTGTCATAGTTTTAATGCACTTGACAGTTTATGTACCTGGTGCTGGAGAAAACTAAAAGCAGCTGATTTACTATATTATAAACAGCACGTAAATGACATTAAAGATCTGCTGGGAAATCTGCATTAGAAAGGAAAATGGAAGATTAATGCGACTCCCTTGGCAATTGTGGATTCACGTGGTGGCACGTCAAACACCTGGAGCAATTTATTCACAACAAGCTGTTTGGGTTTGCATTATGTATATAGCAAGGGGCATAATGCAGACCCAGAGTGCGGTGGGTCCTACAAATCCCAGGGCCCTAAAAGCCCCTTGGCGCATTAGTAAGCTTTCTTGAACCATAATCATATCTGGGAACTTCTGGGTTCCGGCCAGGACTGTGGTAGGTGGTCCCGCTGATGTCGGTGGGCGGTCCTGCTGACGCCGGTGGGGGGGTCCCGCTGATGTCAGTGTGCTGGCTGTCGACATAGGGGGAGTTCCTGCTGACATCAGGGAGGAAACATCCCCATTTGAAGGGGAAATGGGCGGGGCCACTGCTCAACTGGCTGGTTAGAGGGATCAGAAATCTCTAATGTAATATACAGCATGGCGGATTGTACCTAGCTGGCCCAGCCTCCATAGCAATCTTGGTGCCACACATCCCTAAAACCCACATGTTGGTGTATGATGTCATATCTTCAGACACCTCCTATCCGTCATGCAACACTGGCATTATTATCAAACAAATTACACAAGTACTAAGTAAATAGAAGTTAATTCTAAGCATGTACTGTGTCCGTAACACCCACCTTACCAGACTCCACAAACATTTTGTAAAAAAACCTTTAAAACATAAAGGGATTCCAAGAAGAATACAAAGGAACTATATTTAAAAAGAGAAGAAGTATTCAAGAATGAACAAGAGAATTGAAGGTTTAGTTGTGATATTAAAAGTACAGTACTTCTTCAAGTGTGGTTGATAAGTGGAGTATCTATCCAGCTATATACATAACATAGCTCCCAAGTGTCCTTTTTTAGAGGAGACTGTCCTCCTTTAGCACCCAAATCACCCTGTCATTCCCTCCTTCATGCCCTTCTTCTCTAAATAATGAAGCCAATTTCTTTTCTGCTATCACTAAGTAAAATACATTTTCCCTTTTCATCGTGTTACTCAACCGCATTGATAATTATCAATAGATCACTGAGGACACATAGAAAGTCTTCCTAAAGCCTGTCCGTAGCAACATAAAAGTACCAATAATCGTTAAATCAAAAATAAGGCTAATGAAGGATTTCAACTTTTGTATTATTGAAGTAAAAATAGTCGAAAAGGCTTTAGCTGATTTTTGGAATCCCAGAATGCTAATTTTCAAAACCGAACCAATTTTGATTCATTTACTTGGATTTCAAGGTGTTTGCAGAGTTTAATGATTTAGACTGACATTTAAAAATGATTGTAAGAAAATGCATGTGACGACACAGCTTCAAAAGGTTAAGACCATAGAGATTGAATCATGAGGTTCTCCAGTAGATAAATCTATTTAGTTCTATAGCCATTAGATAAATATACAGTTTTGTAGACTAAGAACCAAACACATTAGTGGTTGTTCTGCACAAATAAAGACATGCTGACAAAATCTACGTGCAGACTAATGGATAGCCATGGACTATAAATTAAAGCTCACTAGGGACCTACCTGTAGGATAACTCTATGGCCTAAAACATAAAACCTAACAGACCTAAAATATCCTACATGAATGTATCCAGGGCCTCCATCAGAAATCTTGGCACCGGTCCATCCTAAAGAAGGGCCTGCCTGCCCTGTCCCACCACATCCTCCTCCCACCAAGTTTTGACCTGGAGAACCTAGAGTAACTACATTTTGCTAATTACATGCTTGCAATGCTGGCCATTGGGAGTCCTGAGAGGGGCCACCAGCACCAAATCTCCACAAAGGGACCATCTGGACCCCATTCAATGCATGGGCCTGTGACACATCAGGGAGACTAGAAGCACCTCCAAGGTCAAAAATGCCATATACTTGTAGAGACAGCTTTACTAGACATGTCCCCCCGAAATATCAAAAATATATATATTTAAAATTGTCCTGTTTCCATACACATTATTGTGTTTTTTGGGGGGGTGTAGGACCATGTGATACCCTCATACCTAGCAACCATGGGAGGGAGAAGGGAGACAGAAGGACTGGGTTCCAAAGAAGGACTGTTCATACTAAACAAGGACACTTGGGAAGTTTGTCATTTATGACTGCTTTGTCCAGGACCTGTGTCTTTTTTAATTCTTCCCCAAAATAAGGTTAGCTGAGGATCATAGGGTTATAGTTCAACAAAAGCTAGAAATGTACCTTTTAGCTACCACTACTCTACCCAAACACATGTATTGTCTATAAACAGTGCCAGCTCTGCTTCGGCTATGAATGATTACCAGGAGCCACACATACATCAGGGTGCTAATGAAAAATGATGGGGAAATTGAGGGTTGAAACGTCAACGAGGTATAACAAATATGGAAAGGGAGCAATCCAACCCCTCATATCCTCTCCAAACAGTTCTCCAAAAAAAAGTTTATTTTCGGTATGTTTGACATATTTTTACATTCACAGAGCAAACTCAATGCAAATCAAGCCAATTAATCTTGAAATAAAACATTTTCTGTACAAAAGACAATTCCGAATGGCTGGAGAGAAGAAATATTGCAATAATAAAAAGTGTGAGACACTGAGCTTGCGTGTCATAAAAAAAAAGAATACTGCATATTAGTAATGTCTGCCAAAAAAGGTGACAGGTCTGATTTGTACTGAGTTCTATTCTTGCGCTGGCCATCATTCCTAGCATATGTATAGATCAAAAGATAGTTTCAATTGTACATTCATAATTAGGAACTCTACCTACTTGCATATGGATAAAAGGGGAAGATTACAAGGAATGGGAAGCAGTAGGAGTTAAAGAAAGATGTTATATTGAATAATACTTGGAGGTATAGGGATGGGTTCTCTATAAAGTGATATAAGAAATTATAGAGAGGGGATACATAGGAGTAATAGGAGGATTTATAAGGAGAGTTTACATGGGCAATAAAAGGAGTTATAGGGAGAGCTTATATTGAGTAATAGGAGGCGTTATGGTACACCTTGCAAGTGCCCTGTTTTCTTTGGGACAGTCCTGATTTTTGGGCACTGTCCCACTTTAGTGTGCACTTGAGATCAGGGGCAGTTGGGGAGATCCTTTGATCTGCCCTTGACTGGCCGAGGGAGAATAACTAAGAGAGTAACACATAACTTCCAACTTCTACTCCCGGCGAATCAGAACATCGGGTAACAGCACTACTGGACCCCTGGATAGTAGCCCCCAAAACTCCTGTCCCGCCAAGCTTGACAAGTCGTGACTGTCCCGTGCAAAGCTATAAAGAACATCTAGCAACAGGGGAAAAAAAGCTAATCGGTTCTACGGAGTGGAAGAGGAGATAAAAGGTGGAGTTGACGGAGCGTCACCCATTTCTGTCTTCATTAACATGTATGTGTCATGACGTTAACAATAAGACAAGAGCACATCAGTGAGAGTCTGTGTCTGCGACACTGCCTGAGTACCAGGTGTCAGCTTGAGGAGGATGCTGAAGGCTTTGAACGGCGTGTCCGTGTCACCAAGCCTCACATCCCATTCATCTTCCCACGGCCGGCATTGATTTCACAGTGCAGCTATAATTACACTGCATAGTGTCCAGAGGTTGAATCAGACTTTGTGGATAATAACAGGCTCCAGCTGACGGGCGAGGGAAATAACAGCCTAATTGTTCTGCCGAGTGGAGTAGTGTAATCCTGACGCTGATTTATTAGAGACCTGCTTAAATAACTCTGGGGCCCGAGATGAGGGAGGAAGCAGCAAGAAGGATGAGGATACTTCACTTTAATTTGGTTTTATATAAGGGTAATGGAGGCAGACTATTAAAAATAATATAGATTTCTACACAATAAAAATGAGGAGAAAGAAAGTAACCAGTAATGATTATTTTCTTTTTTATGTATGATGTACTTCCACCTTACTTTTCATGTGTAACTGCTTCCCATAAAATCACCTGAACTTCTTTATTTCGTCGGTAACTGCTCTCCTGTTTTATTCTTCATTCCAACATCTATCAGCCATGGACTAGTGATGTATACAGCGCTTTAGTATCTAATGCTGCCAGTCGGGGGGCCAGACTGGACACGACGAGGAGGCCCTGGCACTTTAAGGCCAGCGGCGCCTTGATAATGATGTAAGCGCAGCCTACAGCTGGATACACACAACACATTTTATGATCACGTAGCATGCGGCATATCCGCCATATGTGCCAGATGGCCAAGAGGGGTCTGATGCTAGTCCTAATCAAGGTTGGTGTTTGCAGCAGGCATGCTAGGCCTCAGGCCTGCACAGGGAAAAAAGGGCATTAGAAATTGGGTCTCAATAGGTAGATCTGCCCCTTGTCAAGCTTCCCAACGGCTGTCACCAGTTCGGATCTGTCTCTCTAAGAAGAATATGCCACTGGTGTCCATGGGAAGCTTTAGGAAGTTAGATCTCCCTATGGGGACCCATGAATGAAGTAGCGTCCAGTTTCGGTCCCCCCCCACCTTCTAAATAAAACAAGAGACAATTCTTTATTTCAAAACTTTATTAATTGTCAACTATGGATTTTATTTGTCCGCGGTGCGGACCGCATATAACACAGCACCGCGACACTCAACCTTTATTAAATGTTTACAACATTGATAACTTTATAGCCAAATATATTTTGGCCAAGTATATAAACATTTCACCGTCAAAATAACAACCACAATGCTAACCAATCATAACCATGAAGTAACCTGCTGGTATGGGCGTATCCACCTGTATCCCTGCTGGAACTGCCGGCGTCCCCCAGCGCGGCAGTCACACGACCATACGATTCACAGGGGCAGCTGCCCCTGGAGTGTTCTGCACTTATACCTCTGTGCACCACAAGTAACCACACCTAGATGGTTAACTCCTGCACCGTACCAGCGTAAAAACCTGAGCCCCCGGCTAATGCAAAAATCAGGGAGGGATGGGCGGGAAAATATTTTTTAAAATGCTGACCCTATAGCATAAACCCCCCCTTTATATACCCCCTCAGGGAGGGCAATTACCCCCTCCCGTCTGGTCTTGCACGTGCCTGAAAGGCTTAACACTTTAGGTGCTAAAATTTTGCCTAGTCATGCCTTAACCCTTAACACTAGGCTTTCCACGGGGTACCTCGTCCGGCACTTCATTCATGGGGCCCCTCCGTCCAATTCTTTCCCTACGGGGCTGTTCTAATCCATCGGTCCTTCTTTCCTCCACCTATGTTCCCACTTTTTGAGAGCTTGGAATGTTTGTGGGTTATGATTGTCTCACATTGTTCTACAGCAAACAAAAGTCACTACAAACTTAAGATAATACAGCAAGACAAACCCTAAAACGAGTCTATGAATCAATTTGTGTAACTAGAGGATAATTGAGTCAAAACATGACAACCTAAAAAGAAAAAAAATGGGAGCGCCAATTAGTATTCTTGCCCGGGGTGCCATTTTGTAATTTCTTCTATAGCTCCGAATAAGTCCTCTTATTACGCCATATAACCCTCTCTACAAGCCCTCCTGTTGCCCCATACAACTGCACCCAATTCCACCTCTTATTACTCCGAAAATCGTTACTGTGACGTCTCTTTTTCTACATATTTCCTCTGGCTAGAAGTAACAGATCCACACAACAGAATTAGAATTGTTTTAATTGATTTGGAACATAAGGGAATAGGATTACTCTAATTAAAACACTTACTAATTGAAAGGCTGGTGCTCCCACAAGTCCTGCCTTTAGTATAAACAGCACAGACGTACGTAGTGTATGTCACCGCTGGCACAGCTCAGGGGGTTCTTATTGGCTGAAATTATGAAACCGTTATCTCTGTACTTAATACTTTGTATCCTTATTATTTTGCTAAATAAGCACCTTAACATAAAATGATCTATAGTTCGGTAAATGGCTCTTATGGCCACAAACAAATCATTGATCCTTGAAAAAATAAAAATTGGCATAACTGCCCCTTTAAATTGGCACAAGGGATCCGTTAGCAGCTTGACAAATACTCACAGAATGCCAAGACGCTGTGTATCTAATGGGATTATGAAATGAATAAACAGAAGCGCTGTTATTAAGTTTCACAATTAATTTTGTGCAGATTGCCCTATTGCCCTTTCCCATTCCGTGGCATATGCCCAAGAGGTTTGGGTGCCTTAATATCCACCTCCAGGGCAGCTTTTGATCTCTGGGTGAGGGGGTCTGCATTTGGCATGGCTTAATTCCATGCCTGCCCCTTTTTTCAAATATTAGGGGATATGGTTATGCCTGTCCCCGTGTGGCCAGATCAACCTCCTGACCATGTAGAGCAGTAGGTGGAGAGCTCCTGTGGACAGGCCTGGAGACACCTGGGAGCTCTTCAGGTTTCACCGGGTGAAGCACTGCTTTACTTCTCTGGGTCACATGTCCTGCCCCTGAGCATACCTGGGGTTTGACCTGGAGATTGCCGGGTGAGCGGTGCTCCTCTGGTTCTCCGGGTCAAGACCAGAATCCTCCGGGTCATGGGAGCAGGGTCTTGACACGCCCCGCTTCCCGCCCATTTTTCCTTTAAATGGGGGTGTTTCCCACTGCCCTCAGTGGGACCGCCCACCAACATCAGTGGGACCGCCCACCAACGTCAGCAGGACCGCCCACCAACGTCAATGTGCAGTCCTGGCCGTGTCCCGCAAGGTTCCCAGTTATGCCTCTGAGTCGTGAGAGCGATATTTAGGCATGCCTGCTCCCCGCCCCCTTCCATACTGATTCAAACTTTGTGGGCTAGCCCCGCCCTTGTAGATGGTTAGCACCACCCCTCACCAAGCCCCTCCCCTGTATGGCTGGAGCATGGATCAGTTGTCAGGTAACATGAACAGAAACCCAATAACATTAAAAATACTGATAATGTTTGCCCCATGCTGTCGGTTCTCTAAAGTGGGACACAAAAAAAAAAAGATTTACATAATTAGCATTAATGGGGGAGGAATAATGATGCAACAACTGTGAACAGGAAGGTAAGATGGCTGCCTCCATTGCAGAAACATAATGTAGGTATGTGATACATAAGTATTGTTGACTTTATTCTGCAAACACATTTTTACAGATTTATTATTAGAGTAATGTGCTGTAAAACGTGTGATTATAAATGATTGTAAAATGTTAAAAAATGTTCACTTTCAAATTGAATTGCAAAGTTATAAACATATATCAACATGCCCCACGTCACATGTAACGGTAAAACTGGAATCAAATGGCTTTACGGAAATCAACATAAAGGGAAAGCGACTGATTACTTCATCTTGTGTTCCAACCAGAAGTGGCAGCGCATGGCAGGTGAGAAATGATAAGACTCTTCTCTCGAAGCCTCTGGCTAAGCCTTCCATCTTGGTCATTTCAGAGACGCCTGACATCAGTTGTATGAAGGCGTGCATGCACAATATGAGCGTTTGCCAAGGATGGATTCAGGGGGCAATTGGCCCCTGGGCCAGTCCAAAATTCTTCAAAAAGGGATGCTTTAGACCAGCCCCGGAGCAAGAAATAGGTGTAGGGGCACCATGACCGGGGAAGGAACAAGGAGCACCCCATGACCTAACAAGGGGTTAAATGTTTGTTAGATACATACATCCTCTGTGACTGCTTGGCCCCTGTGTGAACTTTTGCCCCCACACTCTGAATGTTCAGGAACAGGAAGAAGGGGAGGGCACTGGGTGGCATCAACTAAATAAATTTGGGAACCTACTCACAGATGAGCTTGTAGGTTTTTTAAGTAGGCGAAATTCCCACCCTCCCTTCCCTCTCTCTTTTTTTATTTTGGTTCTTTGTTTGTGGTTAATTATGATTTATAATTATGATTTATATGTTTAAGAAATATGTTAATGAGTGTCACGGTTAGGGATAATACTGGAATTTTGACCGTGGCCAAATTTATCCAAAATCGAATAATAAAACAATTTTAATTACACACGTTGTCTATTTGTCTTATTGGGGAATGGGGCCGAAGTTGACGATACTAAGGTCATGCTTGGAACGCCCCACTCGCAGAGGCAGGAGGGCAGTGGGGTGTCATAATGTGAAGTTACGTGACCCCGTGGTAAAAGCACAGTTTGCCTGCAGCCATAAGGCAAGGCCCCTGGCAGTTAGGGGTGTGAGGGGTGTGAAGAGTGTGAGGTGTGATGGAGTAGGTATGTTTTAGTGTAAGCGTGTGTTATGTGAGTGAGTGTGTTAATGTGTGTGTATGTTGTGGTGAGCTTGTAAGTGTGTGAAAGTGTGCATGTTAGTTACAAGGGGGGGCAACAGACCAGGGGGCCACTAAACTATACCTGCCAAAAGGTATTAGCCCTCTCTGCTGTATGCCCATCAAAATTTGCCCCTCAATCTCAAGGGCAGTGTAGAGCTGAAGATGCAAGATGGCACCTGCTGTCGGGAATCTTGTCTGTTCCTAGTTGTAGCAGTTGGGCTTGTGGGGATCATGTTATATTTTGTAATTCTAACTAATGCGTTTAATTTGTCAGAATCCCCATTTTTAGCCATTTTAAATATTTGACGGTATGGGTAAGATGAAGTGTGTGCCTAAAAATACCTTCAAAACTTCTCAGCCATTGTTAAACGTGTCAACAGCTTATGGCTGCGTTTATTTTCTATTGATTAACATAAAGCTGCCGTGGAAACGGGTACAGATTAATGTTTAGACACTTTAATAACCGAAACACACTTGGGGACAGTTTGTCGGATTACTTCTGAATAAAGTAGTCTTAAAAAAAAAAGCAATCACCAATTCCTTTCATTTTCAAATATATTTTTTTCTTTTCTGGCCAAGTCTTACAGCATTACATACTTTACACAATCCCACGCCGAGACAGATCTCTGGTCAGACCTCACCTAGAGTACTGGGGACAGTTCTGGAGACCCCATGTCCAGAAGGATATTGACACATTGGAGAAAGATCAGAGGAGATCTACAAACATGGTAAGTCGTTTGAAAAATAGGAATTATCATGAAACACGTCAGGCGGATTGAGATGCTTTTTGCTGATTTATGCTTAGGGACGTCGATTTAAAAAAGGCCAAGCTTTATACCCACACAAAGATTTTGGTTCTTGCCTCTTGGTATCTAAAATTGCACGCTGTCCGGTCCTATCTGTTTCACGCTTTGATGTTCCCGTTTGGTCGGACGGGTGAGGGACCTTTATCAAAGTGGGTTAAATCAATCGAAGCAAGTTTCTCCCTTCTCGTCTTTGCAATGTTAGGATGTGTCATTTAACTGAAGGGTAGTAGATGAATGGAACAGTCTCCCAGCAGAAGTGGTGGACGCTTATACAGTTAGGGGATTCAGACAGGCATGAGACAGACGTAAAGCTATCCTCATTGTGGGACCAGACAAATAACTGATAGGGGTTTGAATCCCTTCCATCAGGAAAATGGGCAGACTAGATGGGCCAAATGGTTCATATCTGCCGTCAAATTCTGTGTGTCTACTGTTATGAGATGATTAAAAGGATAGTTTGATGTCGCAGGGCGCTATTCCAAAGAGTAATGCATATCAAAGTACTTTAATATACATTATTGAAAAGGTTTATTTTGAAAAATCCTTAGGTAGAAGCTGCAGCTCCAGTGAGTATGTGATGTGTCAGGAGATGTGTTCGGCCAACTACATCGCCGGCACGAAAAGTCTTGGAACGCCTCCATTTCCACCCCGATTCCTTAACGCTGGCAATCCTAGCAAACAGGAAGTGTGCCAGTACAACAGCTCAGCAGCTGGGACTGCCCCAGCAAAATGGGAACAGTTGTCAGCTATGGCATTATAATAACACGAAATTTAAAGACACATTCCCTATTAAGGGTCACATTAGAGGGACACGGATGTCACTTAGGATTTCCGTACATATATTTATCATCTTCTATACTAATACGGGTGGAAATAATGAATTTTGGCTTAATTAATATATGCCTTTTTTATATATATCGCTGATGCCTTAAATGAGTTAAGTGCTAATTACCCACCATCCCACCCAGAGACATGCTTTAAACGAGCAGGACATGACAGGTTTATACAATGAATGTTCAAATACGAGCCAAGCCGATCCACGCATACTGAAGCTCGGCGGCGCTCCGACTCATTTTTTTGACCTGCATGCAAATGTTTTCTTTCAAGGGCAATTTAACTTAAGCAGGTACTTTAATTAAAGCCGGTGCTGCGCTGACACTTTAAAGCCTTAATCCTGCTTCGCGGACACACGCGACAAAGCGCTCAGTCATACAACCCCTTCGCGATGCTATTATCTAGACTGATTGATGGGACGTTCAACTTGACGGATAGGTAGACAGAACCGGATAGTCCCGCCATGCCGCTCGGCTCCGCAGAATACCCAACTGCCTGTGAACGGGATGGAGGCACCACCATCGCCCACCAGCTTGGAGCGCAACGTCTGTGAGTTTATTTACCCCACATACATGCATACCCCCAACATTTATAGGTGGGGAGCCCAACATACCCCAAGAGCCACCTAGTGGCCATCAGCTGCAGGACTTGAGAAACAGCACAGACCTCCATCGATCTTACAGCTACCTGGGCAGGTCAGGAGAGGTCAGACGATCTCCCCAACCAGCCCATGATCCCCACTGCCCGCAAACGCAGGACTGGAACGCATGCATGCCTTCCAACTGTCCTGCTTTGTGCATGACAGTCCTGATTTTGCCACGATATCCCACAGTGCCGCCATGCTCTGCCTATATGCTTTTCGCCAGTCCCGATTTTATCCTCTGCTGTCTGGGAGAATGCATACTGAGCATGTGCAGAATTGTGTGCGTACGCAAACACTCTACCTCCCAAGCCCCGCCCCTCCGTATCCTGATTCGCCGGGGTGGAAGTTGGGCGGTATCTACGTGCGTCCATCCTAAAGACCAGAAGCAGAAGAAATTTAAATCAGAAGTAATATTGACCATAAAGTGTGACCCTCGGGGCAGTTACAGCACCCCCGGGGACTTTCTAAAGGAGCCCACCCTGAGAATATTAACCCTTTAATAGCCCAGCGTGAAGATTCTATGCCCAAATGTGTGACTCCCTAAACGGCTTGACCTGTCATTATTCAAAGATACACTTTATTGAGTCACCTGCATTCAAGCAGGGATATCAACTTTTTTTTATCTGATCACAGCGGGGTAGAATAGGAAAAAAAAAGTCAGTTCTAGACTATTTGACCGTGAGAATCTGCCCCTTCACCCTGAGATTGAGGCAAAAACCCTGAGATTCAGGGGCAAACTCCGAGTTAAATGTATAAAGAAAGAAATAATGTGATAAGCAGAGATTAGAATCCGAACGTTACACATTGTATCCTGGTCGCGGAACGATGCAGCAAAGGATTCTGGGTAACCTCACCGAAGTGAGCTGTCAAGAGCCTAGAATTTCACTATAATGAACGGGACTTTTAGAGCTAAATTGGAGAAAGGAAATATACAAGTCAATTGCCCTTTTGGGCGCCCTGTATTATTCTCCAGTTTCTTTCGGCGAGCGTCAAGGAGAGATGTTTCGACATTTTCTCGAGCAGACAGTTTTTCTCCGTGTTTTGCACTCTGAGGTTTATAGAAAGCGCTGACTTAAGAGGTTAACGGACGGCGAGAAATGCGTCTGAACCGCATCAACGCTGTCTTTTCAGCTTTAAACAATGACTTGATGGAGAGCGTAGTTAAAAAAACCTACAATGGCAGGTTAGGATACTCATGCAATGTAATCGGCCCCATTCGGCCCATGGCGTCTGCCCGTTTTGCCTGATGTACTTTAATCAGCCGTTGGTCTCACCTTAGATTCAGGAGCCATTTGTCTATTCCATGCATGTTTAAGTCACCTCGCTGCATTAGCCGCTACCACTTCTCCTGGAAGGCTTTTCCACGTATCTACTTTCCTCTCAGTAAACTAAAACATCCTTACATTTTCTATGCTGCTTATATAAATGTAAGGATGGTTTTGACGGGGTAAGGCTAGAAACATGGCTACGGGGCATGGCTTTACCACGATCATGAACATTATGATATTGATCACTTTGTTACAGACATGAGACACACATTTCCGTGTGCGAATGCTGGACATGGTCGTAGGGTTATCACTGAACCCAATACACATCTTCTGGCCAACTGGCAAATACATATATATATGGGCCATACCATTCACACTCCAATAAGAAGAAGGTCACATTTTCATGGTGGAATGTACCAACTTCCAGGCAATGCAAGGACTTCATCAGGGTGAAAGAAAAATCATATGGGCGATAAAATATTGTGAGATATCTCGGTCTAGAGAACTTGGTCTAGTTAGATGAGTAGCTACAGTGTCCCAGAAAACAGGCTCTCCGGTTCGAACAAGTCTTTTAGAAAGCTTTTAAGAGGAACCAAGAAGCTTTGTGGACAAAACTGGAGCTTCTCTCGGTCAAAGTGATACATTCGGAGCAACGACCTTAAAAACCACTGGGATGTTCTTGCTCATTTCTCCTGATTTAAGATTTGATGTCATCCTTTCTTTATAAAATGCAGCCAAATGGCCCTGACTTAGAAGAAGAAAGGAGCCGTTAATAGAAACTTCACGTAGCTGCCAGTATATCGCATTTTATAGACAATGTCCTCTTACATTTACAATGGGCTGTTTAATAGACCACTTTATAGTTTGTCTTTACTGCTTTTTTAATTAAAATGTTTTTGTTACAATTTGACTTTTAGTGGACTGAAGCAAGAAATTAGCATCGTGAAAAAAAGAAAATGTCTGTCCTTGTTGGCGACAGTGATAGAGTATCCCTTTCTTATAGCCCTATGTTTCCATCTACATGCCTACCATGTTTCCGGTATAATCTCTTGGGACTCTGGAGGGCATGTGATGTCATGCATAGCTCCACTCATTATATGTGGACTGTGTCATGATGTCACATCATCAATCTGACATCACCTGTACCCACTCTCCCGCTTGGAAAGCGTGCATGCAAACAGGGCCGGCCGAAGACTTAACGCCGCCTGGGGCGAAGTTTAAAATGCCGCACCGCCGACGCCGACGCGGCAAGGGGGCGGCATTTTAAACTTCGCTGACGCTATTATTTACCCCCCCTCCCCCGGTGCTTACCTTTAAAGAGTCCTGCGGCGAGTCTCCCTGCTCTGCCACGGTGCCGGCTTGTAATGCTGAGCGCCGGAAATTGACGCCACTTCCGGCGCTCATCATTACAAGCCGGCACCGGGACCGAACAGGGAGACTCGCCGCAGAGGAAAGAGAGAGGGGCGCCGAGCGGGTAAGCGAAAACCACTCGGCGCCCCTCTCTCTCTCCTCCGCTTCAAAACAAACAAAAAAAAAACGGCCGCCCCTTCTAAAGTGCCGCCTGGGGCAATTGCCCCAGTCGGCTCCATTGTAGGGCCGGCCCTGCATGCAAATACTGACACCGAACTTGCCGTTGGCAAGCCCAGCACAGAAGCCCGGTTTTTGGGACTGTCCTGGTAAATATTGGACTGTTAGGTGCTACTCGTCAATCATTTGGAGGCCTCACTTGATTGCAACAGCCACTTTTGGGAGACCTGATCACCAGGTGAGATTATCAATCACTCATCTCAACATAGATGTCTATTCACTAAGGGATGAGTTTGAAGAACCCGGGAACTATCACCTTGGATGCTCAACATCTGACTCCGGCTACAACTTCTTACCAAGAAACGTAAGACCCTTTGAGGTAATTCGGGTTCAACTAAAAAGAAATCTGAACAGCATTTGGAATAATACTTACAAATTATTGTTTCAGATTTATTTTTAATTGCCCGCAAGCTCACAGATCACGTGCCCCCCTTGGCTTCTGTCTTCTGTGCAGCACGACCTTAAGTACATCGTGGGCCGCGGGTTATAAGTGCACAGCCGGGAATGCTACCCACAGACGGCTGCGTGTGCACCGGGACTCATCCGTACCACATTCATCACGTTCTGTTACTAATTGCATCAGGAACGTGTAAAGCCGCTCTCTATATATATGTAGCTTGGAAGGAAGAAGAAAGAGGGGGAGATATGATAGAAACATTTTAAGGGATCCAAAACAGAGCGTCAGAGGTTTACATGTGATATAAGGAAGGGTTACTTTACTGAGAGGGTGGTGGATAAGTGGAAGAGCCTCCCAGCAGAAGTGGGCAAATACAGTGAGAGAATTCAAACATGTATGGGATGGGCGTACGGCTTCTGAATCTAAGATGAGACCAACGGCTGATTAGGATCTGAGTATTCTGGCGTGTTTTATATGTAAATATATACATGTCTAAGTTCAAAGGAATATGTCGGAAGCAAACATATGCTGTAATAAAGTGTTCGATTGTGATCCATACATCATTATATAAGAGAAGTAGACTCAGACCGTAATCACTCGTTGGTCTCTTCTTAGATTCAGGAGCCGTATGTCTATCCCATACATGTTTACATTCTCTCGCTGTATTAACCTCTACCGCTTCTGCTGGGAGGTTGTTCCACTTATCCACCCCCCTCTCAGTGGAGTTAATTATCCTGCCCAAGTAACATTGCACTTTGACCACACTGTGGTCATAACACTCGGCAGGTACTTAAACATCAAACGCTGGCAAGTATTTCTAGATTTTTATAATATTTCTCATAAAATGGAACTCAATAAGTTTTAGTAGTAAAACCACACTAAGGCAGACGAAACAGGGCGCCAGAACCATAACTTCTATAAAATCTATCTCATATACGCTCTATGATTTAGGTTAATGTCTATGCAAGAGGCAAATAAGCAGTTTTACTCCTGCCGGTTATTAGTAATCATTATTCAATATTTCATCAACTGAAAATTGCTCAGGGTTGAGAGATCTGCTTCTCGCCAGCTGCTGCTGGACTGCAACTCCCATCAGCCCCGGCCGGCCATCAAGATGTATGCTGAGCTGCTTTGGTATGGATACTCATGACATATACCGTGCAATATTTAGGTCATCTGGTTTAAGGGTCCTCAGTTATACTATGGGAACAGATCTGGAAAATATACTATATATATATATATATATATATATATATATATATATATATGTGTGTGTGTGTGTGTATATATATACGGTATATATATATGGCATATCTATATACGGTATATATATATATATATATATATATAGTTATTTATATATATATATATATAAATTGCTGTGTTCTTATTTTTCTATAAAAATGTATATAAAAATATATATAAATATATATTTTTTTAAATGGTGAAGAGCAGTTAACGTCAATTATTGCATTAATAACAATCACCTTAACATAGCATAATGTAGCATGTCCATTGTCACTAATCAGATACCCATCACCATTATACAATTTGCAATTTTAATCGCCAGTTCAAAAATAACCAAAGGGGGGGGGAAGGGATTAACAGTAATAACAATGTGTGTGATTATTAGTATGCATATCAGCATGTTAATTACATACAATATTACGCGTATGTAAGATGCACACCCTAACAAGTGCCTTGCGTGCTCAACCTTGACACGTTGTGTATCGTTCCCGTGTATAGATATAACACACACACACCCACAGGAGGGGTACTCTACATACTCCAGACGTCATGTACAGAAGAACATGTGTTGGGTATACACGCAAGCACACTGGCTGACACGCCGTGGCATGTATGTAACCAATGACAAATTTATCCTCACGGACAGGCAACGTATACATACAATAAAGTCAGAGTGTAGCCATCCAGTACACGTTACACAATATGCAAAAAACAGTACGCACAGACCAACAATGTATACACCGGGGCGAAATAATCTCTCATTGTTCTGCACATCGGGATGTATTAAGGTTTTTTACACAATGCAATATGAATATACGTGTCATTTACATTGGAAACAAAAGGGTTGCAAGATAGGTGCATCGCTACAGTATATGCATCATAAATACGAATTAAAATTAATACATGTACATAAAACACACACATATATATATATATATCACATCCACATCGTGTACTTTCTGTGATATATATATATATGGCAGATATCAACTTCATGTGCAGCCTTTAATATTCAGTACGTGAACATGCTGTGCATCCATACACACACATTTTAAAGCAGCGCACACACACACACACACACAGACACACACACACCTCCCTGTCCATCCTCTCCTTGGCCAGGCTCTTTTGTCAATGTCAGCAGCAGACACTCTCCCCCCCCCCCACTTCCCACAGGCCAGCATCAGCACCACTGTGTATGAACAGCCATAGAGCAAGCAGAGAGCCGGTGCTTACCTGAGCCGTCCTGGCCTGTAACATGAACAGCAGGAAGATCATGCTGAAGAGGTGCATACTGAGGGGTACATGGGGGCTACTGGCACCTCTATACAGACCCCCAGGGCTGATCCTACCCTCATCTACTGACTCCCTCCACATCCGCCTCTTTCCTGCTCCCTCCCGCCCTCCTGTCTCTGTTTTTTGTCCCTTCCTCTCTCCCTCCCACCCCTTTATTCTATCTCTCCACCCTTGATTCCTCAGTCTTCGTTTCCCTCCCCGTTTTCCTTTCTTCTCTTTAGTCCTCTGTCTCTCTCTCTACCTTCCACTCTACTTCTTTCTCTCACAGCAGCCTGTATGCATCTCTACTCTGTCTGTGCCTCTCCCCACCTCCACCTCCATCAAATCTTCTCCTCTTTTCTAATTTCTCAATTTTTGTTTTCCCATGTTTCTTCTCGCTCCCTTTTCTTTCCCTTTCTACCCCTCCCCTTTCCAAACCAGATTGGGATTCCACTCCCTCGTCTTTCTTGCCTTGACTATCCTTAACCCACTTTCTTGAATATCTCACCCATTCTTTCTTAACCCCGTCCTATCTCCTCTGGTATATTCATGTCCAGTAACACTTATTCTTTAATTCCCCTCTTTCCTCGTTTTCTCACCCATTTTCTTGAATGCCTCAACCATCTCTTCTTAAGCCCCGTCTTCCCATTCCTCACATAGAAAAGCCAAGTCCCACTAGGTTAAGTTGTATTCCTTTATCAACCTTCCTTTCCCTACGTCCATCCCTTCCTTTTACCTTTGAACCTTTCTCTTCTCTCTTTTATCTTAATATCTTTACGCCATCAACTCCCTATTCCCCTATTTCTCTATCCTTATTTTTTTTTTCCTGTGACTTGACTTTAATCTCATCTTATATGGATATGAATTTCATGATTTTTATTTATTTTTGTATTTAAGCAGAGGCTCCGTTTAAGTCTTCCATTGTTCCATTATGCATATATCCGTGCACATGGATAAATCTGAATAAAAGCCTGACTAAATCCATAAATCCAAATATAGTATCTATGATAAACTGCAATCATGTATTGCTTAAGAGTAACTTCCAAAATAACAGTTGTTTCCATGACAACGCAACATCTTTGTAAGAGGAAGAGTCATGCACGTTGGCAGTGTGTATGTGTTTGAGGTTGGCAGAGTGGCTGCCTGCTGCGTACTTATAGTGGGCTTATAGGACATGATGTGACCATCTCGGCGGGGGAGATGGGACATGGCTGCTGTTTGCTACGTTCTAGACTACGTTCTAGACTACGTTCATGGCACTACATATAAGCAAACTGGTCAATGGGACCCATCAAAGGCTAGAAGACAAGACCGGTCAAAGACATCTTCTTCTTCCTTTGATTAGACTAAATGTCTTACCACAAGAATTCTAAAGTTATTTATGGTTGTTTGTCTAGGAACCCTAAAAACCTACTGTAGCTCTTCCTGTCGTAATCATCATCATCAAGTAGCTCAATGGGAGAGGCAGAAAAAAACATGGACTTTTCTGGTTGAAGTTCTCAAAATATGTGTGAAAATTAAAAAAAAAAAAAATAAGGTCCGAGGGAGTATACGCAGAAAGCTTACTTTTTTTTTTTTTTTTTTTTTTTTTTTTTACCCGTTACCATGGTAACTTGTATTACACAGACCAGTGAAGTCACATTCATTATGATGACAGGAGTGGCCAAGAAATGAAAATATTAACACATTATAACAATGAAGTGTAAGGTAGACTCGGGTGAATAATAATTTACTAAACCAAATAACTAAGCGGTAAAGTAACAGTTTAACCCTTACTGGACAATGCATTATTTACCTTAAAAATGTTAACCTTTCCTCACATTACTCATCAAGCCATTGCATGCTGTCTAATGCTACTAACCAGAAATAACATATAAATAGAAAATGTAAAATATCCTTAATACATAAATTGTATTTTACAGTAAAATATATAATATTTTAAAGGTACCGTTCCACCTACACTAACTAAATAGTCCATTAGAAATATCATTCCTTGCACTGTTGAATATCCAAACTTTTTTATTCATGTAACATTTGACCACGTTCATAATTTTGCCAGGAATTGACCGTTGACATAGCATCTGAAAAAACTTAAAAGTCTCTGTGGTTTACTATGTGACTGTATTTTAAAAGAAAATAATAAAAAGTTTGCATGTCAGGGTTGGGGCCAGGCCCTTTACTTTCAGCGAAGGAAAGATTTAATGCTTTGGCATACCAAGACATTTTGGACAATGCTATGCTTCCGGCTTTGTGGGGACAGTTTGGGGAAGACCCTTTTCTATTCCAGCATGACTGTCCCCAGCACACAAAGCAAGCTCCATTAACACATTGTTGGATGTGTTTGGCGTGGAAGAACTTGACCAGTAGCACAGAGCCCTGACCTCAACCCCATCCAACACCTTCGGGATGAACTGGAAAGGAGATTGTGAGACTTTCTCATCCAACATCAATGTCTGACCTCACAAATGCTCTACTGGATGAATGGGCAAAAATTCCACAAATACACTCCAAAATCTTGTGGAAAGTCTTCCCAGAAGAGTGGAAGCTCTTATATCTGCAAAGGGGAACCAACAACATATTAATGTCTATGTATATAGAATGTGATGTCATAAAAGTCCCTGTTGGTGTAGTGGTCAGGTGTCCCAATACTTTTGTCCGTATAGTGTATGTTTGCCGCCAACCGCGTATCACGTAAATATATGATACAAAAATATAATTAACTTTTTTGGCTTAACATGGTTTTAAGGGACATTTCCAGGGCAAAAATAGCACTTGAAGCTTGAGAAGCCTCAATCCGGGAATGTCTAGACTTTATCAAGTGTCCTAGACTACATTAGCACCGATAAACTAATATAGCAACTCAACACATTGATGCTAACCAGTAGAGCCCTGCGTGGGACTAGTTTTTTAATCCCGCTCCCGCGGTTTTTAATCCCGCTCCCGCAATGTGGGTGTTCCGCTCCCGCCCGCTCCCGCCACTTTTGTGGCCAATCCCGCCCGCTCCCGCCACATTTGTGGCCAATCATGCCCGCCTCCTTACCTGATTTCCCGCGCAGTCCCGCGCGGCTGCCCTCGAGTTGTTCCCTCACGGCGTCTCTTCTCTTCCTCCGCCCAGGAACAAGGCGGAGTCACGGGAAGTGACGTCACATCACGTGACTCTGTTTTGTTCCTGGGCGGAGCAAGCTAGGAGACACTGTAAGGGAGCAGCAAGAAGGCAGCCTTGCGGGACTGCGCGGGATTACCGGGACCCACAGGTACAGTGCCTGACCGCCCGCTCCCACCCGCAGCCCCAGCAAGACCGCCCGCGCCCGCAAGTTTTTTGGCGGGACCCGCCTCCCAGTGCAGTCCTCTACTAACCAGTCTTTATAAAATGATCAAATATACGGAATATCCTCGTTCAGCCTCCCGGTTTAAACATGTACATTTTTCTTTAACCCCTTAAGGACAATGGGCGGTCCCTAAACCCATTGAAAACAATGCATTTTGAGCCCTACATTAAGGGTTAAACACAAAGCCAAAAAGGCTTTGGAATATTATAAAGGACGAACAATTATAAGTCTGTATTCTGGTCTGATATTATAACCGAGCTCTAACGATGGCAGCCTGAAAAACTGAGTAAAGCAGGCTAGGTAAGAAAGAATATGGGTCATTAGACGCACAAAAGGCAAGAGGAAAAAATTGAGAAAGCAGATAAAAGCCACCCAAAGCATGAAAATGATATATACTGGAAGCTTGTTTCTTCTCTGTGAAGCCGGTACAATCATTGACGTAGTTTATTAGCGTTCTCGGGCTGATCTTAAGGAACATTAAATTTCCAGTAAAACATGCACGAAAAGGGAAATCTAGGATTGTTTATTCCATGTGGCAAAAAATACCAGCATAGCAGTGCCTCTCCAGCCTCATCAACACACATCTTCGCTTTTAAATCAAGATGCAGATGACACGCATAACTTCAGGCAGTATACGCAGTTTTATCTATGATGCTTCCCATTCTAGCACACGAGTCAAGCACATTGCGTTATAGAACAGTGCATGAACATGCTTATGCTGCCCACTTGGCAGCCATATTGGAAAATGTTGCCGTATCTCGTTATTTCATTTGTTGTTGTTCAGATAACTTTTTATTTTATAAGGGAAAGTTGCACTTGGAAATGTCATACTTTGTATGCATTATGCAGCAGTACCTCACATCTTGAAGCAGAAGGTCATTGGGGTTATTCTTTTGTAATAAAAGAATTAGTAGAGTCAGACAGTTGAAATGTTCACCTCACCTGCAAATACATTCCATTATGCCCAGATATAACACAGAGCAACGCTGAGATACTTGGCCACCATTCCACAGCTGCTGGAGAAAGTATTTGAACATCATGGAATTACCTGTATTTCTGCATATAATGGTCACTAAATTTGATCTGATCATCTAAGTCATAACAATAGATGGTCTTCAAATAATAACACACAAACAATTATATGTTTGTTAACATAGTGCAGGGTGGAAAAAGTATGTTAACCCTTGGATTTAATAACTGGTTGACCCTTTGGCACACAAAACACTCAACCAAAGGTTTTTAGTAGTTATGGATCAGACCTGCACAACAGTCAGAAGAATGTTCAACAACATTCTTTGTTTACTCTTTTGAGGTCATGCCACAGCATCTCAACTGGGTTGAAGTCGTCACTGGGCCACTCCAGAAGACGTATTTTCTTCTTGTGAAATCATTCTGTTGAGCTTCAGTTGGCGGACAGATGACCTTAAAGTCTTCTAATGTCTTGAACTTGGGATTTCATTTCTTTCTTTCATAATAACCAGCTGTACAGGACTTCCCAAACCATGATGCCTTCTCCGCTATACTTTACAGTTGGGATGAGCTTTCGAAGTTGGTGTACCTTTTTCTTCTCCACACTTAGCATTATGTGTTCCTTAACGACTCAAGTGTGGACTCACCTGTCCACAGAATACTGTTCCAAGAGCAATGTGGAACATCCATTCTCTGTATTGGTCTATTAGCGTCTATTATATCTTCTATTCACATGTTTTGGATGGCTTAACATCTAAATATATCTAAATATATTCCTACAATATATTTCCCAGACCCTGTTATACATCTACTCCGCATGTAGCAATTCACACTTCCATCACAGCCTCATTTTAGACCTCACCTCGGCTTACACTAAGACGGACTCGGTCTCAAATCACTCGTTATTAATTTATAATAATAATTAATAATAAAAAAAAATCATATTCTGCTATACTGCCCTATTCGGTGAATTGTCTATCGTTGATCCTGTAAATATATTTGTATGCATGCCCAGTTCCTGAGGAAAATATCAAGATAAGAAGCCCACTTATATATTTTATCTTTATGTAAAAATCAGACTCCATTTACATCATTGGAGGCGACATCAAGGATCCTAACCAGACATGAATGTAATTAAAACTAAGATCATTTGGATAATGTGGATATATGTAAATGTGTAGATATGTGTTCTATTTAATATGCATATCCCTCTATATGCACATAGGACACTGGATTGATTTTCAAGGTCTTTGGGAATATCTAAAATTTACCTTCACATGGAGATGTTTTTTTTCTCCATAATATTCCAGGATCACTGATGCTGACAAAGGCATTGACGGCAGACTGATCTTAGCCTTATTTGCATTGTAAATAACATGGGATAGACACTGAGAATATTAGAACAGAATGGAGGTAATTTTCATATGAAATAAGGGAGCTTCTGCCCTTGAAATTGAAAATCCAGCGCTCAAAGTACTTTATTATCACTTTCTTCACAACTGCTGAATAATGTGTCATTTTTATCAAAATGTGTTATATTTTATCATCAGAAAAAAATAAAAAAAATCTGCTACATTAGAGATTTATTCAAATCAAGTAGAGTTTCTGTTTGTTCAGCAAATATTCCCAAATGTACTTTTCCTTAATGGCGCATATACCTTTCTAGTAGAAAGGAGCCTAATTTTTAGAAAAGATTAAAAAAAAAGTAACCGCAAGAAAAATTATAATTTAAGGAAAAATTGGGTATATTATACAAATTGATGTAATTTATTTTTTTTCCAAACCGTAACATTATGTGTGGATGTTTTGATTGGGTATATGTTGGGTTATGTGTATATTTTTTCGGTAATGACCAACATTGATTTTACAGCTCCCTGGGCCCAGAGCTGGTCTTAAATGTTCTGGCGCCCTGTGCGGACTACTCCTCTGGTGCCCCCTTCTCACTACCCCCGCCCCTTCTCACTACCCCCCACCCCTTCTCACTACCCCCTCCCTGCCCCTTCTAACTATCTACTCCCTCTCCCTACTTCTCATTATCCTCACTTACCTTGTTGTCGGAGTCCTGAGGTGGGAGCGGGAGGCATCCGTCTTCCCGCTCTGCCGCGGTGCTGGCATTTCATCATGTTGACGTCATATTCTGGTGCTCAACATGAAATGCCGGCACAGTGACGGAGTCACGGAGAGTGAGGGGCGCCGAGTGGTTGCTGAAAACTTCACGAGCAACCGCTCGGCGCCCCTGCCCGGGACTTAAATTAAAGCATCGTTTTTTGTTTTTTTAAAACTTTATTTAACATGAAGGATGTTAAATAAAGTTTAAAAAAACAAACAAAAAAAGATGTTTTAATTTAAGTCCCGGGCAGGCGCCCCTGCTGCCATGGCGCCCTGTGCAGCCGCACAGAATCTTCCCAACCGATCCATGATCCCCACTGCCCACATGGTAGTTATCCAGGATGGGGAGACATCGCCCGAAAGAAAGGATAAAGACTGAATAAGGATCGTAAAAGAACCACTCAGACCATCTAGTCGCCATTTTTCCTGATCTAAGACTCAATCCTTGATCTTGTCTTTTCTTTCCTCCAAGTTATATATATTGAATTCCTTTTCCTTGTGTGGAATTTAAACCATGCGAATCATGAAACATGCTCCTGGACCAACGAGCCAAGCTGACTGGCCAAGTTCTTCTACAAAATATCATCACAAAATAATTACCTCCCAAAGTCTCATTTTACATGAAACAGTGCAGATTTTCAGACATTGTCCCATTTTAGCTGACAGTGGGAATCGTGTGGCCACCCAAGCTGTATAGATCGATATAATACAATATCGCATTGTTCTGCATCACTTCTCTCAATGATTCTACTTCGGCCCCCACCTTTAGCTATGCCTACCAAATGACGGATACCTGAAATATAGGGGGGGTATGCAAAATATACTCAAGTCCCTATAAGTCTTGCAATTTTTTTGTAAAAATGATTAAATAACTAAGTATCTCAGTGTGGCATCAGAAAAAAAGGCATATGCAAACGATACCATTATCAGTCGGTTGGCGCTGGCAGTTACAGAATCAAACTGGGCTCAATCATTCCTGTGTTAGTTGTATCAAGTGAAACTAATTTGATTTTATGGAGAAACTTCCAATTAAACATCCTCCCACCATAACATCATTTTCATGCAAATTTGATTAAAAAATTCTCTGAGCTTTATATAATCTTCCTTACAGCTAATGGATTCTAAGGCGAGACATAGTGACTGTGATGTACGGATTACGCTTTTAAATGGTAAACAAATTGACATTTATTATTTTTAAAATGACACCTTTTATTCAATATGTTTTATATACTATATATATATATATATATATATATATATATATATATATATATATAGTTGTCGATGTTGTGTATATGACCTATTGGTAATATTTTGTGACATTGAGTCAGAGGGGGAGCACTTGAAGCTTTGCATTTGCAGCCACCTCGGAACCTTTTGAAGAAAAGTTATGGAATATGACATCATAACTCGGAGCTCCACTTGAATAGATCATGAGGTGACTGCTTGGGAACTGTGATTGCTTTCTCAGCTCAGACCTTGATCGATTGTACAGCTCAGTTGGCTTGATGGGAGAGATCTGCTGATCTTGCTAACTCACTCATGATCATACCTGGGAACTTCTTGGCTCCGGCTACCCGGAGCCTTCCCTTGCGGGACACGGCCAGGACTGCACACTGACATTGGTGGGCGGTCCCGCTGACGTTGGTGGGCGGTCCCGCTGATGTTGGTGGGCCGTCTCGCTGACGTCGGCACCTCCATTTAAAGGGGAAATGGGCGGGGAGCGGGCATGTCAAGACCCCGCGACCAAGAGGATTCGGGTCTTGACCCGGAGAACTGGAGGAGCCTCGCTCACCCGGCAATCTCCGGGTCAAACCCGGAGAGTTCCCAGGTATGCTCATGATGACCATTGCCTACGGAACCCGATAAGCAATGGGATATCAGGACTGTCACACTTATAACAGGACAGTTTTTAGGAAGTAGCAGGGTTCACAACCCTGAACCATGTAGCTAGGCTACATTAGAAGGCTGAACGTGCGAAAAAATAATTCAGCTTTTATTTTAAAAAAAGCCACATACCAGACACTTTTGATAAAGTTGACTCAAACTCCAAAATGTAAATTTGTGACAACTTGAGATACATTTAAGTTGCCTGTCAGTTAGGCTGAGCTGAACCAGTCGCATTAACCCTTTAACCTAACTGACAGCATCATCTTAGATAAGCGCATTTGGAGCAATCACCATAGAATGCTAAATTTAGTGCCGACAATGACTTCGGCTATTTATTAACAGCCCATTTCAAAATCAGCGCTAAATCAAAATAACCTGAAATGGTAATTACCAAATTACCAATCAATGTCAAGCGAGCGTGTCAGAAATATATCACGTTTGTTGATCTGTCAGTCTATGTGATGCAAAAGGTAAATCACGTACTTAATTACAGCAGAAAAGGAAACACTCACACGCTGAAACCTAAAGCAAACCTTGGCACCGCCAAGTCAATTTGCATTGATAATCATGAACTGATATTTTTCTAGGATAGAAGCAGGCCCAGACTTTGGATGAAACGTGGCCCTCAGTTGCCACCAACCGACTAGTTTGGCCGCACGTTAGGTTTCATACTCGCCTAGTGTGTGGCTGTGTGTATCTAGCTGGTGCCCACACTCAAGCTCTGCCCCTGGAAGGGTAATAAGGATAAGAATGGACAATTATCAGCCAGATGGCCAGTCCATGTCTGGATACGAAAGTCAGGACTCAGGCGACAGCTTGGCTTAGGACACAAAAAAGTTGGCTTACCCACCTTTAGAAGAAGACCGCACAGAAGTAGCTTCTCTCACATACATAACCTGACGGTTAGGGTATTAATAGTATGAGTTTTACCTCTGAATAGCCATTCCTTGTGTGTTCCTTTGCTTAATCTTTCACTCACCTGTCCTGAGCTCACCTCCCTGGCACTCGCTCTTGGATCTGTCTGCTTCCATCACGGTTCCGTGCATACATTACTGGATACGGATAATGCAAATCAGAGCGAGATTGATGCCTTCGGTAAAGTGAGCTTTTGGAAAGGTATGCCTTTTAAAGTGTTTAATGTAACTCATATCGAGATGCGGTGACCTGTGTTACTGAGCTTTTGGAATGCCACCAACCATGCAGGAGATGTGTCCGGCTCAACACAAGTCTATACAGTGCCCAGGGTTCAGGTCAGTGTGTCAGGTCAGAATAAAGGTTTCATCTAAGTTTTAGGTTTATTCATATATTTAATTACCATTTGGCTTAAAGTAAGTTTGTCACAATGTTCAATAACATGACCACGTTGACATTGCACCAGTCATGACTATTCAGTGTTTCACTGGCCAAAAAGAACCCCGGTGAGCGTCTCTAACAAGAGCTTAGCAGGCCCTGCATAATGCATACTTACATCAAAACATCTTCTCACATTAAAGGGCCAGCTCGGCCTTTCTTGTTAGAGAAACTCCCTGGGGTTGCCTTTCATATATATATTCAGATATAATATCAGGTAGTTGAACTATTTAACCCCTTAAGGACAATGGGCGGTGCCTAAACCCATTGAAAACAATGCATTTTGAACCTGTACATGTACAGGCTTTGTCATTAAGGGGTTAAAGGAGAGTTTACTGTCCCTCACCACCAAATAATGTTTATTAAAATACTTTTATTTTAATCCACACTCCTTACCTGTAGGATCGCACCGAGCCAGGGTGACCGCATCAGCCATGTTTTCCAGGAAATGTCTATGTTTGATGACCAGCCCAGATAAAATTCTGCCCTGCTTTATGTGGGATGTGTAGACTCACGGAAGGGAACCAATTAGCCTGTTCTACATTATCCATACTGCAGGGCAGCACTTTATGGGAAAACATGGCTGATGTGGTGTCTCATGCAAGACAGAGCTGTTAGGCAGGGCAGAAGGCATGGGGGTTCTGCTGAATCCCTCAATGCAATTACAAGGGGACAAAACTGATCATTTGAATGGGAAACTCAGATTCATAGTGCCCCCTTAACTCTCCTTCAAATTTCCTCACGGTCTTGCTATAGTGAATACGCCATATTCCCCCACATTTTATTGTTCCTCTTTATTTGCGTTATATTTTTTATCCTATGTGCATTGACAGATGTTATAGTCTTCTCAGCCAAACAATTACTAGAACTTCTGCTATCCGGTTCTTCTGAAAGAGTTCTGCCTTAACCGACTGTGGGGAAAAAAGGCAGACGAGAGATAGATAATGGACATCGTATATTAAAACTGGAGCCACAGAGAAAACATTTACTGGTATGGGGCAGAACTTTGTGTCATCAGTTTCTGGGTAGGAGGTACTGCTTTACAGTCTTCTGATTTAAGCCTTGCTGATCTTGCATGAAATGTGTGAGACATTTCTGTGCTTAGCAAAGTGCAGGAGGGAAGTTTATTTTAAAGGAGGAGAAATGTTAGAACAAGAGGTCATGATCTAAAACTAGAGGATCGGAGGTCTAAATATATGGGGAGGAAAATCTACTTTACGGAGAGGGTGGAAGACATGAAGAACAGCCTCCCAGCAGAGTCTTCAGAGCTGGAAAGAATGGGCTGAAAAAAAAACAAAATGACGTGTATATTATAGGTTCTAGATGAAACACGGAGTGCTCTACTCCAGTTGAGAGAAAAAAAAAACAAAACATTTTTTTTTGTCCTGCTATGGCAATAAAATCATTCACCAGTGCATGTTGTCTCATTTTTAGCAAGACTAAATTAATGATGTATAATACGATCAGTAAAGAATTATTTGTACGTTGAAACAAGCGATCCCCGCGGTGGGAGTAGCTGGAGAAGATAATCACATAAAAACAATACTGAAGCCGTTTCCGTTTCTATGGCACCGGTCCATCTGCATGATACCAGGCGGAAAGCCAGCTAGCATGTTTAAAAATAAGAAATCAAATACAGAAAATGACACCTACCAGGCAAATGTTTTTGTTTAGTTTTTGGTCTGTTCATTTTGGGATGAAATTCTTATTTTGTTTCAATGGAAACAAAACTATTTGTCGCTCACCCTCATTCACAAACTCACAAAAAGCTGTAAAGGGGTTAATAGGTCAGAATCTGCTCCTCTTTCTACCTGTGTATAAACCCCCGATAGGGATCAATATGGTCCAACAACCAACTGAACCATTTCTAAAATATGGCTGGTCGGTTGACCGCATTGTTCTTCTGAAATTGTATAAATCCAGTCTCAATAGAGGAAATTTGTGTGGATGACGGGCCTGTAGAGATGAAGTCTACTAGTTTTCTCCCATGTCTTCTGTTCCATTTATACTGTTCCTTCTTATTATGTCCACTCTTGTGATCTTCACCCATTATATGGAGAATAACACTATGTTGTTATTTTTCGACTTCCCTTCTTTGTTGGAGACAAATTGAGAAGTCTGTCTCATTCCATCAGTGCTATTTATTTGTCAGGTTGTATTGAACTAACATTTCCTGCTTTACTGTATACTAAGATTTACGTTGTGGATAGATTACTTTCTATACCTCTTACCCCTCCACAACATTGATAAATACACTGATAAATACTAGAATTGGACGCCAGCCAACTCTTCGTGTTCGTCCTTGTGGGGGGAAAAACTTTGTATTCCACGAATACTCGCCCATTCCTGTGTTCGGTTCGGGCCCACATTCGTGTACATTCTTCGTGTTTGTTTTTTTATTCGTTTTTTTGTAGAAGGGGTTAATACAGGGTTAACACGGTATACGCTACGCAGCAGCTTTGGCGCCAGGATTTTAAATGTCCGTACGACCAACTGTATTGGTCGCCGGCAGGGGCTTCCTCTGCCATCAACCAATGAAGTACACCTTTAACTCCTGACAGGGAACTTGCCCTGTCTCCCCGCTCCAAGAGTTAAAGGTCTTTAACTCCTGACGGCGAACCTACGGATTTCCTCTCCCGTTATCTATGCAGCATCGCAGGGGTTAACAGGAGCGGGAATCCGTAGGTTCGCCGTCAGGAGTTAAAGAGCCATAAGATGCAGTCGGTCGCATGGCCCTTTAACTCCTGACACGGAACTTGGCTTGGGCAGACCATTGGTCTCCCCGCTCCAATAGTTAAAGGTCTGTACGCGTGACTCTATTGGTCGCTGGCAGGGAGCTCCTCTGCCATTGGTTGATGAGAGAGTCGCTCGTACAGACTTTTAAAAACCTGGTGCCGCAACATGGCCGGGGGGGAGACCTGCTCCAAGAGTTAAAGGTCCGTACGAACGACCAATAGAGTCGCTCGTACAGACCTTTAACTCTTGGAGCGTGGAGGTCTCCCCAGACCAAGTTCCGCCGTCAGGAGTTAAAGGGCCGTGTGAGTCTATTGGCCGCCTGCAGGGGCCTCCTCCGCAGGGGAAACTTTTCATTTTCAGTGTTTCCGACGGTGTCTGAAAACAACACAGCAGTGTTCAGGATTAAATCTTGAAGGAAACGTCCATCCTCTAGACTGTAAGCTTGTGAGCAGGGCCCTCTTTACCTAAAGTATTGGTTCGTCTTAGTCTGCCAATTCTAGTTTTGCCAGACCCTTTTAATGTAGGAGCTGCAAAAGTTATATGCCTTATACCTATAAAAGGTAATAATAATAATAATAATAATGACAATTAGATCCTTACCCGCTAAACAAGGCAATGCAAAAGAATAAAGTAACTGAGCAGATACACAGCGCACTCCGGTATAGAAAATGTATCTGCTCAGCTACCCGACTGGGGTTTCACAAAGTTATTGTCTCTAAGAGATGTTATTCGTTTGGAGACTTTTTTGTATTAACCCCTTAATGACAAAGCCCGTACATGTACGGGCTCAAAATGCATTGTTTTCAATGGGTTTAGGGACCACCCATTGTCCTTAAGGGGTTAATCCTGAACAGGTACAGCTCAATGGCTTCACAGGAGGTGGTAAGGATTTCTATTAAAGCTTATATCAAGGAAAAAGGATAAAACAGGCCAAAACAAACAATAAATATATAATCGCCGCTAGATATAAGTACATATATTTGCACACATACCCATGCTGCCTGCTTAAAGATTTTAGAAGGAATTTTATTGACAATGATAGCGTCTATTTTTATCGATTAACATATTTAGTAGTGTAGTCATGGCAACTGTACATATACGGTAAATCCACATTTTTTTTTACCTTTTAAACACAGTATATATACAGCTTGAAATGTAGGGTTTTCAAGGAAATCAAGCTATTAGTAATAATATTAACAAAAGGTCAGATGGTGTGTTATGACAGGAAATTTGATGAGGGATAATGGTGATTGTGACATATAAAAGAGAAATAATCCCGAGAAGGACAGAAGGCCGAGCATATTGTGTTACAAGGAAAATTATATAAAATAATGGCTGCACCACTGCGAGTCCAACCAAGAACCCAATTATATCAATTTGGATCCATTTTGAGTAGAAGGCTGATTTCTTTCAAAAGAAGAACTGGATTTTGTTCAAACATTCTAGGTCAGGTTTTATGTTATTGCCTGCTAAAGTATCTATTGTAACCGGTTATGTGTTTTTTACCCCTCCAAATTTTCGGAGCTCCTGCTGCCTGATCTACATGAATCTGACACGTATATAAACAATGTTCTTCAAACTTTTATCTGATGCTTAGACTGTTAATACCACATACATATGTACTTACAAGGGAGGGTTGCCCCACAGAGGAAGCCCAGACAAGTGGGACTTAAAGGGACATTCCAGTGTCCCAGGAAGCCACCTAAAGAAAGAATGCATATTTAAGTACCTTACAAGTAATTTCATATGAATTCATCATACCTGCCAAAAATACAAAATATAGTATTAACTTTTACAAGAAGCTGCAGCGCTGTATCAGAACACTTACTCCATGGTCTCAGAGGGAATGAACAAGCTAGTGAGTGTGAGGGAGGGATTATGTATGAATGAATGGATGCTATTATTATTTATTGTTTCATATAGCGCCATCAAATTCCGTAGCGCTGTATAATGGGTAGACAAGACATAACAAGTAGCATTTACCATAACAATTTGACTTACAGAAAAAAAACAGGTGAGGAGGGCCCTGCTCAAACGAGCTTACAGTCTAGAGGGAGAATGAGAATGTACAGTATGTATAAGTGTGTGTGTTAACATGAACGTGTATGTGAGTATCAGTGTGTGTGTGCAGGTGTATGTTAACATGAATGTGTAAGTGTTCGTGTGCTAGCATGGATGTGTATGTGTAAGTGTGTGTTAGTACGAATGTGTAAGTGTGTGAGCATGGATGGGTAAGTAGTGTGAGAGAGAGTGTGTACGCGTGTTTTAGTATGAGTAAGTGTATGTCATTCTAAGTATGTGTAAGCATGTGTATATGTGTTGGCGTGAGTATGTAAATTGTGTGTACGTATGTGTGCCAGTACGTATGTTGGAGGGACTGCAAGAGTCCGATGAGGCCACTTGGCTTTACTTGACCCCTGGCCAGAAGGTGCCAGCCCTCCCCTGCTGCATGCTGTGTCTGACTGATATAGCATGAAGGAAATGACATCACATCTACTTCCAGCATGCTGGATCAGCCTGACATAGCACTGAGGACGACAGGCTAGTAAGATAATTGAGCTGGACGTATTATGGCCAATAAGCTGCTGCATAAAAACCTTATATTGTGGAAAAAAATGTAAAAAAAATAAAAAAACCCAGAAAATATTCCGGTATTTTTTTTTTTTTAATACAAGTAATAAAAACTTGGTTAGTGTTGTTTTAACAAACAAAAGGTAGCACAGTGTGTATGTTTGGTGAATATAACCACTATGCTTGTCACCTTTTTCTGTAGAAATATTTGATCCCAGGGTACCTTTCAGAATCATTTTCTTTGGCATTTCGCTATTGCATTTTTAAGTTCCTCCGGGCTTTCGCGCACTTGACTTTTCTTCTGTTTGTTAGAAGAGAAAACATTCTTGATGCGCCTCTTAGAAGAGAAACATTAGTCCCTCAAGAGCTTCTGCAGTTTCAATAGCTCTGAGGGAACTGTCAGAAGGTGCTCCTCTGCACTTGCGGAGCCCCTCTTGACAACGCAACACACAAAGGCACACATTTAACAAATAAACTGCCAGAGAAGAAGAACATTTGCTGAAGCACATTTTTTAAGATCACAATTAGTAAACCATACCTCCCAAGTATGCCACCATAGGAGGAATAGTTCATTGTTGAGACCTTCTCTAGAGTCATTCTTATCTAGCCCGTGCTCTTTCCCTTTGACTTTTAGTCTATGGGGCAATGTGGGGTAATTTAGTTCTAGATAAGGTTAGGACACACCAGCACTAAACATCCTTTAATTGATTTTGAATTCTTATTGTACCTCTCTGAACTACCAGCACTGCAGTGAACCAATGCTGGTGCTTAGTGCATCGCTCCCACTAATTCCATTAATTCTAACTAGGCTGACCCTAGCGTTCCTTATATCCCAGGTGAGCTCCATCTCCCCCACATGCACTTGGTTGCTAAAGTAGGACAGGTAAATGGGCACCCAACCTGCTCAGTGCCCGAGGCAGCTGCCTAGATTGCCTTTATGGTAGGCACAGCCCCCGGTGACTATCAGAAACATCTTCCACATGCTTTAGATTTGCAGAATTAACACAATTTTGTAATGAATGATGCCGGCACTATGTTTGATGTGCCTTGTATATTGTTGTATTGTTATATAGATGTATTTATCTACCGTACTTATAATAATCAAAATTCTAAGTGCCATATTAAAGCCATCACATACACTTTAATGCATATGATTGTTCCCTTTATATTTTCATGGGGTCCCCCTTTAAGAGCCTCCTATAACCTTTCCCAAACTATATGCCTTGTGGGAGATGTGTTCGGCTGGCCATATCTCCTGCCACATGATATACGTACACCAGTCAACTGTAAACCCCCCCCCACCTATGCCTACACACACACACACACACACACTTACCTTTGATTGGTTTCAATGGAGGTTTTCCTGCCACTGATTGGCCGCTTTAAGCATTCGAAAGGTAAGTGATATTTTCCTTTTTTTTTTTTCTTTTGCACGTTAAATAATTGCACATGAAAGTAAGTGCATAAAACCCTTCTTTAGTACAGCTAATAAAGTAATGTATGCATGGTGGTTTCTAAATTGTGTGTCAGACGTGGGTACGTGAACATTCAGTGTTTTATAATTTAGTTATATGTAAAAATCAGGCAACACTTTCATGATTTCCAAACGTGATGCCTGTGAAACATTGGTATATAGCAAATACACAACCATTAACATCTGCTTTAACCCGGTTAAATGTGAGAAGGGGGGGGCTTGAGACTTGATGAGGGGGTGAGGCTTTTCAAAGGAGTCCTTATAAAAAATCATCTCAGCGACAACGATGTTCTTTACTAGATCACCTTTATTTAAGCAGGGATTAGTAGTGAGAAGCACACAACTGGGGATCTTGGGTACCATGAATTCAAAGTAGAGGATGAAGGATTCAGTACGAGACTTTGTGACCTTGAGCGAAAACTTTCAACACAGAGACAAACACTCCAAGCTCCTGGATATTACATTAACCCCTTAAGGACAATGGGTGGTGCCTAAACCCATTGAAAACAATGCATACATGTACGGGCTTTGTCGTTAAGGGGTTAAGGATGTTTCCGAATGCACATTTGCATTCCGACGATTATGGTTAAGCAGTAAGATAACCTTTTTTTTAGCAGGTTAAAAAGATAAGAGCTGTAATCACAAGCAATAAACATAAAACATTCTAGAAGGCACAACGTTATTCCATCTATATCACTACTGACTTGCAAAATTATTTTTACATTATTTAAAAGGCTTTTAGAGAGAAATAGGGGTCATCAATGATGTAATCAAAGCACTCGCCATCTCTCGGTAGGAGTAAACTCGCCTGGTGAAGGCTGACTAAGCGCCCAAGCAGCCGTAATACAGATTACATTATATATCCAGGCAGCCTCCCCAAAGTGGTTTAATTAGGCTTATAAAAGGCAATACATGTCTGACAGATTAGTGATACTCATAAAGCTAATGGCAGGGACACATCAGGGTGGCTGTTATGCCTGCTGTCGGCCATCTGTGCCCCTGAATAACCCTTGCAGTGCCAAGGGGTACCCTGTGCACATATATTCTGCTCATATGTGCTCTTACTGTCGTTATTTTGCTCTGTACATACATAGTTTATATATATATATATATATATATATATATATATATATATATACCGTATTGGCTCGAATATAGGCCGCACTTTTTTCCCCCACTTTAAGTTTTTAAAGTGGGGGTGCGGCCTATATTCGGGGTCTAGCGCCCGACGCCCGGGACATGCAGTCCCGGGCGCCGGGCAGGCAGCGGGGTTAAGATACAGATCCCCCGCAGCGGTGCAGGGGACCTGCATCCTTCTCCCCGATACGCTCAGACAGCCTCCCCTGCCAGCACTTCCCACGGGGGGGGGTGCCGGCACGGGAGGTTATCTAAGCGTTTTACCTCTGCCCACCCCCGACTTACCGGAGCAGACTCCCGGGTGTCTTGCGGGGCCGGCGGGAGACATCTACGCAATACGCGTATGCAACTTCCGGTACCGGAAGTTGCATACGCGTATTGCGTAGATGTCCCTCGCCGGCCCCGCAAGACACCCGGGAGTCTGCTCCGGTAAGTCGAGGAGGGGGGGCAGAGGAGGACAGCGGCAGCGTATCGCGGGGAGGGAGGACAGCGGCAGCGTATCGCGGGGAGGGAGGACAGCGGCAGCGTATCGCGGGGAGGGAGGACAGCGGCAGCGTATCGCGGGGAGGGAGGACAGCGGCAGCGGATCGCGGGGAGGGAGGACAGCGGCAGCGTATCGCGGGGAGGGAGGACAGCGGCAGCGGATCGCGGGGAGGGAGGACAGCGGCAGCGGATCGCGGGGAGGGAGGACAGCGGCAGCGTATCGCGGGGAGGGAGGACAGCGGCAGCGGATCTCGGGGAGGGAGGACAGTGGCAGCATGTTTTTTTGGTGCTTTTTTAAAGAAAAAAAACTTTTTCTTTAAAAAAGCACCAAACTTTTAGGGTGCGGCCTATATACGGGGGCGGCCTATATCCGAGCCAATACGGTATATATATATATATATATATATATATATATATATCGTATTGGCCCGAATATAGGCCGCACTTTTTCCCCCCACTTTAAGTCTTTAAAGTGGGGGTGTGGCCTATATTCGGGGTCTAGCGCCCAACGCCCGGGACATGCAGTCCCGGGCGCCGGGCAGGCAGCGGGGTTAGGATACAGATCCCCCGCAGCGGTGCAGGGGACCTGCATCCTACTCCCCGATACGCTCAGACAGCCTCCCCTGCCAGCACTTCCCACGGGGGAAGTACCGGCATTAGAGGTTGTCTAAGAGCATCGGGCAGACGTGCCGGCAGCGGAGGTTGTTTACCCGCATCGCCGCTGCCGGTGAACGTCCGCACGATGCATTTTACACCCACCTCCCCCCCGACTTACCAGAGCAGACTCCCGGGTGTCTTGCGGGGCCGGCGGGAGACATCTACGCAATACGCGTATACAACTTCCGGTGCCGGCACATCCGCTGAGTGCCTGCACCGGGAGTTGTATACGCGATTTGCATAGATGTCCCCCTCCGGCCCCGCAAGACACCCGGGAGTCTGCTCTGGTAAGTCGGGGGGGGACGGACGGACAGAGGACAGAGTGGCAGCATATCTCGGGGGGGGGGGACAGAGTGGCAGCATATCTCGGGGGGGGGGGACAGAGTGGCAGCATATCTCGGGGGGGACAGAGTGGCAGCATATCTCGGGGGGGACAGAGTGGCAGCATATCTCGGGGGGGAGGACAGAGTGGCAGCATATCTCGGGGGGGGACAGAGTGGCAGCATATCTCGGGGGGGAGAGGACAGAGTGGCAGCATGTTTTTTTGGTGCTTTTTTAAAGAAAAAAACTTTTTCTTTAAAAAAGCACCAAACTTTTAGGGTGCGGCCTATATCCGAGCCAATACGGTATATATATCTATATCTATATCTATATCTATCTATCTATCTATATATATATATATATATATATATATACACACATACATACATACACACATACATAGTCTATCCCTTGTATTGACCACTGCAACACAAAGCCTGTCAAGAAAATACTTAGCGCTCAACCGCTCACCAGCCACAAGTGAACTTCCCTGTTACACAAAACTAAAATCAATAAACAAAATAAACGATACATGCGCTTATCGTGACCCTCAAATAAAGAAATATAATTACTTGAAAAAAAAAATGATCAAAATGTCGATTTGCAGGTAGAACTTCGGTGTCTTAACCATTATTCCTACATGTGAAAGAAATAAACATAAATATAGAGTAGTATTTCAGTCCAAATGCGTCTTTATCTTTAACGGCTGCATATAGTAAAAGAAAGCCAATCTTTTCAAAATCAGTGATAACAAGAAGTGAATAATCTTCAACCCACCTCCATTGTTTGTATAACATGAAATTTTATTTTATATATATATATATATATATATAGTAGTGGTCCAATATTTTTAGTGACTTTAAGTATTGTATAGTGATTCCTGCCTGTGTCTTCACATTGTCCTTAAAAGTGAACCCTGACAATGGTTTTATTACACATTTTTCTTGCATTTATTGGACTAAGATTTTTGATTGGCAGATGTTATTCTAAGTTGGTTAGCGTTGTGTTGCTTAAAGTAAATGATATTGTGTTTCACTATCCCCCGGTGTGTAGTAGAGTCATTAAGGACACAGATATGCTAACGCTGCAGTGACTGAGGAGCAGAAGTAATGCGTAGCGATGCCAGCATGGATATGCCATACAGAAATCAGCAGTGTATCGGAAATGGCCTGGAAGACTTCATCTGGGGCCTTATCCAGCTGGATTGGCTCCAAGTTTCGGTCTTTGCAGATGCTGGTGTTGGCTTCTATAGTTCATCTCGGGTCATAATTGTCATAGTAAAACTCTTCTGTTATTATTATTTTTTATTTCTTTGAAGAAAAATTATAGAGCATTTCATAGGAAAATATTAGCATGTTGGCAATCATTCAGAATCAAAATATTACTAGACTTGGGCACCAGGGGGCTCTTCGTGTTCGTCTTCGTCTTCGGAAAAAAAAAATCTCCGTATTCCGCGAATATTCGCCTGTTCCTGTCTTCTCTTCGGGCGAATATTCGTGGACATGCTTCGTGTTCCGTTTTTCTTCGTTTTTTCCCGGTTAAGGGGTTAATACGGGGTTAACGCGTACAGCAGCAGCTCTGGCGCCAGGAGTTTAAATGTCCGTATGAGCAACTCTATTGGCCGTCAGCAGGGGGCTCGTCTGCCAATGGTTGATGGCAGACGAGCCCCCTGCTGGCGACCAATAGGGCCGCTCGTACAGACTTTTAAACTCCTGGTGCCGTAACTTGTCCGGCAGATGCCATTGGTCTCCCTGTTCTATCAGTTAAATGTCCGTACAAACGACCAATAAAGTCGCTTGTACGGACATTTAACTGATAGAACAGGGAGACCAGTGGGATCTGCCGGACAAGTTGCTTCATTAGGGTTTAACTTTTTAAAGTCTGTACAAGCGACTCTGTTGGTAGCTCGTACAGACTTTTAGGCTCCTGGTGCCGTAACTTGTTGCACCTTAAGGGGTTAAGGGGCCGTGCGAGTGAACCTATTGGTCGCTTGCACGGCCCTTTAACCTACGGATTTCCGCTCCCGTTATCTAACGCAGCATCGAAGGGGTTAACGGTTAGCGGAAATCCATAGGTTCACTGTCAGGGGTTACAAAGGCCGTGCGAGTGAGCCTGTTAGTCACCTGCAGGGTCTTCCTCTGGCATTAACCAATTGGAGGCGACCAATAGGCTTATTCGCACTGCCCTGTAACCCCTGACGGCGAACCTATGGATTTCCGCTTCCGTGAACTGCCGCGATGCCGCGAAGATAAGGTAAGTTAGATGGGGAAGGGACCAGGGAGATTAGTAGGCGAAGACGAAGACGATCACGAAGATCTTCGTGGTGTGTGTCTTCGTCTTCGCCTACGTTTTACCGCCGCTGTCTTCTCTTCGGCGTGTCTTCGGAACGAACACGAAAACGCACTCTTCATGTTCGTTTTCATGTTCGCCCGAAGACGAATGCACAAGTCTAAAGATTACTCTCTTGATTCACTCTCTAGTGAGTAAAGATTGATCCAAACAAAGGTGCATTGTCCATGGGCCATTTGGGAAATTCCTAGAAAGAAGGTCCTGTTCTCTGGGATGAGGGCCCCGGTGTTCTGCAATCATCCTTCCTCATTGACGCTGCGCTCCCAGAAATGACATCACTTCTCAGCACCCACATTGAAGGAGGATGATTGCTGCTCATCGCAGGACCCGATTAGATCACAGACCGGTGAGGGAGCAACAGGCCACAAGAAACATACAGGAGGGAAGTGGTGGATGAAGTAAGTAGTGTGTGTATGTGTAAATATATGTGTGTATGTAAATATAATATGTTGATGTACGTGTGAGGGCGCAGAACAGAATTAGAAAGTGGTTGAAAAATGTAAAAGGCAGACAAGATAAAATCAAAAAAGGGAAAGAAGATGGAAAAGGGTGAGAAAGGGATGTCAGCAAGTGAGGTGCAAAAAGAGAGAGGACAACTGAAATTACCAAAGAGGGAGGAAAGAAGAGAACAGAAGGAAAAATGACCTCCAGAGGCAGAAAGCAGAGGGGGAAAAAAGATCCAGAGAAAGGGCTCATCCCGTGTAATTGTTCCAGGGTCCAAAGGGCCTTAATCCTAATGTCTGTAAGTGTAACTGCATGGGAGGAATGTTGTGGCCTCTAACATGCGGTTCCTCTTCCCTATTTTTCCCTACCTTTCCTGGTAGGAATAGCAGAGGTTTGCTTGAGAGAGCAGGGAGGTTGTACCTTTCTTTGGAAGAGAAAGAAAAGCGAGTCCAGATCGGTCCTGTCCCATTGAGCTTTGGGCCAAGGATAAGCAGCATCTCTCATTTGATGATTCTACCTACTTTAGCCCCAGATTTACCTTCGCAATGACAATTTCATGAAAAAGCGTGTGCTGGTTCAGTCATTGCTTGTTGGAAAATGATTGAAACAAAATGATTTCTATGTTCGACCAAGAAAAAAGCATCGATCTTTTCTGGACAGTGAACATCAGGTGTTGGCTCGTGTCGCAGGATCGTGTGTATAGAAAGCTTCCATTGTCTTTCAGGCCGATGCTACCTAACGTCTTGGTGTTATGAAATAGACTGTTGCTACCTGGTGGGTTTGCACATTACTTTCTGTTTTCTTTTGTGGCCTGGATCTCATTGTGATCTACATTGTTCATGGCTTCCTATGAAGCACGTTAGAAAGGGACTGGAAAGTCTCTTAATGGGACATTAACTGAGAATCAAAGCAACTGGTTGGTTAGGCCTACCAAAAAAACAACAACAAATCTGTGTCCCTCCATTGAATAGGCTTGATCGCTTTGCCCACTGCTTGAAACATTGTCCTATGATTCCATATGGAAGGGTAGATTAAAATCTCAATAATCCAAAGGAACATAGACCTCTGTAGCGCCCTGAAAAATATAAACGATGGCTTAGTGTGCTGTTGACCCAGGAGGGATGATGAACCATCTTGGAATGGGTAGAGTCTTGGTGATGTACGGGTGGCAGTGTAGAATGAAGATTAAGACCACAAAGTACTTCGAGAAGATGCCTAGTCAGCGTTATGGGGAACCGGACCTGGCTCATGTTACAGAAACAGCTAACTAGATATTTATGGAAATATATGCAAATATAACACATGCCACTCCATGTGAATTAAATATTTTCATATATATACACTATTATTTCTTATATATTGTTTTATATTGCGCCATCATATCCCACAGCTCTGTACAATGGGCAACACTATTATATATTGTTATTGGATATTATAATGCTGTTTATGGATACATGGTTATTTAATCATAGAGACAGCAAGGTAATAGAAAAAAGAGGAGATAAGGAATATTAATGTAATATGGCTTTTCGCTGAGCATCCCACACATTTATTTCCCCAGGTGAATGGTGCTTGTTTACTGACAGGGCGGTAGATAAGTGGAACAGCCTCCCTGCAGAAGTACTAGAGGCAACCAGAGTGAGGGAATTTAAACATGCATGGGTTAAAGCTAATATCCTAAAGAGGAAAAAACATCCTACGCTCTCCCATTCGGCTTCTCTTTAATTCCCGTACTTCTAAAATCAGTGCAGCTGTTCCTTTTGCTTCAGCAGCTTGTGAAAAATTCTCCATAAAAGAGGTATTTTTGAAACTTGGCAGATATGGCGCGACAGACTTAAGCACTTTAAAGATCTTTGTGGAAACGGACGCATCTATAACGTGTTGCCAGAGTGGCGCTGACAAGGTCGGTTCCTATAATAATCGAGGAAATCAATCTTACATTTGTAGAAAGGGGTCAATACTACATGAAGACGCAAGGGGAGTGTATTTGGAAGCGTTTTAGATTGACTTAGAACTTAGGAGTTTGGATACACTTTCTTTTAGGATTGATGCAGCAGGTAACTGTTTTTATATATATTGTAGCTGATAATAATAAAGAAATGACTGTATATAGAATGGATCCTATGAAGGGAGCTCGCAACCTTTAAAGGAGTACTCCAGCCATAACATACAACCCATGTAGGAGTCCATTGTGCACATGTGTTCCTTGCAAATATTAATGTGATTTAACATTATGATTAAAAAGGCTAATCTAATCTCCCTGACATTCCCTCGAAAGAAGAATGTATTTTTCCCGAAGTACTTTAATCTATATTATTCCAAAACAGAAAAATAAAGCACTTACCTCCTCCATGGTCCAAACTATTCTTACGACTGATTGGTTGCTTGAAGCAAACAGCGGCAGGAAAGTGCTCTCATTGAAATGAATGACAGCACTTTCTACACATGCGCACAATCCCCTGCTGGCTTTCCCCATGCCAGCGCTGGCTGGGAGATGTGGAGATGTGTTCAGCCGAACTCATTTCCTGCATGGAATTTAGCTAGGGATGTATGGATAGGGGCAAATGCATATGGGGCATTCTACAGTATCTCCTCATTCATTCGCAATCTGAGTAACGCAAAAATGTGAAAGGACCACACAGCTATCATATGCATTAAAGTGCATGTGATGTCTGGAATGCCCCTTTAATATATCACTCTTCTCTATCTTAAAATGGGGCTACACAGATCATTTTCACAAACCCTGATAAATCAGACCATAAATAAAAAAAATGTCAGAAATATTTTAACATATTGTCTAACTCATTTTGATCAATTGGGGATTTACCGTAATAAAAACAAAACAAAAAAAAAAGCAAGCATAGGGTTGGTCACCACAGCCACATTCCTAAATCCCCCTTTAAAATCTCGTGGATCACTCGATTAGTTTCACCCAGTTGGCATATTTAGCATGCCTTCCAATTATTTCTGTTAGGTCCCTTATTCCACCTGACTGGCCAATGGTTTATAGCACTGAATTAAATCAATTGTCTACATTTATGTTAATGTAATTAGTAGTAAATACTCTGTTCCCTCCTGTTGTCAGGCCATTTTGTCCCAAGAGACTGTTTTTAGCATATCTTCGGGCAAACTAGTTTTGTTTAACGATGGTCAATTCTTTTAACCATACTGATTCCACATGATTCCATTATGTTGTTCCATAATCCATGAAAGATCTCCATGAGGCATTCCATCATTCTGGTCAATTATGAAGTACTCAAGGGGTTGATGTTTCTTACTCCATTCTGTCCTCAAAAAAGCAATCCACAATTTGATGATGAAAGATTATACGCTTGCTGTTAAATGGGGAGCACGACGATGTCAAAATGCTCTTGGTTTAACTTGATTGGTGCACCAATAGAATGGAGGTCCGGAATGCATGTTTTGTTAAATCTTTTTGCTGAAGAAAAGCCTGGCAACAGAGTCTGGTCCCCCATCTCAAGCTAAATGCCAAAGTCACAATACAGCAGTATATTTAATACTCACAATCACGCCTTTCTTATAATTCACCCCCCCGAAAATGCTGAAACGAGCACCAATGCTCATGCTAACTATGAAGCAACTTTTCAGACATTGCAAGGTGTTCAATATACTCGGAGCCATGTTCACACAAACATTTTACAACAAATGGATGGTTTACTCCGGGCACCGCAATCATAATTGGATTGAGATAAAATGGCTGCTTCTCACCCCCATTTCATTTTTTTAAACAGTTCTTGCATAATATGTTTTCAGGCCACTGCGTATTAGCCATCTGTATGTGTTCTAGCTGTACTATCTCAGTCCAATTAAATAAACACTGACAACATATCATTTTACCTGTAATAATAGAATGGTTTGGCCTCATTGACACTCTGACTTATGAAAAGGTATGGAATAAAGGACTTCATTAGACCTCCAGGTCTGAAGAGGTGGTCTTGGGCGAGTTGCACTCGGCGACACAGAATTTAATCTCGCAGTATTAATTATACATTATGACTAGGCCATTCGGTCCCTGCTGCATCAGAAACTTGCCAAAACTTACTTCATAGTTTATCCAATTATAAAAATACCAACATTTTTTTTCCCCCCAAACAAAAGAAAAACATTTAAACTAAACCAATCAAAGGTGAAACTGTCGGCTACATAACACTTCGGGAAGGTTATATATATATTTTTTAATTGATTGTGATCCCTATGGTGGAAGCTGCTTAACCGGGCACATTGTCCATCTTATGGAGATAAAAGACTACGGAGCTACATAGTACAGTTTGTTCTCTTGTGATTTCCACTATTGATTTGCTTGTTATGGTGTTTGTTCTTTTTACACCCTTTAGAAACCGCTGTTAAAGCCTCGGAAAGGTTCCATAGATCTGTCATGAATGTTCTGGCAATGGAACACTGGAGATGGATTCATTCCGCATCACGCTGTACATTTGTCCTAATGGGTACTGTGAGTGTTCAGTAATAATACAGAGACCAGGGATGTTTGCACCATGCAGGGCAGAAGGATATAATATAACGCAAGAAATAATCCTAAAAAAGTTAATAAAGCTGTGCCCTGGGCTACACACAAGAACTTGGGTTTATAATAAAATATATAGCATTTTTAACATGTAGACAATGATCCTTAAGTATATTTACCGCCCTAGATTGCAGAATTGAAAATTTTGGTTTAGGCCAGTTAATTACTCTTTGTTCATCCCTTGAGCACAGGCATTCTGTATTTATCACGGGCTTGGTTTGTGTCAAATACACCGAGACGCTTAGAAAGGCCAGAAGGGAAAGGTCTTTGCTATAAATTGAATTTTCATCAAACACGCAGATGATTGAGCAGTCCGCAAAAAACGGTGGATTTCTCCAGGGACACAAACAGTTCAATAGCACTCATAAATAAAAATGTGACGGACCAGAACCCTTCCTGGATTATAATTTCATGAGCAACAGTACTTTACTGTTTAACTTGATTTAAAGAATGACTCCGATATATTTTTATTTACATCTCTACCCCGTCTGTAAGGTTTTCTACATGGGGATAAATGCATTCAGTAGGCGTCATATGTTTGTTTTTCTTTCTTTCAAAAACAAGGACATTTTTTAAGTGACCCTAAACTTTTGAAGAGTAGTGCGTGTATGTATATACATACATATACACGCCGATCAGCCATAAAATTATGAGCACCTGCCTAAAATTGTGTAGGTCACCATTTTGCCGCCAAAACAGCCCTGACCCATCCAGACATGGACTCCACTAGACCGCCGAAGTGTGCTGTGGTACCTGCACCAAGACATTAGCAGCAGATCCTGTAAGTTGCGAGGTAGGGGCCCTCCATGGATGCATCCTGGTGCCATGTGTTCTCCAGGTAAGCGACGCACCAACCTTCCACGTGATGTAAAAGAAAACATGATTCATCGGACCAGGCCACCTTCTTCCATTGCTGTCATGCAACAGGGTCATGGGTGGCCAAGGCTCATTGATGCACGGGGGGGAGGGGTTTCAGGCTGGCCGTGTGGTCAAATCCAACAGATGAGGTTCTGTAGCTCAAGTTGCTGAACAAGTTAATGCTTGTTCACACAGTGCATCACAGTTTGTTACGTATGGGGCTACATAGCTGCGGACCAATCAGGGTGCCCTGTCCACTGCCGAAAGGGCCAACAATGGGCACACAAGAACTAGACCACAGGGGGTGGATTTCTGACTAAAACAAGTTTCCTGACACCTGATTATTCGAGTACTCAGAATGTACAGATTATAGCTGGGATAAGCATGTGTGATTTAGGGTGGGCACATCAGCCATCCTTTCTGGGCACAGACTTAATGTTGCTCATGCGCTGTGGAAATAATGCCCTACATTATATGGGATGCATAAAGTCAAAGAATATAACATTACTCCATTACACATAATGCAAGGCAGCACGTTACAGGTGTTGGTTGGTAACATGGGAAAATAATATGGTCTGGAAAAAAAGAAAACGATAAAAGAAATGTCAATCGCCTCACAAATGGGTCTCTCATGCTGATGATGGTCACCCTTGCCACCAGTTAGTCTTGTGGAGGTACACACTCTGAAGGACCCAATGAAGTACAAGCTTCTGGGACAAGAGTTAAGAAGGTAGCCCCAGCCTTAGACTTGTATGTCAAGTGAGTTACATTAGTTCAGGGGCATCCAACCTGTGTCCCTCCAGCTGCTGCAGGACTACATCTCCCATACTCCTCAGCCACCCCTTAGCTGAAAGAGCATTATGGGAGATGTAGTCGTGCAGCAGCTGGAGGGCCACAGGTTGGACACCCCTGCATTAGTTGATAGGTTACTTTGGTGCCCAGTTGAAGGATATGTTAATGTGTTACGTGGACCTGTGTTTCTCCCTGTGTCAGGGAAGCAGCAGCTCATGCAAAAAGTGTCATCAGTACCTGCCAGCCTTCCCACCTTCCAACATTGCTAATCAGGACTGAGAAAAGTCACCGGACCCTGTATTTACTCGTTGCTACCATTCTTGAAATGTCATTCCAGTTTAGCCTTGAGGGGATATGCAAGAAGTTTGAATTTTGCAAAGAAATAAAAATGATGCAGTTGCCGTAGCGACCAACAAACTGTACCGGCTGGATCCTACAAGTCACACTAAAATTGCACCTTAAGTTCATAAATTGTGTGGCAAGGTGGTGGCAGGGCTGTAATCTATGTACCACAGATGTGATATTAAAGAAATAAGAGGGGGGCATCGTCTTTGCCTGTGCGTCCAAGGCAGCAGGCGACATAAAAAGCTGTTCTTCATTAGAAGATCACAAAAATATCCTGATACAAAGTATCTCTTCCTGTGGTTCTATTTATGAACACATAATGATGTCACCATTTATGGTAATTTTATAGGCATACACAAAAACAAACCAGAAGGTTTAATAGATTTAGTTTGTGCTGCGCAGCAATACGGTGTCCTGATCACTGTGCATTTTATTAGACATCTAATAGTTAAAAGCCATTAACAATTAAATGCATTTTTAAATAGCAATTCACCGATATGTACATTTAAGGCACATCAACCCAAGTTACTTGGCTGACAAGCTAGGGCTACTTAGTCTAGTCCACAGATGTTCAAATCTGAAGCCATATGGCTCATCCTATAGGACCTGAAATATTCAAACATCCAATCCAGCCTAACGAGCAACAGAAGAAAAACAAATGACAATTATTTCTGGGGCAGCTTCAAAAATTTCCGGACAGGGGAGTCTTCCACGGGCTTGAAAGACTGCGATTCTGTAATAGAAATAAATACGTTATTACCAAAGAGTGCCACCGTACACTATAACCAGACCGATTTAATTATGTAAGCTACCTTTTCAGTTCAAGTGTTTCAGATGTAAGTAACCTTTGTTTCATTTGTTAGCGCCATTCTATGTTTAGTATACCAAACTGAATGCCTGGTCTGGGAAAAGCACCGATTCACCTTTCATCAATGTGTACGAACAACAGAGACGTACTTAGCTGTGTTGACATTGTCTGTAGGTGCTGCGTGGTGTCTTCTAAGAATGAGTTCAGCAGCTGCATGGATCCCTGGAGTTGATCCAACTGAAGAAAAAAAATGATTAAAAGTAATCTGCTGCCATTATCAGTAATACCGATACAGTAAACGTTTGGCCTGTATGAGGACAGTTACTATTCTCTCTGTACAGCACAGTCTTAATGATCTGCCCCATTGCAACGGGCTCTTTTACCGGCTGTAAGACCTCAAACCTTACTTGGTCCTTAGCCTTGTCTTCTTCTGAGAGTAACCTGCTCAAACGTATCGCATTGATATGCTGCCATGTGATTGGCCGATTAGCAATTTGTGTTAACAAGCAATTGAACAGGTGTAGCTAATAAAGTGGCCAGTGAGTGTAAATGTCTGAGGTTGGGTTCAGGATAGCTTTATTCCTCCCCCCCAATGCATGTTTAAATTCCCTTACTCCAGGTGTGTCCAACCTGCGGCCCTCCAGCTGCTGCAGGACTACATCTCCCGTAAGGCTCTTTCAGCTAAGGGGCTGGCTGAGGTGTATGGGAGATGTAGTGCTGCAGCAGCTGGAGGGCCGCAGGTTGGACATCCCTGCCTTACTCTGTCTTCAACGACATCTGATGGGAGGCTGTTCCATTACATTTAAACCTCTGACCCCCTGGTTTAAGCCTATGAGCTTTTGCTTTAACATTTCTTCTCCTTTGAAATTACCTTCCATCCTGTACTTTGTTAAATCACTTTATGTATTTGAACGATTCCATAATCATAGTCTGCAGTAGTTGGAACGTGATGGCCTACTTAAAGGGTCAGTCTGGTCCCCAAAATAGTTTTCTTATTTGATTAATTCATATTAGAGTGCATTTCGCATGGACACCATTGCATTAAATGCATGCAAATCGGTGCAAGCGTTTATTAGATATTGGAGGAAATGAGACCTCAGTTTCATTAGACTCCGCCCCCTAGCTGTACCGAAACCAAGAAGTGGAAGCAGGATGCGCAGGTCACTTCCCGCACATGCTTTGTATCCCTCTCATTGAAATACAAATACTCTAATATGCATTTTTATATTAAAATATGACAGGAGTAAACTATTGTTATTTCTTTAGATAATGTGTCAGTTTGCACTAGTGAAAGAGGACAAAAAGGGCCACGGTATATCAATGAGCGGAGGTGAACGTGTTAAGACTGCATTGGACTATAGGAGTGGTGGGAATGTGTGTCTGTAGTGGAGATGTGTCATATTAACAAGCACTGGGTATGCATGGAAGAGCGGTGGAAACGCTTAACATTCTACACTAACCCTGAAACCTTACAGAACTAGGGAGGAGATACTCTGTAATAGCAGCCGCAGTCAAACACGCAGCAGAAGGCTCGTCCAAAAAAGCGGTTGTGTGTGGGCCTCAAGCTGCCAACAGACACACATCGATCAGGTAAAATTAATGTGAACAGCGCTGCGTAGATGTAATCCCAATTTCGTGATAACCAAAACTAGGAGATAATGAAGCGGAGACTTCACTCACCACGAGCTCCATGCAGTTGAACACTGCCCCCTGCTGGTTTAATAGGCTCCTATAATCAGGCTTGCTGTGAATAATGTTATCTTGAGAGGTCGGGAGCTGCGAAACGCTAGCAGATTGAGCCTCTGGGAATTTATTCTCTGTGAACTGCCTAAGAGAGAGAGGGGAAAATACATTTAAAATAATGGTTCAAACTAAATGAGCTTCCCTCGAAAGATCAAACCGTATCATTTCTCCTCTGCGTGTCTGGAACAGAAGATCTGAAAATATAACCCTTTCAGTAAACAGTAAAATTATAATAAGGGGGAGATTTGGAAAGCTGGTTAGCAGTATTTTTTTTAAAAAAAAAAGTTTATGGTTCATTACGTTTTTCAGGTATTAGTAAAGCAAAGTCTATTTTCTTCCATAAGTGGAAACTGTCTCCAAGTCTCCTGGTTCCCCCCCAATCTCAGCGTCTCACAGTGAATCTCGGGTAACACCGTCTTATTCTACTTTGATTTAATGATATCTGAGCATCTCCGCTGGTGCTTGGCTTACTATTACATCATAACTGAAAATCCTTGACTGAACGCAGGTTATTTCAGCATCTAATTGTAGCTCTCATAAGGACTATATTTAGAACTAGTGAGTTGCCACCATTAACAATTCACTACAAGAGTATCACCTGTTAAAGGCTTTAGTGACAAGAGTGTCTTTAAAAATGAAGTCCCCAGGTACGTACGGCTGCCCGATCTTTCTACGACCCAAGCAGCATGTCTCAGGGGCCGTGGGTTTTCTTACATGAAAAACACCCACATCAAGTCCGCATATATAAAGATCAGCAACACTTACGGGTTTTTTGTAACCAAAGAGACATGCGTACTTTAGTTTTTTACTGCACTGGCCATCCAGAACAATGGAGGGCTGGCAATTGGGGTTGCCGACTGGGCTGACTGGCGCCAGCTCTCCCCTGAAGGCAGATAAACACCAACATGAGAATCTTCTACATCCCCTGTCCATTAACAGTTACACTATAACTCTCTAACTTTATCTTAATTGTACCTAGATTGTAAGCTCATTCAAGCAGGCCCCCCTCACCTGTTTCTCTAGGTCATCTTGTTATGTCCTATACTAATCTTTATGTCTTTTTTACCCTTTGTACAGCGCTGTGGAATCTGATGGCGCTATATAAAACATTATTAATAACAACAAATAATAGGTATGGGAATTGTACAAAGACAGGAAGGCTTTCATCATTTGAGTTTAATATATAAGAGTGCATTAGGCTTTTAATAGATTGGGGGTGAGAGACAGGGGTATTAAACTCACTAAACATTTACACCACCTACCTGGATAACTCTTCGGCTTTCTGCTTGTAATCCTCGAGCAGCTCATCCCATTTTTGTCCCTCGTGAGAAAACCTATAAAAAAAAAAAAAAAAAAAAAAAAAAGTATTGAATGTGTGAATGAAAACTCTCACTTCAAAAGGTCAGCATGTTCCAGATTTACCTACAAAGTGAGAATAGCAGTGCGTCTATTCTTTCTTAAATAAAAGGCTCCATTTATTGTGATGCTGCTTGAGTTGTCATGAATACTGCAGTGTTTTCTATTTTAAAAAGGCTCTAGTTTTTAGATAATACAATATTTTCAGACAGCTGAAATACTATTCATGTACAAGGTTCTAGCTTTGTTATCTTAGCCCAATCTCCCATAATGCTCTTTCAGCTAAGGTGCTAGCTGAGGAGCATGGGAGATGTAGTCCTGCAGCAAGCTGGAGGGCCGCAGCTTGGACACCCCTGACCTAATCAATCCCATGGTGGGTTTGGTAGGACCCCCACCCCACCATGCCTTGTAAAGTTGGCAGTCAGCATCATGCGTAAAGCTACGCTACTGCCGCTGTTGTAGATACACTGGGAGAAGTGCAGCCCTGGGAAGTTAAATAACAAAATATGCACACGGCCACGGGAAACCGGTGATCCGGCCGCTTTGATGGGAAATCAATGTAATGATACACAGCGAATGTACGCCATTTGCGCTGCCTGTTGTGAAGGCTGCCAGAGGCAAGATTTTCATATTAAATCTCGGTGTTTGGAGGTTTTCACCTCCCAATTTAATATATCATTTCTGCAACAGCTAAGAATATTAAAACCGAAAAAATAAAATCGTCTTCGCAGCTTTTGGCAGAACTAAAAAGTACTTATGGTATGGATTGTATTTCCCCCCCCCCCCACACTGTGATTATTAAAGTAAAAAAAATATCACAGAAACGGTCATGCAGCTTAAGGAATGGGAGATACGTGCAAACAGGCATGACTAATTCATGTCCTGCCCTGAAGATATCTGCCTTCTCCTCACCTCAAGCCTTACAAACGCTACCTGAACCGTCACTAACCATCAACTTAAAGGGATAGTTTAAGGTCTACCACCAAGAACGCGCGTTAACCTCTTCAAGACAGGGAGTGTTTCATACCCTAAGAGTTTTGGGGGTAGCAAAGATTTTTTTATATATATTTAACCTTTAGTTTAACACGAAGCGCACACGAGGATGTCCTGTTTTAGCAGATAGAGCCTTCATGCTGCTCAGAAGACAGTGTAGGAGTAATTCTACTGACAGCAAATTGATTTATTTAAAAATATTTTGCAAATAATGGTAAAACTGAACCAAAAGTTGTTTTCTATGCTTTAAGAATGAGATGGCCAAGAAGACAAGGGTCCATCCAATAAAAGTTATAAGGGAAGACTAAGGGATCCCAATATGGATAGAGAAGGGGCGAGAGAAGGGGCGAGAGAAGGGGCGAGAGAAGGGGCGAGAGAAGGGGCGAGAGAAGGGGCGAGAGAAGGGGCGAGAGAAGGGGCGAGAGAAGGGGCGAGAGAAGGGGCGAGAGAAGGGGCGAGAGAAGGGGCGAGAGAAGGGGCGAGAGAAGGGGCGAGAGAAGGGGCGAGAGAAGGGGCGAGAGAAGGGGCGAGAGAAGGGGCGAGAGAGAAACACTTAAATAGATGGAGTTCAACAAAGTACAGGAGGGAAGTTAAGTTACCAAGAGCCAAAATGTAAAACGAAAGGGCTTAGACGTAACGTAAGGAAGTCTTACTTTACTGGCGGACACCTCTTTTTAGATCCCAGTCCGCCATTCTGTTTGAATAATAAAACAAAGCCACTGCATGTCTGCATCGGCTTATGCCATTATTGTTAATTGAGCTACAAAACAGGAAACTGGGTGAATGGCAACTGCTATTTCTATCCCTTGACTGACAGCAGGTATGTGCATGCCTTGAATAAAAGTTCTCTCATCATCAAAATGCCTGATCTAATGCCGGCAGCTTCTCTTTCCCTCTAGAGTACAGGATTACACAGGTTTCTACAACCCCGCCGCCAAACGCTGCTTGTTATAAGCAACACACCGCATCTGCTTCGAAAATAAACATGAACAGCGTAATCCTGATCATTTAACAAAGAAAAACTGAACTATCCTCTGGCACAGAAAGGGCAATGCAAATGTTTAGCGTGTACAACGCCAACGTGCCAGGAAACCCACAGCTCTTGGGAAAGGAAAAGGAAAAAAATATTGTTAGATTCAATGCAAACTAAAGAGAGAAACAGCGAGGGACATGGGGAACGGAGTCTTGCTCAGCCCAATTTCAACCGGCTATTGGCAAATCAGGAACTCGTTACCGGTGAATAGTAATGCAGATTAACCAAACATCTCCTAGATAAGACAGAGCCAATTGTAGATCCACAACTGTAGACGGCTACACCTGTGCATTATACAGAGACACCTCTGACCCCGACTACCTCCGCTGAAACAAGCATACTTACTGCACATGCTCAGATCGCTCCCACTGAAATCGGATCGAGGGTGTACTGGTTGAGTGTCAGTATTTACAGTGCTGTGAGATACTGTATCTGCCTGCCCCCTTCCCGATTTCTTCTATTTTTGCGGATTAAAACCTTCCTTTTTGTTTCACTTGACCCGTTTTGTGTGCTTCGGGTCGCTGCAGAACTGGGCTTGAGCTTTAGGCCACACTCTGGTGGATTGTCTGGTAGAGAGCAGAATTCCTCCATCAATTAAGGCAAGTCGGCCATTTAGCAACTGCTAATGATTTAAGTAAATTACAAGAATGGTCAAGTACAGCAATTAGTTTAATATTGCCAGGCCAGGTTTAATCACAGTCTTGCCTTAAAACATGCAGCCCAGCCGACAGCTCATTTGTGATCAAAGTACCAATAAACGTATAAAGGACTTCGGATTGCATATTTTGTTTTCTGAAATTTCAACGTCACTTGAAAGACAGAAGCCAAAGTTACTGGCTCGTTATTCAGTTCATGAATCAACATACCTAGGGACCAATAACAAAAGCGTCATACGCCATGTTAATTAAATGTGGACATTGCTAGTCCTGCTGTTATATGTGTCCCAGTGACGCAAGTGAAGGCTAGTTTGGGAGACATGCTTATTTGTATAATTGTTTAATTCGCACATATGTTCATATCCTTTGTAATATCAGAAGTATTTCACTGCTGCAGAAAAAAAACAAAGAAAAAGGGGCAATTTTGCATGGGTACGTGCGGAAGCAACCACGGTAATTATCTGACCGGATTGGAAGAAAGTCAACATCAGAAATGTAAATATTACAACTTACTCGGTATCCCTGAACATTACAGAGGCTATCCCCAGTGAGCTTCGGGTGCAGGAAGAGCTTGGATGGCCCCGTATAACACAGCGAAATTCTCCAAAGTCCCCTCTCCCGCTGAATTGTGCGTTATATTGCTCAATCCTTCTAGCTTGAAGAACCTGCCACCGTTAACCATTCATAAAGAATAATCAAATGGTGGTGGTCTGCGACACCCACGTGTGCTCAGTACTCTCAGCCAAATAGCACTAATATCACACAAACATTATAGCCCCGCAGGTTCTCCACAATTGTCTTAAAGAGGCCACATCGCGAAGCGTTACCGGCGGTCGCATGCACATGGAGCGAGCTGCTCGCTAGCTGAGTTCTAAACCCCTAAGACTCTGCGCTACGACCACAGACCACTATCCCATCAAATGGAATTAAGTTAATATATAGCAGTCAAGCATTTTTTTTTTATTATAAGAGCTGCAAGCTATTTCCCAAATACTACATTTTTTTGGTCCGTATTGGACAGTTTGTCACGCATGCAGTAAAAATAAAATAATGCAAACTGTTAAAGATGTTATATTTGAAGTATTTGAGAAACTTTTAAACATTAAACACACCCTGTTTATTGTTAGAAATTTATAAAAGAAAAGCTTAGCAAATCCTTTCCATCCATTGTTCAGCCTTATGGAATTTCTTGTCACCGTTGTCACATCTTAAACCCTGACTTAAAGAGCAGACATAAAACAAAGAGCCTGTAAAAAGGAAAATAGAACTAAAATCACCTTAGTTATTAAAAGGACTCTGCACGCTTTTGTACAAAGCAGTAACTCTGAAATCAATAGTCCTCATCCTTAATAGGTCACTAAGGATTTCAGGGTATTAGAAAAGCACTTCTAAAAGTAAGTTTACTTCGGAACCTACTTTCTTTTCACTGCAGAGACTATTTACGTGTGAAAAGAGGGTGTGATCTACATCAGATACCCACAGGGCAATGTGTTTTTGTTTTGAGTTAAAATATGCTGGTTGACCCATTGGCAACCCAGCCCCTGAGACAGGCTTCTATCATGGATGTGCGTCGAGATGAATTAGTGTTGATCCACGCTGAACGCTCCCACAGCCCTTCTTGTTCCTGTTGGAAAGGGCATTGCTCCTGCTATATCTGCTGCATTTATTGGAAATGGATCACCAGGATTGTTTACACATCACAGCATTTAAAAAATAAAAAAAAATAAAAAAGCCCACTACGTCTCCTATCAATGGTTGCGACACTATTTTTCCTGATTTGTTCCTTGTCCCTGTCGGCCCTTTGATTCATTCGGATCTTCTTCCTCATATTTGTTAATATGATATTAGTGGCATTTAAAGCCCACTGTTCTGTCCCAACAAAGCGTTCTGCTTCCCTTTCCTTAACCCCTTGATGACAATTGACAGTGCATGACATGCTCAGACCAACATCCAGTTAGTGACAATTGACGTGCCAGGACCGTCATGGCTTTAAGGGTGTAGAAAGGGCCAATTGCCAAAAATATTTTTAAAAAGCCCGCCCCCCCCAACATATATATTTATCAAAAAATGAGCAAGTCCTAAAATTAGCGCTTTATCTTCAAACAATTCTCGCATGAAAACAGTTAAAATACTGGCATGTTAACCCCTTCGCGACCTTTGCCGGTTCAGGACCGTCATGACAAGAAGGTCACTAAATGACCTTTGACGGTCCTGAACCGTCAAAAAGTTAAATAAGCTTAGAAAGTGATCAAGGATCACTTTCTTCGCTTAAACGGCCTTGCTGCAATGCCTCGATGTCGAGGCATCCAGCAAGGCCGAGATCGGCATCGGGGGCCATGTCTGGCCCCTCCCCGGGGCGTCAACAGCCGCCATACATTGTATGGCGGCGGACGCCCGTTTTAAAAGCGTTTAGGAGGCGATCAACGATCGCCTCCTAAACTTAAATGGTGTCGCTGGAATGCCTCGATCAGGAGGCATCCAGCGACACCAAACACTTACCTTTAGGTGGGCTGTGACCGCTCCGGAGAGCGGTCACAGCCGCAGCTGCCGGTGATCTTCGCCATCAAGTAAGATGGCGGCGGCCCGGGAACTACAACAATAAAGACGAAAAAGTTCGCTAGAGGGTCTCCAGACCCTCTAGAGAACTGGCTCCACTTGCTGGTTGAATACAGGTACTGCATTCAACCATGCAAGTCAATGGAGCCCAGCTTTCTAATCACTATGTGATTAGTAAAATATTCAAAAAAAAAATAAAAAATAAAAAAATGGAAAAAAAAAATGTGCTAACATTTAAAAATAATTATGCAGTGATGTCACTAGATGAACCATCCAGTACCAGCACAATGTGTAAAAAAAAATATAAAAAAAGTATTAAAAAATATAAAAAAATAAAAAAATAAAGTTTATTATTTTGAGCAAGTGCTAAAATTTCTCAAAAATCTCAGAGTTAAAATAAAAGCACTTCAAATACCCAAGGGGTGTCTAATATATATAAAAAAATGGCTGATGGGGTAAATTGGAGTGGCCTAGCTCACAGATAGGGCATAGGTACAGACTGACCAAAATGGAGAAAAAAAGCGCACTTCCCAAATGTGGCATTTTAAATCTGAAACAACCCGACAAACCCATGCATGTCGGGTATCACTGCACTCAGGAGATGTTCCTGAACACATATTGGGGGGTTGTTTGACAGTGACATATACCAGAACCTGTATATCTATAACTAAAGTACAATTTGTGTGAAAAAAAATTACTATTACAAAGTTTGACAAAGTGTAGTTCTATAATTGGTGCATGGAAAGGGTTAAAATAACAGCATTCGGAATACCCTGGGGTGTCTAGTTTTCCAAAATATATGGTTTGAATGGGTTAAATTGAGTTAACCGGCTTCAAAGATATTCCAAAGAGGAGATGGAGGCAGAATGACCAAATGACCACCTGGATTACGCATGCCCCAAAAGTAGCCTTTTACCAGCCAAACAATCTGACAAACCCATGCATGTGGGGTATCGCTGTACTCAGGAGATGTTGCTGAACACACATTGGGGTGTTGTTTGATAGTGACATATACCAGAACCTGTATATCTATAACTAAAGTACAATTTGTGTGGAAAAAAAAATAAAAAAAATTACTATTACAAAGTTTGACAAAGTGTAGTTGTATAATTGGTGCATGGAAAGGGTTAAAATAACAGCATTTGGAATACCCTGGGGTGTCTAGTTTTCAAAAATATATGGTTTGAGGGGGTTAAATTGAGTTAACCGGCTTCAAAGATGTTCCAAAGAGGAGATGTAGGCAGACTGACCAGATTTGTTAAAAAAGATTTGGAAATCATAAAACGCTGCTTGTACTTATTGCCCTATAACGTACAAAAAACAGCAAAAAAACATAAAAACATTGGGTATCTCTAAACTCAGGACAAGTAGTAGAATCTATTTAGCTAGTTTTTTTACTTGCTTTTTTAGGTGAGTAAAATATTTTTCAAATAAAAGTCATAAAATGTCTTTTTTTTCAATTTTTCACCATGTTTTTTTTATTTTTTTTATAGTAAATAAGATGATACGATCAAAATAATGGTATCTGAAGAAAGCCCATCTTGTCCTGAAAAAAACAATATATAACTTATGTGGGTACACTAAATGGGTGAGGAGAAAATTACACCTGAACACAAGCACCACAAAAGTGTCAAAACAGCCTCGGTCCCACAGGGTAGAAAACGAAAAATGAGCCCGGTCCTTAAGGGGTTAAAGGCCCATGGGGTGTCTAATTAGAGCTAAACACGAGCACCGCAGAAATGTTAAAACAGCTACTGTCAGGAAGGGTACCAAAAAAAAAAAAAAAAAAAAAATCAGCCATAGTCACGAAAGGGTTAAACGGAGTCTGGTTAGTTATTAGTGGGGATTCCTTCGTAAGGAAACTTTTACGCTTTCAGGTATCTGGCGGCTCGTGACCACTGAAAAGCAGCAGCGCTCATCTGGCCAGGGAACCAATTGCCTCATAAGGGTTCATCGCACTACCCTTTGGAGCCGGCTTCTTGGCATTGTGCTCAACCAGCATGCATAGCCAGTACCCTTTTCGGACCAAAACCGGGTCCATGAACCCATAATCAGAAGGCTGCTAGGGGGTAAATAAAAAGGAGGTTTTTGGCGCTCAGAGCGGGGACAACAGGAGCGAAGCCAATGTAAAGCTTTACACAACATAAAAGTACATGTAATTCCAAGAGCTTTAAAACTTACTTCGAGATGCATTCTTTGATCTGTTCTTTTAAAGCTTCTGCCTCTGGATTGGATTCAAAACTACAATGGACACCATGAAAAAAATGTAAGCAATTGAAACATAGGACAGCAGATTTACCTCTAAGGAATTGGTTGGAGAAAAAAATGTCAAAAACACTCAATGGTCTGAACTGTTATTTTATCTTCTGGTTTACAAAAGCATATTAGCTAAGTTCAAGCCGCACATTACAATTTATCAATTCACATAAAAGGATACGTCGGTCATTGTACACTTTGTATCAAAAACCAAAATCCAAGCTGCAAACTGAAGATAACGCGTTACTAAATGTAACCAGGTATGGCAGTGAAACGATAATACGGCTGTAAAACGTACTAGGAAAGCCAGGATTTCAATCTATATATTCATACAAGAAGAATCTGCAACGTGGAATTACTATGAGCTGAAAGACAGTAATCTTTTAAGTTCTTAGTTTTATGAATATTCATTTGTTGAGCTCAACAACTTCCCGTTCTCATGTGTTATATGTCAGGTAAAGGAAGAGGGGGTTATTCGGGCAGCAGCGAGCATTCTGCAGACATTTAGTTAACCTATTAAAAACAGAGGGCGTATAGTACGTCTTCAAAGACAGTCCTTTAAGGACAAAGGAAATACTATCACATCCATGATTTCTCATTGGCAGGGGGGTCTTTCTGGGGTTGTATGGGAGATTAGGCTGTCCAGTGTGGGGTTGTATGGGAGATTAGGCTGTCCAGTCTGGGGTTGTATGGGAGATTAGGCTGTCCAGTCTGGGGTTGTATGGGTGATTAGGCTGTCCAGTCTGGGGTTGTATGGGGGATTAGGCTGTCCAGTCTGGGGTTGTATGGGGGATTAGGCTGTCCAGTCTGGGGTTGTATGGGGGATTAGGCTGTCCAGTCTGGGGTTGTATGGGGGATTAGGCTGTCCAGTATGGAAAAGCATCGCTACACTCTTCAAGCATTCCCTTCTGACGTTGTCAGAGGTGACATCACAAGAAGGTTCTGTTAATGAAGTACAGACCATGCAGATGTCTCTAGGAAAGAGACAACGGACATTCTGAAACTGCTCAGATCCTCAGTCGTAAGATAGACTAGAGTCCTTAAGAGGGGCAAACAAGAGGGCAATAAGCACATAATACTAACCAATGGCCTCACCTGATTGGCTGCTCTGTGCATTTCTTTAACGTTCCATCACGAGACAATCGTTCTGTGAAACGTTTTAGCTTCTGTCTGACCGATGACGCTATTTTAGATTGAGAAAAGGTACACAATAAGTTCACACAAAAGGATTGGGGCGCACGCAAGCAATCCACCATATCTGCAATATTAGCCTTTATCATTGTGCCAAGCGTCTCCCGAGGTACAGAATAAAGGCTTGGAAGCTTTCGGGCAAGTTTAAATTTCACTTGAAAATTTGCTCACAGCATGTGACCCCACGTCAACGGACAACTATTAACTATTCTAAACGTAAAAACCAGTTCAGTCATGTCAATCCTCTGCCAACCCCATGTCCTAACGTGTAAATGTTTTACTGGATATTGATTCAATGCCTCTTTTAGTGTGAAAGAACCCAAACTTTCGGCTGCATAAATTCTCCTAGTCTCCTTGTAAAATTACCGGGAGGTGGAGTCACCTTTTAATCTGAAAGATTCTTGGTTGAAACCATCAGAGTTATTTAAAGAGTCTTCAAGTTTCTTCACGGAGAACTGTAAAACAAAAGTTATTGGGAGTATAAGAATTGGGTATAACACAACAAAGCATGTAAGTCTTACTGGACCAATTTTGATGTTCTGGCAGCCTATTGTAGTGTAGCAAATATAACGATTACATTATTATTATTATTATCTTTTATTTATATAGCGCCAACAATTTACGCAGTTTGCAGCCACAGCTGGAAAAATCTATGTAGACTTCAAGAGCCAGAGGGGGGGGGGGAAAATATAATTCAGGAGACAGTTTTTTTTTTTTTTGAGCCTGAAAGCAAGGCATGCTTTGAGGTCAATGGATCTATGACTACCTGGCTTCTGTTGTCACCTTCTGTTCACTGCATTTGAATACAGATGACCTACGCTATTTCAACTGAAACCGGCTCTTCAAGGGCTTGTCCTGCAACGGCTTCGAAGACACAGAATCTTTAAAACGCAAGGAAAAGAAAGCATGCATGGAATGGCTACTGGTGACGGAGCTATTGGAGGTGCAGATTTACTTTATTTATGCTCAAGGCAAAGGCAACTGGGGGTGGGGTCTCCTTAGTGGGTTAATGATGAATGCTTGGGTGGCCTTCATATTGATGCAACAATGCAAATTAAAAGGACAGAAGAAGTTACCTTACACAAGTTTCTGGCACCTCTATGCTTCACCCAATAACTAGGAACGGGCTGGCCATCTCGCAAACACCCGTTGTGCCCCTGCCGACACCACCCCGTACACATCACATCTGCCAATGCAGCAGCAGCAGATTGTGTACAGTAGTTTGCGGCCTGGCTACGCTCATAACATATAAACATAACACGCATCCTGCCAGGGACACATTTCTATACCCAGTCTGGCCTCAGCTTTATTATCCTTGGTCTTTAAAAAGAGTTGTTATGAAAAGGCACCAAAATCAAAAACAATGCTATTTCTAACCAGACTGCTTTCTTAAGCGATATAAACCGACAAGTTACAAAGTGCGGCAGCAGCTACAATAAGAATACACTACAGTTTCAACTCACTTCACAGTATAAAGTATGAAGGACCAAACCCTTCCAACGCAAAGAAAGCTTTGTTGGTTCCTGTTCTCTAATACATTTCTCGAACATCGACTACTGATCTGCGTATTATACAGGACAAAATCCCTCATTATTGTAGCAGAAATAATACTGAGGGCTTCCTCACCTGAACATTTCTGCTTAAAACTGGCAGGATAACAGTGGTTGCAAATGTACTCAATTATTACCTGAAAACAAGACTGTAGGAGTTCAGAAAGTCGATCACTCTCTGGTAATTCAAAGCTAATTGCTTTGCTAAGATCTAAAACAAACAAAAACATTAAAAGCGACATAGGGAATAGTGGGACTGAAATGCAGTAAATTTTTTATTTTATTTATACATATATACTTTATGAGGGTCTATGTTGGAACGATACACCTTTTCACTTCCTAATAAAACTGCGTCACAAGCGTTGATACATTAAAACAGCATTAACATTTTATAAAAGCGGTGCCTTAAAGTCACTTTGTTCCATATTAACAAAAACGGGAATAAAATCAGTCTCCTCACCTGCCGCGTTATCGTGTATGGAAGGCAGAGTCCTGCGCCGGTTGTTTCGAACAGATCGTCTCAGCGACCTCCTTCTATGCGGGCTCGGAACAGGCTCTTTCAGAGCCAACTCATCAGGGGAACCTCTCTGCTTTTTTGCAGGACTCGGACTGGTCCTAGATCTGGTACCTGGTGACGATATGGACCTCTTTCTCGGAGAAATTCTTCTTTCGGGGCCGGATTTTGTCGGGGTCGGAGTTTTGTTCTTAAGCACATCGTGCAACGCTTCCATTCTTTCACTTTGCTGGCCGGTAATTCTAAACTGAAGATACAAAATAAATATCTAAAAAGGTGAAGGTGACCTTCGACGGGCAGACAGTCGCATGTAGCATCAACTAGAGTAAGATCTAAACGGATTTATATATAAAACGGTCAAACATGTTGGCAGGAGGCAGTAACATCTGGGAGTACCATGACGTTCCGGTCCTCATCTAACCTTAGCATGGATCACGCCATCTCATTTCAATCGCATGCCATTATCTTTTCATGGCACAGTCTGCAGGTAGTTTGTGTCCTGTACATCGAGAGGCTGCTAAAAATTGTAATTTGTTTTATATAGCGTCATCAAATTCCGTAGCGCTGTACTACACAATATCTATTATTACTACTGATACAACTGGGAAAAAAAAATCCACCATTCTGCCACTGCTAGACATGTCAGGGCGCAAGGGTGACCATGATGGGTTTTTTTTTTTTACCAATAGAGGGTATTTATTCCCAAATTATTGGATCTATACACTGGAGGCCATCTAAAAACACATGAACGTGTTAAAGTCCAGTCGTCGCCACTCTAGACAGCAGATAACATACATGGTGCTGGCAGATATATAGAGCGAAAGGTTTGAGCTATAGATCCTTGCCGTCTGTAGGTGGGCGAAGTCTAATAACGTACAATTTCATTCTAATCCGTAACAATGATACAAACAAAACTATAGAATACATGATTAACGGTTGTGCTGCAGCATATAGCCCAACATATCAGGTGTGTGTCCCCCACCTGGGCTGTGGCTAGAGACGGGGCCCCCAGGGCAGGACCACCTACCTTTCCCAAAGGTGGACACTTAATAGTGTAGTGAGCAGCATTGTAGGTGTATGGACCACCCCTGAATGGGGTAAAAAAAAAATATATTTCTGATTAAATGCACACCGTAGCCAAAGCAGCTTTTCCTGCCAGCTTTAGAATATAATATCATAAAGGGGCATTTAGATAGACCTGGCGTGGGACATTTCCCAGGTGGGATCCAGTATCCTGGAGGAGCACAAAGGGATTAATTGCCTAAACACTTTACACAGGCTATTCCTGGAGGAGATGAGCACAGAGGGTGGCCTACATCAAGCATAGTGACGTCAGGGAGAGACGTCAGACTGCAGCTCTCCTGCCAACTCCCTCTTTAGGGAATGAGCCCATTTGTTTGAAGAATTACCAATGGCTGTTATTTGATATCAAAAAGGGACCCGAGCCCAAAGAAACATCACGACGCTACACTTTTTACGTAGGAGTAAATGCCGCGCGTCACTGCGGTGCCCTGCCGTCACAAATCTCCTACTTGCGTCATATTAACAGCCTAAACTAAAAAACCGAATCCTCCCGTACAGACCAACGTACCGGTTTTCAAACGCATTTACCCTGTTCAACCATCCACACGGTAACACCCACTACCCCGTCACCCTCTCCCGCCACTCGCTGGAGAGTGGACTGGAGCATCACGGGAGATACATAACAACACGGGGTTGAGCCTGTACGCATGCGCGAACGCCAGCCAATCATTCATGAGTCTTGGATATTCTATCACGTCAGAGCGCCGGTTGTTTTATGGCAGGATTCGCTTTGCAGTAACTATTTAGTAATGTAGGCGCGGTAACGTTCGTAGCAGTAGGGTATGACAGACTACTGAAAATGTATTCTATTTAAAAGCGGCCAACAACACACTGCGCCCTACCTTTTTGTATTTTGGAACTAAAACGACTATGATGCATATTTAGTCACGAAAGGACCGCTGGGCATTATGGGAATTGTAGTTCCAAACGGCAGTAGCGGTAGCCATTGATTGTGCGTGTGATTATTGTAAAGTGCGGGTTCGATAAATGGCACATTTATTTAAGCTCGTTTGGAATTGATATGACCTACTATTTCATTTTAGAAAGGTTAAAATGATATGTTGAATAATAGTAGGCCAATCGTTATCGGTATGAGTGCTGGCCTCCAGTGACTTACAACGGAAATGTTTTGTATCTCGGATTAATGTATTAAAATAGGGAACGTGTTTCTATGTTTTCTAGCGTAAATTAATTTAAAGCTGATAATTGAGATATTTAAAAAAAATATATGTATATATGTTTAAAAAAAAACTGCCGTGACCCGGATTCGAACCGGGGTTGCTGCGGCCACAACGCAGAGTACTAACCACTATACGATCACGGCGAGCCACGAGACAAGCTCTATTCTTTGGAGGAAATGTAAGTGCCAAGTTCTCAAAAGGAGAGCCATCGTCATTGAATCCTTTCATTAGGCAGGGGCATTTAATAGGTAAAAGGGTATATGGAACAGTTAGTGAATATGTAGTATGTCCCTACAGTGTTGGTATTTAGTTGACCAAAAATAAAAAAATAATATATATAATACACACACATACCTTGGGGACATCGTTCCCCCTCCCTATCTCCTACTCACTGGCGTTTTATAATTGCCCCCCCACCAAAGTGGGGGGGCAATTATAAAATGCTACATATACATTATATATATAATTATATATATATATATATATATATTAGATAGATATATACACTGCCCAAAATAATAAAGGGAAAACTAAGATTACATCCTAGATCTGAATGAATGAACTAATCGTATGACATACTTTCGTCTTTACATAGTTGAATGTGCTGACAACAAAATCACACAAAAATTCTCAATGGAAATCAAATTTATCAACCCATGGAGGTCTGGATATGGAGTCACACTCAAAATCAAAATGGAAAACCACACTACAGACTGATCCAACTTTGATGTAATGTCCTTAAACAAGTCACAATGAGGCTCAGTAGTGTGTGTGGCCTCCACGTGCCCGTATGACCTCCCTACAATGCCTGGGCAAGCTCCTGATGAGGTTGCGGATGGTCTCCTGAGGGATGTCCTCCGAAACCTGGACACATGCACATTTGTGGCCTGCTGGAGATCATTTTGCAGGGCTCTGGCAGTGCTCCTCCTTGCACAAAGGCGGAGGTAGCGGTCCTGCTGCTGGGTTGTTGCCCTCCTACGGCCTCCTCCACATCTCCTGATGTACTGGCCTGTCTCCTGGTAGCGCCTCCATGATCTGGACACTACGCTGACAGACACAGCAAACCTTCTTGCCACAGCTCGCATTGATGTGCCATCCTGGATGAGCTGCACTACCTGAGTCACTTGTGTGGGTTGTAGACTCCGTCTCATGCTACCACTAGAGTGAAAGCACCGCCAGCATTCAAAAGTGACCAAAACATCAGCCAGGAAGCATAGGAACTGAGAAGTGGTCTGTGGTCACCACCTGCAGAACCACTTCTTTATTGGGGGTGTCTTGCTAATTGCCTATAATTTCCACTTGTTGTCTGTTCCATTTGCACAACAGCATGTGAAATTGATTGTCCATCGGTGTTGCTTCCTGAGTGGACAGTGTGATTTCACAGATGTGTGATTGACTTCGAGTTACATTGTGTTGTTTAAGTGTTCCCTTTATTATTTTGAGCAGTGTATATAGATATATGCTTTAGACATCCATTTTTATGTGCCAATCTCTTTGAAGTAAAGACCATGATTGCAATATATTATCAAAATAACGGCTGCACTGGTAGTTATTTTTCATTCTTTATTATTAGACCCTGCTGCCGATATATACTTACATTATACCCTGCTGCCGATATATATACAAATTATACCCTGTTGCCGATATATATTAATATTAGCCCCTGCTGCCGATATATACCGTATTGGCTCGAGTATAGGCCGCACCCGAGTATAGGCCACACCCTCAAAGTTAGGTGCTTTTTTAAAGAAAAAAATGTAATTTAAAGTGTAATAGACATGCTGCCACTCTGCCCCTCCGAGAAATGCCTTCACTCTGTGTGTCCCACTCTGTGTCCCCCCCCGATATATGCTGCCACACTGTGTCGTCCCCCCGAGATATGCTGCCACTCTGTGCCCCCCCCGAGATATGCTGCCACTCTGCCCCCCCCTGAGATATGCTGCCACTCTTTGCCCCCCCTGAGATGTGCCCCCCTCCCCTAGACTTACCAGTGCAGACTCCCGGGGCCGGCGGGGGACATCTATTCTACGCAGAATGGTATACAACTTCCGGTGCCGTAGTGATACTCCACATGCATGTGTTGGGTTGTTTGGGGACTAAAAGGCCACATTTGGGAGGTGTGCATTATTCAAATTGGAATTTTGACATGTTAAAAATTCTGCCCCATAACCTATTCGGGATATCTTTGAACCCGGCCAATTCAATTTACCCAATCAAGTCAAATATTTTTGAAAAATATACACCCCTGGGAATTTCAAATGCTGGTATTTTAACTTTTTCCTTTGTTACAGTTTGCAGTAGTATTTTCTTGTGTGTTTTTTTCCACATGCATTTTACTTTAGGTATGAATTTACCACTCCTGGTATATGTCCCTCTAAAACAACATCTCAATATGTGTTCAGTAACATCTCCTGAGTATAGTGATACCACCCATGCATTGGTTTGTTGGGTTATTTGGGAGGTAAAAGGCCACCTTTGCAAGGTGTGCATTTTTTGGCATTTGGACATCTAGTCAGTCTGTACCCATGTCCCATATTTGGGACATCTTTGAAGCCGGCCAATTCAATTAACCCCATCAAAACTGGGCACCCCATTGGCATTTAAAATGCTCATAAAAACTTTATATATATATATAGATATATATATATATATATATATATATATATATCTATATATATATATGGTTGATGCCAGAGGAGGCCCCTGCAGGCGACCAATAGAGTCGTTCGCACGTGCCTTTAACTACTGACGGCGAACCTACGGATTTCCGCTCCCGTTAACCCCTGCAATGCTGCGTAGATAGGCTAGATGGGGAAGGGACCAGGGAGATTAGTAAAGAAGATTCTTCGTGTTGTGTGTCTTCGTCTTCGTATTTGTTTTGCTGCCGCCATGTTCGTATGTTCAGTATTCGGGCTGAACAACGAAAACGCACCCTTCGTGTTCGTTTTCATGTTCGCCCAAATACGAATGCACAAGTCTAATTAATAGGGAGTTGCAATAGTCCAGACGGGATATCACAAGGGACTGAATTAGTATTTTGATCATTTCTTGTGTGAAGAATGGGCAGATTTGGGAGATGTTTTTCAGGTGAAGGCGGCAGAATTTTATGAGGGACTGGATGTGAGGGATGAAGGTGATAGCAGAGTCAAGTGTGACATCAAAGCAGCAAACTTGGTATGTCAGTTGGATAGTGGAGCTGTTAACAGTAAGATATATGTCAGGATTTTCAGAACAGAGCAGATGGTGGGATTACCATAAACTCGATCTTGGAGAAGTTGAGCTTTAGGTAATGGTACACCATCCATGATGCAGTTCCTAGTTTGTTTAACTAAAAGTCCGATTAAAGGCTGTAAAACTGTACCTGTGGTTATCAGCTGATGATAGTCTCTTCTTGTTGGGTAAAGTCTGCATCTGGTAATGGGACAGTATGCACATTTCTAAATGCCAACCTTTTTGTGCTTGCATACATTGGTTGCTGAAGTAGTCATCTTAATAGGTGTACATGTAGGACATGAAGCTGTTCGATCCAGAGCAGTGGCGGAACTTCCGGGGTCGCAGGGGTCGCGACTGCGACCAGGCCCTGGAGTTCTGCCGGTCAGGGGGGCCCCCCTGACTAACAGAAATCCAGGATGCCTCCGCTCCCCGCCGCTGCTGCCGCCGTCGCCGCTGCTGCCTCAGCGCTGCCCAGAGTGCAGTGTTGGGAGCGTGAGGCATTTGTCTCGGGTGCCGGCGCTTCACGATGAGCACCGGCATATGACGTCATATGCCGGCGCTCAGCAGTGAAGCTCCGGCACCCAAGACAAACGCCTCACGCTCCCAACACAGGAGTTGGCAAAAAATGACCTACAAAGGGGGGGTAGGGAGGGAGTGGGTAGATCGTGAGAAGGGGGGCGTAGGGAGGGAGTGGGTAGATGGTGAGGGGAGGGAGGGAGTGGGTAGATCATGAGAAGGGGGGGTAGGGAGGGAGTGGGTAGATCGTGAGAAGGGGGGTAGGGAGGGAGTGGGTAGATCGTGAGAAGGGGGGTAGGGAGGGAGAGGGTAGATCGTGAGAAGGGGGGTAGGGAGGGAGAGGGTAGATCGTGAGAAGGGGGGGTAGGGAGGGAAGAGGGTAGATCGTGAGAAGGGGAGGTAGGGAGGGAGAGGGTAGATCGTGAGAAGGGGGGTAGGGAGGGAGAGAGTAGATCGTGAGAAAGGGATAGATGGGTTGGGGGTGGGGTGGGGCCCTTAACAGATTCTCGCACCGGGGCCCTGAGGTTTCTAGTTACGCCCCTGATCCAGAGATATGGTTGTCCTTCATCTGGTCCCCATCCACAACAATGGGTGAATTGTTTCTATTGTCTGGAGTGAGAATAGAAAGCTCAAAAAATACATATGGGAGACTTCATCTTTTCTAGAAAGAGAGCTGTGACAGGCAAGATATTTGGTAGGAAATGATGAAACAATGCTATTCCCACAAGCAAAAGTAAAGGCAGAAATGCTTGTTTGAAAGCACAGTGAAGATGTTCCAGTTGGCGACCTCTCATACTGAAAGTTTAGCTAAGATTTCTATGACCATTCTGCAGAGGCAAAATGTATTCAACAACACCTATGTCTAAAATGGTGTCAAACACCGAGCGTTTCCTTTACAATCCCTAACAAGAGTTAGGAAACACTGCCTACAAAAAGAGGAATTTAATAAGAGGGAAACCATGCACACCTATCGATTCCTCGGTAGGAGTTTGAAAAGACTGTAGCAATTCAGAAAAAAAGAGTGGCCAGGATTGGAACTGTGGTTGCGGCATCTACAACTCAGAGTACTAACTACTATACGATCACAGCAGGTGAGACAAGCCAGGTAGGAGTCGCGTTATCCATTGCGCTGCTGGCCCACACATGTGAAACGTTGGATATCTTCGTGATAGCTTCGTGATCATGAAAAAAAAAGGTGCCCAAGTAGTTGGCTTGTTCCCACAAGCAAAAGGAAAGGTAGAAATGCTTGCTTGAAAGCAGAGTGAAGATATTTCTGCTAGTTACCTCTCATTGTTTTCCATTTGTGTCAGACTCTTTCTTCCCAAGTGAATGGAATGTGCACTTGAGCACGCGCAGCCTGTAATGAACAGGTGTTGAGAGAACATATCCGTAACAAGGAATTCTGGACAAGAGCTTGAAAGGACTGTAGCAATTTAGGAAAAGTAGAGTGCCGTGACCCGAATTCTAACCGGGGTTGCTGCGGCCACAACGCAGAGTACTAACCACTATACGATCACGGCAGGCGAGACGAGCCAGGTAGGAGTTGAACCTACAATCTTCTGATCCATAGTCAGACGCGTTATCCATTGCGCCACTGGCCCATACATGTGAAAAGCTGGATATCCGTTGCATTAGTGAGAAGATTGAGGTAGCTTCTTGAGAGCATAAAAGAGTGAGACTTCATGTTTTCTAGAAAGTGAGCTATGGCAGGCAAATTATTTGGTAGGAAATGACAAAACAATGTAGAGATAGGGTGCTAAAATACGCCAAAAAAAGGAGAAAAAAAAGGAGGTTCGTTATCATGGAAAAAGGTGGCCAAGTAGTTGGCTTGTTCCCACAAGCAAAAGGAAAGGTAGAAATGCTTGCTTGAAAGCACAGTGAAGATATTTCTGCTAGTTACCTCTCATTGTTTTCCATTTGTGTCAGACTCTTTCTTCCCAAGTGAATGGGATGTGCACTTGAGCACGCAGCCTCTAATGAACAGGTGTTGAGAGAATTCTGGACAGGAGCTTGAAAGGACTGTAGCAATTTAGAAAAAGTAGAGTGCCACGACCTGGATTCGAACCGGGGTTGCTGAGGCCACAACGCAGAGTACTAACCACTATACGATCACGGCAGGCGAGCCAGGTAGGAGTCAAACCTACAATCTTCTGATCTGTAGTCAGACACGTTATCCATTGCGCCACCGGCCCACACATGTGAAAAGTCGGATATCTGTTGCTTTAGTGAGAAGATTGAGGTAGCTTCTTGAGAGCATAAAAGAGTGAGACTTCATGTTTTCTAGAAAGTGAGCTATGGCAGGCAAATTATTTGGTAGGAAATGACTAAACAATGTAGAGATAGGGTGCTAAAATATGCCAAAAAAAGAAGAAAAAAAGAGAAAGAAAAAAAGGAGCTTCCTGATCATGAAGAATGGTGGCCAAGTAGTTGGCTTGTTCCCACAAGCAAAAGGAAAGGTAGAAATGCTTGCTTGAAAGCACAGTGAAGATATTTCTGCTAGTTACCTCTCATTGTTTTCCATTTCTGTCAGACTCTTTCTTCCCAAGTGAATGGAATGTGCACTTGAGCACGCGCAGCCTCTAATGAACAGGTGTTGAGAGAACATATCCGTAACAAGGAATTCTGGACAGGAGCTTGAAAGGTCCTGTAGCAATTTAGAAAAAGTAGAGTGCCGTGACCCGGATTCGAACCGGGGTTGCTGCGGCCACAACGCAGAGTACTAACCACTATACGATCACGGCAGGCGAGCCAGGTAGGAGTCGAACTGATCTTCTGATCCGTAGTCAGAAACATTATCCATTGCGCCACTTGCCCACACATGTGATAAGCTGGATATCCGTTGCTTTAGTGAGAAGATTGAGGTAGCTTCTTGAGAGCATAAAAGAGTGAGACTTCATGTTTTCTAGAAAGTGAGCTATGGCAGGCAAATTATTTGGTAGGAAATGACTAAACAATGTAGAGATAGGGTGCTAAAATACGCCAAAAAAGAAGAAAAAAAGGAGCTTCCTGATCATGAAAAATGGTGGCCAAGTAGTTGGCTTGTTCCCACAAGCAAAAGGGAAGGTAGAAATGCTTGCTTGAAAGCACAGTGAAGATATTTCTGCTAGTTACCTCTCATTGTTTTCCATTTGTGTCAGACTCTTTCTTCCCAAGTGAATGGAATGTGCACTTGAGCACGCGCAGCCTCTAATGAACAGGTGTTGAGAGAACATATCCGTAACAAGGAATTCTGGACAGGAGCTTGAAAGGTCCTGTAGCGATTTAGAAAAAGTAGAGTGTCGTGACCCGGATTCGAACCGGGGTTGCTGCGGCCACAACGCAGGGTACTAACCACTATACGATCACGGCAGGCGAGCCAGGTAGGAGTCGAACCTACAATCTTCTGATCCGTAGTCAGACGCGTTATCCATTGCGCCACTGACCCACACATGTGAAAAGTTGGATTCCATTTGTGTCAGACTCTTTCTTCCCAAGTGAATGGAATGTGCACTTGAGCACGCGCAGCCTCTAATGAACAGGTGTTGAGAGACCATATCCGTAACAAGGAATTCTGGACAGGAGCAATTTAGAAAAAGTAGAGTGCCGTGACCTGGATTCGAACCGGGGCTGCTGCAGCCACAACGCAGAGTACTAACCACTATACGATCACGGCAGGCGAGCCAGGTAGGAGTCGAACCTACAATCTTCTGATCCGTAGTCAGACGCGTTATCCATTGCGCCACTGGCCCACACATGTGAAAAGTTGGATATCCGTTGCTTTAGTGAGAAGATTGAGGTAGCTTCTTGAGAGCATAAAAGAGTGAGACTTCATGTTTTCTAGAAAGTGTGCTATGGCAGGCAAATTATTTGGTAGGAAATGACTAAACAATGTAGAGATAGGGTGCTAAAATACGCCAAAAAAGAAGAAAAAAAGGAGAAAGAAAAAAAGGAGCTTCCTGATCATGAAAAATGGTGGCCAAGTAGTTGGCTTGTTCCCATAAGCAAAAGGAAAGGTAGAAATGCTTGCTTGAAAGCACAGTGAAGATATTTCTGCTAGTTACCTCTCATTATTTTCCATTTGTGTCAGACTCTTTCTTCCCAAGTGAATGGAATGTGCACTTGAGCACGCGCTGCCTCTAATGAACAGGTGTTGAGAGAACATATCCGTAACAAGGAATTCTGGACAGGAGCTTGAAAGGTCCTGTAGCAATTTAGAAAAAGTAGAGTGCCGTGAGCCGGATTAAAACCGGGGTTGCTGCAGCCACAACGCAGAGTACTAACCACTATACGATCACGGCAGGCGAGCCAGGTAGGAGTCGAACCTACAATCTTCTGATCCGTAGTCAGACACGTTATCCATTAGCCACTGGCCCACACATGCGAAAAGTTGGATATCCGTTGCTTTAGTGAGAAGATTGAGGTAGCTTCTTGAGAGCATAAAAGAGTGAGACTTCATGTTTTCTAGAAAGTGAGCTATGGCAGGCAAATTATTTGGTAGGAAATGACTAAACAATGTAGAGATAGGGTGCTAAAATACGCCAAAAAAGAAGAAAAAAAGGAGCTTCCTGATCATGAAAAATGGTGGCCAAGTAGTTGGCTTGTTCCCACAAGCAAAGGGAAAGGTAGAAATGCTTGCTTGAAAGCACAGTGAAGATATTTCTGCTAGTTACCTCTCATTGTTTTCCATTTGTGTCAGACTCTTTCTTCCCAAGTGAATGGAATGTGCACTTGAGCACGCGCAGCCTCTAATGAACAGGTGTTGAGAGAACATATCCGTAACAAGGAATTCTGGACAGGAGCTTGAAAGGTCCTGTAGCAATTTAGAAAAAGTAGAGTGCCGTGACCCGGATTCGAACCGGGGTTGCTGCGGCACAACGCAGAGTACTAACCACTATACGATCACGGCAGGCGAGCCAGGTAGGAGTCGAACCTACAATCTTCTGATCTGTAGTCAGACGCGTTATCCATTGCGCCACTGGCCCGTACATGTGAAAAGTTGGATATCCGTTGCTTTAGTGAGAAGATTGAGGTAGCTTCTTGAGAGCATAAAAGAGTGAGACTTCATGTTTTCTAGAAAGTGAGCTATGGCAGGCAAATTATTTGGTAGGAAATGACTAAACAATGTAGAGATAGGGTGCTAAAATACGCCAAAGGAGAAAGAAAAAAAGGAGCTTCCTGATCATGAAAAATGGTGGCCAAGTAGTTGGCTTGTTCCCACAAGCAAAAGGAAAGGTAGAAATGCTTGCTTGAAAGCACAGTGAAGATATTTCTGCTAGTTACCTCTCATTGTTTTCCATTTGTGTCAGACTCTTTCTTCCCAAGTGAATGGAATGTGCACTTGAGCACGCGCAGCCTCTAATGAACAGGTGTTGAGAGAACATATCCGTAACAAGGAATTCTGGACAGGAGCTTGAAAGGTCCTGTAGCAATTTAGAAAAAGGAGAGTGCCGTGACACGGATTCGAACCTGGGTTGCTGCGGCCACAACGCAGAGTACTAACCACTATACGATCACGGCAGGCGAGCCAGGTAGGAGTCGAACCTACAATCTTCTGATCCGTAGTCAGACGCGTTATCCATTGCGCCACTGGCCCACACATGTGAAAAGTTGGATATCCGTTGCTTTAGTGAGACGATTGAGGTAGCTTCTTGAGAGCATAAAAGAGTGAGACTTCATGTTTTCTAGAAAGTGAGCTATGGCAGGCAAATTATTTGGTACGAAATGACTAAACAATGTAGAGATAGGGTGCTAAAATACGCCAAAAAAGAAGAAAAAAAGGAGCTTCCTGATCATGAAAAATGGTGGCCAAGTAGTTGGCTTGTTCCCACAAGCAAAGGGAAAGGTAGAAATGCTTGCTTGAAAGCACAGTGAAGATATTTCTGCTAGTTACCTCTCATTGTTTTCCATTTGTGTCAGACTCTTTCTTCCCAAGTGAATGGAATGTGCACTTGAGCACGCGCAGCCTCTAATGAACAGGTGTTGAGAGAACATATCCGTAACAAGGAATTCTGGAGAGGAGCTTGAAAGGTCCTGTAGCAATTTAGAAAAAGTAGAGTGCCGTGACGCAGATTCGAACCGGGGTTGCTGCGGCCACAACGCAGAGTACTAACCACTATACGATCACGGCAGGCGAGCAAGCTAGGAGTCGAACCTACAATCTTCTGATCCGTAGTCAGACGCTTTATCCATTGCGCCACTGGCAAACACATGCGATAGGTTGGATATCCGTTGCTTTAGTGAGAAGATTGAGGTAGCTTCTTGAGAGCATAAAAGAGTGAGACTTCATGTTTTCTAGAAAGTGAGCTATGGCAGGCAAATTATTTGGTAGGAAATGACTAAACAATGTAGAGATAGGGTGCTAAAATATGCCAAAAAAGAAGAAAAAAAGGAGAAAGAAAAAAAGGAGCTTCCTGATCATGAAAAATGGTGGCCAAGTAGTTGGCTTGTTCCCACAAGCAAAAGGAAAGGTAGAAATGCTTGCTTGAAAGCACAGTGAAGATATTTCTGCTAGTTACCTCTCATTGTTTTCCATTTGTGTCAGACTCTTTCTTCCCAAGTGAATGGAATGTGCACTTGGGCACGCGCAGCCTCTAATGAACAGGTGTTGAGAGAACATATCCGTAACAAGGAATTCTGGACAGGAGCTTGAAAGGTCCTGTAGCAATTTAGAAAAAGTAGAGTGCCGTGACCCGGATTCGAACCTGGGTTGCTGCGGCCACAACGCAGAGTACTAACCACTATACGATCACGGCAGGCGAGCCAGGTAGGAGTCGAACCTACAATCTTCTGATCCGTAGTCAGACGTGTTATCCATTGCGCCACTGGCCCACACATGTAAAAAGATGGATATCCGTTGCTTTAGTGAGAAGATTGAGGTAGCTTCTTGAGAGCATAAAAGAGTGAGACTTCATGTTTTCTAGAAAGTGAGCTATGGCAGGCAAATTATTTGGTAGGAAATGACTAAACAATGTAGAGATAGGGTGCTAAAATACGCCAAAAAAGAAGAAAAAAAGGAGAAAGAAAAAAAGGAGCTTCCTGATCATGAAAAATGGTGGCCAAGTAGTTGGCTTGTTCCCACAAGCAAAAGGAAAGGTAGAAATGCTTGCTTGAAAGCACAGTGAAGATATTTCTGCTAGTTACCTCTCATTGTTTTCCATTTATGTCAGACTCTTTCTTCCCAAGTGAATGGAATGTGCACTTGAGCACGCGCAGCCTCTAATGAACAGGTGTTGAGAGAACATATCCGTAACAAGGAATTCTGGACAGGAGCTTGAAAGGTCCTGTAGCAATTTAGAAAAAGTAGAGTGCCATGACCCGGATTCGAACCTGGGTTGCTGTGGCCACAACGCAGAGTACTAACCACCATACGACCACGGCAGGCGAGCGAGGTAGGAGTCGAACCTACAATCTTCTGATCCGTAGTCAGACGCGTTATCCATTGCGCCACTGGCCCACACATGTGAAAAGTTGGATATCCGTTGCTTTAGTGAGAAGATTGAGGTAGCTTCTTGAGAGCATAAAAGAGTGAGACTTCATGTTTTCTAGAAAGTGAGCTATGGCAGGCAAATTATTTGGTAGGAAATGACTAAACAATGTAGAGATAGGGTGCTAAAATACGCCAAAAAAGAAGAAAAAAAGGAGCTTCCTGATCATGAAAAATGGTGGCCAAGTAGTTGGCTTGTTCCCACAAGCAAAGGGAAAGGTAGAAATGCTTGCTTGAAAGCACAGTGAAGATATTTCTGCTAGTTACCTCTCATTGTTTTCCATTTGTGTCAGACTCTTTCTTCCCAAGTGAATGGAATGTGCACTTGAGCACGCGCAGCCTCTAATGAACAGGTGTTGAGAGAACAGATCCGTAACAAGGAATTCTGGACAGGAGCTTGAAAGGTCCTGTAGCAATTTAGAAAAAGTAGAGTGCCGTGACCCGGATTCGAACCGGGGTTGCTGCGGCCACAACGCAGAGTACTAACCACTATACGATCACGGCAGGCGAGCCAGGTAGGAGTCGAACCTACAATCTTCTGATCCGTAGTCAGAGGCGTTATCCATTGCGCCACTGGTGCACACATGTGAAAAGTTGGATATCCGTTGCTTTAGTGAGAAGATTGAGGTAGCTTCTTGAGAGCATAAAAGAGTGAGACTTCATGTTTTCTAGAAAGTGAGCTATGGCAGGCAAATTATTTGGTAGGAAATGACTAAACAATGTAGAGATAGGGTGCTAAAATACGCCAAAAAAGAAGAAAAAAAGGAGAAAGAAAAAAAGGAGCTTCCTGATCATGAAAAATGGTGGCCAAGTAGTTGGCTTGTTCCCACAAGCAAAAGGAAAGGTAGAAATGCTTGCTTGAAAGCACAGTGAAGATATTTCTGCTAGTTACCTCTCATTGTTTTCAATTTGTGTCAGACTCTTTCTTCCCAAGTGAATGGAATGTGCACTTGAGCACGCGCAGCCTCTAATGAACAGGTGTTGAGAGAACATATCCGTAACAAGGAATTCTGGAGAGGAGCTTGAAAGGTCCTGTAGCAATTTAGAAAAAGTAGAGTGCCGTGACCCGGATTCGAACCGGGGTCGCTGCGGCCACAACGCAGAGTACTAACCACTATACGATCACGGCAGGCGAGCCAGGTAGGAGTCGAACCTACAATCTTCTGATCCATAGTCAGACGCGTTATCCATTGCGCCACTGGCCCACACATGTAAAAAGTTGGATATCCGTTGCTTTAGTGAGAAGATTGAGGTAGCTTCTTGAGAGCATAAAAGAGTGAGACTTCATGTTTTCTAGAAAGTGAGCTATGGCAGGCAAATTATTTGGTAGGAAATGACTAAACAATGTAGAGATAGGGTGCTAAAATACGCCAAAAAAGAAGAAAAAAAGGAGCTTCCTGATCATGAAAAATGGTGGCCAAGTAGTTGGCTTGTTCCCACAAGCAAAAGGAAAGGTTGAAATACTTGCTTGAAAGCACAGTGAAGATATTTCTGCTAGTTACCTCTCATTGTTTTCCATTTGTGTCAGACTCTTTCTTCCCAAGTGAATGGAATGTGCACTTGAGCACGCGCAGCCTCTAATGAACAGGTGTTGAGAGAACAGATCCGTAACAAGGAATTCTGGACAGGAGCTTGAAAGGTCCTGTAGCAATTTAGAAAAAGTAGAGTGCCGTGACCCGGATTCAAACCGGGGTTGCTGCGGCCACAACGCAGAGTACTAACCACTATACGATCACGGCAGGCGAGCCAGATAGGAGTCGAACCTACGATCTTCTGATCTGTAGTCAGACGTGTTATCCATTGCGCCACTGGCGCACACATGTGAAAAGATGGATATCCGTTGCTTTAGTGAGAAGATTGAGGTAGCTTCTTGAGAGCATAAAAGAGTGAGACTTCATGTTTTCTAGAAAGTGAGCTATGGCAGGCAAATTATTTGGTAGGAAATGACTAAACAATGTAGAGATAGGGTGCTAAAATACGCCAAAAAAGAAGAAAAAAAGGAGAAAGAAAAAAAGGAGCTTCCTGATCATGAAAAATGGTGGCCAAGTAGTTGGCTTGTTCCCACGAGCAAAAGGAAAGGTAGAAATGCTTGCTTGAAAGCACAGTGAAGATATTTCTGCTAGTTACCTCTCATTGTTTTCAATTTGTGTCAGACTCTTTCTTCCCAAGTGAATGGAATGTGCACTTGAGCACGCGCAGCCTCTAATGAACAGGTGTTGAGAGAACATATCCGTAACAAGGAATTCTGGACAGGAGCTTGAAAGGTCCTGTAGCAATTTAGAAAAAGTAGAGTGCCGTGACCCGGATTCGAACTGGGGTCGCTGCGGCCAGAACGCGGAGTACTAACCACTATACGATCACGGCAGGCGAGCCAGGTAGGAGTCGGACCTACAATCTTCTGATCCGTAGTCAGACGCGTTATCCATTGCGCCACTGGCCCACACATGTCAAAAGTTGGATATCCGTTGCTTTAGTGAGAAGATTGAGGTAGCTTCTTGAGAGCATAAAAGAGTGAGACTTCATGTTTTCTAGAAAGTGAGCTATGGCAGGCAAATTATTTGGTAGGAAATGACTAAACAATGTAGAGATAGGGTGCTAAAATACGCCAAAGGAGAAAGAAAAAAAGGAGCTTCCTGATCATGAAAAATGGTGGCCAAGTAGTTGGCTTGTTCCCACAAGCAAAAGGAAAGGTAGAAATGCTTGCTTGAAAGCACAGTGAAGATATTTCTGCTAGTTACCTCTCATTGTTTTCCATTTGTGTCAGACTCTTTCTTCCCAAGTGAATGGAATGTGCACTTGAGCACTCGCAGCCTCTACTGAACAGGTGTTGAGAGAACATTTCCTTAACAAGGAATTCTGGACAGGAGCTTGAAAGGTCCTGTAGCAATTTAGAAAAAGTGCAGTGCCGTGACCCGGATTCGAACTGGGGTTGCGGCGGCCACAACGCAGAGTACTAACCACTATACGATCACGGCAGGCGAGCCAGGTAGGAGTCGAACCTACAATCTTCTGATTCGTAGTCAGACGCGTTATCCATTGCGCCACTGGCCCACACATGTGAAAAGTTGGATTCCATTTGTGTCAGACTCTTTCTTCCCAAGTGAATGGAATGTGCACTTGAGCACGCGCAGCCTCTAATGAACAGGTGTTGAGAGAACATATCCGTAACAAGGAATTCTGGACAGGAGCAATTTAGAAAAAGTAGAGTGCCGTGACACGGATTCGAACCGGGGTTGCTGCGGCCACAACGCAGAGTACAAACCACTATACGATCACGGCAGGCGAGCCAGGTAGGAGTCGAACCTACAATCTTCTGAGCCGTAGTCAAACGCGTTATCCATTGCGCCACTGGCCCACACATGTGAAAAGTTGGATATCCGTTGCTTTAGTGAGAAGATTGAGGTAGCTTCTTGAGAGCATAAAAGAGTGAGACTTCATGTTTTCTAGAAAGTGAGCTATGGCAGGCAAATTATTTGGTAGGAAATGACTAAACAATGTAGAGATAGGGTGCTAAAATACGCCAAAGGAGAAAGAAAAAAAGGAGCTTCCTGATCATGAAAAATGGTGGCCAAGTAGTTGGCTTGTTCCCACAAGCAAAAGGAAAGGTAGAAATGCTTGCTTGAAAGCACAGTGAAGATATTTCTGCTAGTTACCTCTCATTGTTTTCCATTTGTGTCAGACTCTTTCTTCCCAAGTGAATGGAATGTGCACTTGAGCACGCGCAGCCTCTAATGAACAGGTGTTGAGAGAACATATCCGTAACAAGGAATTCTGGACAGGAGCTTGAAAGGTCCTGTAGCAATTTAGAAAAAGCGCAGTGCCGTGACCCGGATTCGAACCGGGGTTGCTGCGGCCACAACGCAGAGTACCAACCACTATACGATCACGGCAGGCGAGCCAGGTAGGAGTCGAACCTACAATCTTCTGATCCGTAGTCAGACGCGTTATCCATTGCGCCACTGGCCCACACATGTGAAAAGTTGGATTCCATTTGTGTCAGACTCTTTCTTCCCAAGTGAATGGAATGAGCACTTGAGCACGCGCAGCCTCTAATGAACAGGTGTTGAGAGAACATATCCGTAATAAGGAATTCTGGACAGGAGCAATTTAGAAAAAGTAGAGTGCCGTGACCCGGATTCGAACCGGGGTTGCTGCGGCCACAACGCAGAGTACTAACCACTATACGATCACGGCAGGCGAGCCAGGTAGGAGTCGAACCTACAATCTTCTGATCCGTAGTCAGACGCGTTATCCATTGCGCCACTGGCCCACACATGTAAAAAGTTGGATATCCGTTGCTTTAGTGAGAAGATTGAGGTAGCTTCTTGAGAGCATAAAAGAGTGAGACTTCATGTTTTCTAGAAAGTGAGCTATGGCAGGCAAATTATTTGGTAGGAAATGACTAAACAATGTAGAGATAGGGTGCTAAAATACGCCAAAGGAGAAAGAAAAAAAGGAGCTTCCTGATCATGAAAAATGGTGGCCAAGTAGTTGGCTTGTTCCCACAAGCAAAAGGAAAGGTAGAAATGCTTGATTGAAAGCACAGTGAAGATATTTCTGCTAGTTACCTCTCATTGTTTTCCATTTGTGTCAGACTCTTTCTTCCCACACATGTGAAAAGTTGGATATCCGTTGCTTTAGTGAGAAGATTGAGGTAGCTTCTTGAGAGCATAAAAGAGTGAGACTTCATGTTTTCTAGAAAGTGAGCTATGGCAGGCAAATTATTTGGTAGGAAATGACTAAACAATGTAGAGATAGGGTGCTAAAATACGCCAAAAAACAAGAAAAAAAGGAGCTTCCTGATCATGAAAAATGGTGGCCAAGTAGTTGGCTTGTTCCCACAAGCAAAAGGAAAGGTAGAAATGCTTGCTTGAAAGCACAGTGAAGATATTTCTGCTAGTTACCTCTCATTGTTTTCCATTTGTGTCAGACTCTTTCTTCCCAAGTGAATGGAATGTGCACTTGAGCACGCGCAGCCTCTAATGAACAGGTGTTGAGAGAACATATCCGTAACAAGGAATTCTGGACAGGAGCAATTTAGAAAAAGTAGAGTGCCGTGACCCAGATTCGAACCGGGGTAGCTGCGGCCACAACGCAGAGTACTAACCACTATACGATCACGGCAGGCGAGCCAGGTAGGAGTCGAACCTACAATCTTCTGATCCGTAGTCAGACGCGTTATCCATTGCGCCACTGGCCCACACATGTGAAAAGTTGTATATCCGTTGCTTTAGTGAGAAGATTGAGGTAGCTTCTTGAGAGCATAAAAGAGTGAGACTTCATGTTTTCTAGAAAGTGAGCTATGGCAGGCAAATTATTTGGTAGGAAATGACTAAACAATGTAGAGATAGGGTGCTAAAATACAACAAAAAAGAAGAAAAAAAGGAGCTTCCTGATCATGAAAAATGGTGGCCAAGTAGTTGGCTTGTTCCCACAAGCAAAAGGAAAGGTAGAAATGCTTGCTTGAAAGCACAGTGGAGATATTTCTGCTAGTTACCTCTCATTGTTTTCCATTTGTGTCAGACTCTTTCTTCCCAAGTGAATGGAATGTGCACTTGAGCACGCGCAGCCTCTAATGAACAGGTGTTGAGAGAACATATCCGTAACAAGGAATTCTGGACAGGAGCTTGAAAGGTCCTGTAGCAATTTAGAAAAAGTACAGTGCCGTGACCCGGATTCGAACCGGGGTTGCTGCGGCCACAACGCAGAGTACTAACCACTATACGATCACAGCAGGCGAGCCAGGTAGGAGTCGAACCTACAATCTTCTGATCCGTAGTCAGACGCGTTATCCATTGCGCCACTGTCCCACACATGTGAAAAGTTGGATATCCGTTGCTTTAGTGAGAAGATTGAGGTAGCTTCTTGAGAGCATAAAAGAGTGAGACTTCATGTTTTCTAGAAAGTGAGCTATGGCAGGCAAATTATTTGGTAGGAAATGACTAAACAATGTAGAGATAGGGTGCTAAAATACGCCAAAGGAGAAAGAAAAAAAGGAGCTTCCTGATCATGAAAAATGGTGGCCAAGTAGTTGGCTTGTTCCCACAAGCAAAAGGAAAGGTAGAAATGCTTGCTTGAAAGCACAGTGAAGATATTTCTGCTAGTTACCTCTCATTGTTTTCCATTTGTGTCAGACTCTTTCTTCCCAAGTGAATGGAATGTGCACTTGAGCACGCGCAGCCTCTAATGAACAGGTGTTGAGAGAACATATCCGTAACAAGGAATTCTGGACAGGAGCTTGAAAGGTCCTGTAGCAATTTAGAAAAAGTACAGTGCCGTGACACGGATTCGAACCGGGGTTGCTGCGGCCACAACGCAGAGTACTAACCACTATACGATCACAGCAGGCGAGCCAGGTAGGAGTCGAACTTACAATCTTCTGATCCGTAGTCAGACACGTTATCCATTGCGCCACTGGCCCACACATGTGAAAAGTTGGATATCCGTTGCTTTAGTGAGAAGATTGAGGTAGCTTCTTGAGAGCATAAAAGAGTGAGACTTCATGTTTTCTAGAAAGTGAGCTATGGCAGGCAAATTATTTGGTAGGAAATGACTAAACAATGTAGAGATAGGGTGCTAAAATACGCCAAAAAAGAAGAAAAAAAGGAGCTTCCTGATCATGAAAAATGGTGGCCAAGTAGTTGGCTTGTTCCCACAAGCAAAAGGAAAGGTAGAAATGCTTGCTTGAAAGCACAGTGAAGATATTTCTGCTAGTTACCTCTCATTGTTTTCCATTTGTGTCAGACTCTTTCTTCCCAAGTGAATGGAATGTGCACTTGAGCACGCGCAGCCTCTAATGAACAGGTGTTGAGAGAACATATCCGTAACAAGGAATTCTGGACAGGAGCTTGAAAGGTCCTGTAGCAATTTAGAAAAAGTGCAGTGCCGTGACCCGGATTCGAACCGGGGTTGCTGCGGCCACAACGCAGAGTACTAACCACTATACGATCATGGCAGGCGAGCCAGGTAGGAGTCGAACCTACAATCTTCTGATCCGTAGTCAGACGCGTTATCCATTGCGCCACTGGCCCACACATGTGAAAAGTTGGATTCCATTTGTGTCAGACTCTTTCTTCCCAAGTGAATGGAATGTGCACTTGAGCACGCGCAGCCTCTAATGAACAGGTGTTGAGAGAACATATCCGTAACAAGGAATTCTGGACAGGAGCAATTTAGAAAAAGTAGAGTGCCGTGACCCGGATTCGAACCGGGGTTGCTGCGGCCACAACGCAGAGTACTAACCACTATACGATCACAGCAGGCGAGCCAGGTAGGAGTCGAACCTACAATCTTCTGATCCGTAGTCAGACGCGTTATCCATTGCGCCACTGGCCCACACATGTGAAAAGTTGGATATCCGTTGCTTTAGTGAGAAGATTGAGGTAGCTTCTTGAGAGCATAAAAGAGTGAGACTTCATGTTTTCTAGAAAGTGAGCTATGGCAGGCAAATTATTTGGTAGGAAATGACTAAACAATGTAGAGATAGGGTGCTAAAATACGCCAAAGGAGAAAGAAAAAAAGGAGCTTCCTGATCATGAAAAATGGTGGCCAAGTAGTTGGCTTGTTCCCACAAGCAAAAGGAAAGGTAGAAATGCTTGCTTGAAAGCACAGTGAAGATATTTCTGCTAGTTACCTCTCATTGTTTTCCATTTGTGTCAGACTCTTTCTTCCCAAGTGAATGGAATGTGCACTTGAGCACGCGCAGCCTCTAATGAACAGGTGTTGAGAGAACATTTCCGTAACAAGGAATTCTGGACAGGAGCTTGAAAGGTCCTGTAGTAATTTAGAAAAAGTGCAGTGCCGTGACCCGGATTCGAACCGGGGTTGTTGCGACCACAACGCAGAGTACTAACCACTATACGATCACGGCAGGCGAGCCAGGTAGGAGTCGAACCTACAATCTTCTGATCCGTAGTCAGACGCGTTATCCATTGCGCCACTGGCCCACACATGTGAAAAGTTGGATTCCATTTGTGTCAGACTCTTTCTTCCCAAGTGAATGGAATGTGCACTTGAGCACGCGCAGCCTCTAATGAACAGGTGTTGAGAGAACATATCCGTAACAAGGAATTCTGGACAGGAGCAATTTATAAAAGTAGAGTGCCGTGACACGGATTCGAACCGGGGTTGCTGCGGCCACAACGCAGAGTACTAACCACTATACGATCACGGCAGGCGAGCCAGGTAGGAGTCGAACCTACAATCTTCTGATCCGTAGTCAGACGCGTTATCCATTGCGCCACTGGCCCACACATGTGAAAAGTTGGATATCCGTTGCTTTAGTGAGAAGATTGAGGTAGCTTCTTGAGAGCATAAAAGAGTGAGACTTCATGTTTTCTAGAAAGTGAGCTATGGCAGGCAAATTATTTGGTAGGAAATGACTAAACAATGTAGAGATAGGGTGCTAAAATACGCCAAAAAAGAAGAAAAAAAGGAGCTTCCTGATCATGAAAAATGGTGGCCAAGTAGTTGGCTTGTTCCCACAAGCAAAAGGAAAGGTAGAAATGCTTGCTTGAAAGCACAGTGAAGATATTTCTGCTAGTTACCTCTCATTGTTTTCCATTTGTGTCAGACTCTTTCTTCCCACACATGTGAAAAGTTGGATATCCGTTGCTTTAGTGAGAAGATTGAGGTAGCTTCTTGAGAGCATAAAAGAGTGAGACTTCATGTTTTCTAGAAAGTGAGCTATGGCAGGCAAATTATTTGGTAGGAAATGACTAAACAATGTAGAGATAGGGTGCTAAAATACGCCAAAAAAGAAGAAAAAAAGGAGCTTCCTGATCATGAAAAATGGTGGCCAAGTAGTTGGCTTGTTCCCACAAGCAAAAGGAAAGGTAGAAATGCTTGCTTGAAAGCACAGTGAAGATATTTCTGCTAGTTACCTCTCATTGTTTTCCATTTGTGTCAGACTCTTTCTTCCCAAGTGAATGGAATGTGCACTTGAGCACGCGCAGCCTCTAATGAACAGGTGTTGAGAGAACATTTCCGTAACAAGGAATTCTGGACAGGAGCTTGAAAGGTCCTGTAGCAATTTAGAAAAAGTGCAGTGCCGTGACCCGGATTCGAACCGGGGTTGCTGCGGCCACAACGCAGAGTACTAACCACTATACGATCACGGCAGGCGAGCCAGGTAGGAGTCGAACCTACAATCGTCTGATCCGTAGTCAGACGCGTTATCCATTGCGCCACTGGCCCACACATGTGAAAAGTTGGATTCCATTTGTGTCAGACTCTTTCTTCCCAAGTGAATGGAATGTGCACTTGAGCACGCGCAGCCTCTAATGAACAGGTGTTGAGAGAACATATCCGTAACAAGGAATTCTGGACAGGAGCAATTTAGAAAAAGTAGAGTGCCGTGACCTGGATTCGAACCAGGGTTACTGCGGCCACAACGCAGAGTACTAACCACTATACGATCACGGCAGGCGAGCCAGGTAGGAGTTGAACCTACAATCTTCTGATCCGTAGTCAGACGCGTTATCCATTGCGCCACTGGCCCACACATGTGAAAAGTTGGATATCCGTTGATTTAGTGAGAAGATTGAGGTAGCTTCTTGAGAGCATAAAAGAGTGAGACTTCATGTTTTCTAGAAAGTGAGCTATGGCAGGCAAATTATTTGGTAGGAAATGACTAAACAATGTAGAGATAGGGTGCTAAAATACGCCAAAAAAGAAGAAAAAAAGGAGCTTCCTGATCATGAAAAATGGTGGCCAAGTAGTTGGCTTGTTCCCACAAGCAAAAGGAAAGGTAGAAATGCTTGCTTGAAAGCACAGTGAAGATATTTCTGCTAGTTACCTCTCATTGTTTTCCATTTGTGTCAGACTCTTTCTTCCCAAGTGAATGGAATGTGCACTTGAGCACGCGCAGCCTCTAATGAACAGGTGTTGAGAGAACATATCCGTAACAAGGAATTCTGGACAGGAGCAATTTAGAAAAAGTAGAGTGCCGTGACCCGGATTCGAACCGGGGTTGCTGCGGCCACAACGCAGAGTACTAACCACTATACGATCACGGCAGGCGAGCCAGGTAGGAGTCGAACCTACAATCTTCTGATCCGTAGTCAGACGCGTTATCCATTGCGCCACTGGCCCACACATGTGAAAAGTTGGATATCCGTTGCTTTAGTGAGAAGATTGAGGTAGCTTCTTGAGAGCATAAAAGAGTGAGACTTCATGTTTTCTAGAAAGTGAGCTATGGCAGGCAAATTATTTGGTAGGAAATGACTAAACAATGTAAAGATAGGGTGCTAAAATACGCCAAAAAAGAAGAAAAAAAGGAGCTTCCTGATCATGAAAAATGGTGGCCAAGTAGTTGGCTTGTTCCCACAAGCAAAAGGAAAGGTAGAAATACTTGCTTGAAAGCACAGTGAAGATATTTTTGCTAGTTACCTCTCATTGTTTTCCATTTGTGTCAGACTCTTTCTTCCCAAGTGAATGGAATGTGCACTTGAGCACGCGCAGCCTCTAATGAACAGGTGTTGAGAGAACAGATCCGTAACAAGGAATTCTGGACAGGAGCTTGGAAAGGTCCTGTAGCAATTTAGAAAAAGTAGAGTGCCGTGACCCGGATTCGAACCGGGGTTGCTGCGGCCACAACGCAGAGTACTAACCACTATACGATCATGGCAGGCGAGCCAGGTAGGAGTCGAACCTACAATCTTCTGATCCGTTGTCAGATGCGTTATCCATTGCGCCGCTGGCCCACACATGTGAAAACTTGGATATCCGTTGCTTTAGTGAGAAGATTGAGGTAGCTTCTTGAGAGCATAAAAGAGTGAGACTTCATGTTTTCTAGAAAGTGAGCTATGGCAGGCAAATTATTTGGTAGGAAATGACTAAACAATGTAGAGATAGGGTGCTAAAATACGCCAAAAAAGAAGAAAAAAAGGAGAAAGAAAAAAAGGAGCTTCCTGATCATGAAAAATGGTGGCCAAGTAGTTGGCTTGTTCCCACAAGCAAAAGGAAAGGTAGAAATGCTTGCTTGAAAGCACAGTGAAGATATTTCTGCTAGTTACCTCTCATTGTTTTCAATTTGTGTCAGACTCTTTCTTCCCAAGTGAATGGAATGTGCACTTGAGCACGCGCAGCCTCTAATGAACAGGTGTTGAGAGAACATATCCGTAACAAAGAATTCTGGACAGGAGCTTGAAAGGTCCTGTAGCAATTTAGAAAAAGTAGAGTGCCGTGACCCGGATTCGAACCGGGGTGGCTGCGGCCACAACGCAGAGTACTAACCACTATACGATCACGGCAGGCGAGCCAGGTAGGAGTCGAACCTACAATCTTCTGATCCGTAGTCAGACGCGTTATCCATTGCGCCACTGGCCCACACATGTAAAAAGTTGGATATCCGTTGCTTTAGTGAGAAGATTGAGGTAGCTTCTTGAGAGCATAAAAGAGTGAGACTTCATGTTTTCTAGAAAGTGAGCTATGGCAGGCAAATTATTTGGTAGGAAATGACTAAACAATGTAGAGATAGGGTGCTAAAATACGCCAAAGGAGAAAGAAAAAAAGGAGCTTCCTGATCATGAAAAATGGTGGCCAAGTAGTTGGCTTGTTCCCACAAGCAAAAGGAAAGGTAGAAATGCTTGCTTGAAAGCACAGTGAAGATATTTCTGCTAGTTACCTCTCATTGTTTTCCATTTGTGTCAGACTCTTTCTTCCCAAGTGAATGGAATGTGCACTTGAGCACGCGCAGCCTCTAATGAACAGGTGTTGAGAGAACATATCCGTAACAAGGAATTCTGGACAGGAGCAATTTAGAAAAAGTAGAGTGCCGTGACCCGGATTCGAACCGGGGTTGCTGCGGCCACAACGCAGAGTACTAACCACTATACGATCACGGCACTCGAGCCAGGTAGGAGTCGAACCTACAATCTTCTGATCCGTAGTCAGACGCGTTATCCATTGCGCCACTGGCCCACACATGTGAAAAGTTGGATATCCGTTGCTTTAGTGAGAAGATTGAGGTAGCTTCTTGAGAGCATAAAAGAGTGAGACTTCATGTTTTCTAGAAAGTGAGCTATGGCAGGCAAATTATTTGGTAGGAAATGACTAAACAATGTAAAGATAGGGTGCTAAAATACGCCAAAAAAGAAGAAAAAAAGGAGCTTCCTGATCATGAAAAATGGTGGCCAAGTAGTTGGCTTGTTCCCACAAGCAAAAGGAAAGGTAGAAATACTTGCTTGAAAGCACAGTGAAGATATTTTTGCTAGTTACCTCTCATTGTTTTCCATTTGTGTCAGACTCTTTCTTCCCAAGTGAATGGAATGTGCACTTGAGCACGCGCAGCCTCTAATGAACAGGTGTTGAGAGAACAGATCCGTAACAAGGAATTCTGGACAGGAGCTTGGAAAGGTCCTGTAGCAATTTAGAAAAAGTAGAGTGCCGTGACCCGGATTCGAACCGGGGTTGCTGCGGCCACAACGCAGAGTACTAACCACTGTACGATCACGGCAGGCGAGCCAGGTAGGAGTCGAACCTACAATCTTCTGATCCGTTGTCAGATGCGTTATCCATTGCGCCGCTGGCCCACACATGTGAAAACTTGGATATCCGTTGCTTTAGTGAGAAGATTGAGGTAGCTTCTTGAGAGCATAAAAGAGTGAGACTTCATGTTTTCTAGAAAGTGAGCTATGGCAGGCAAATTATTTGGTAGGAAATGACTAAACAATGTAGAGATAGGGTGCTAAAATACGCCAAAAAAGAAGAAAAAAAGGAGAAAGAAAAAAAGGAGCTTCCTGATCATGAAAAATGGTGGCCAAGTAGTTGGCTTGTTCCCACAAGCAAAAGGAAAGGTAGAAATGCTTGCTTGAAAGCACAGTGAAGATATTTCTGCTAGTTACCTCTCATTGTTTTCAATTTGTGTCAGACTCTTTCTTCCCAAGTGAATGGAATGTGCACTTGAGCACGCGCAGCCTCTAATGAACAGGTGTTGAGAGAACATATCCGTAACAAAGAATTCTGGACAGGAGCTTGAAAGGTCCTGTAGCAATTTAGAAAAAGTAGAGTGCCGTGACCCGGATTCGAACCGGGGTGGCTGCGGCCACAACGCAGAGTACTAACCACTATACGATCACGGCAGGCGAGCCAGGTAGGAGTCGAACCTACAATCTTCTGATCCGTAGTCAGACGCGTTATCCATTGCGCCACTGGCCCACGCATGTAAAAAGTTGGATATCCGTTGCTTTAGTGAGAAGATTGAGGTAGCTTCTTGAGAGCATAAAAGAGTGAGACTTCATGTTTTCTAGAAAGTGAGCTATGGCAGGCAAATTATTTGGTAGGAAATGACTAAACAATGTAGAGATAGGGTGCTAAAATACGCCAAAGGAGAAAGAAAAAAAGGAGCTTCCTGATCATGAAAAATGGTGGCCAAGTAGTTGGCTTGTTCCCACAAGCAAAAGGAAAGGTAGAAATGCTTGCTTGAAAGCACAGTGAAGATATTTCTGCTAGTTACCTCTCATTGTTTTCCATTTGTGTCAGACTCTTTCTTCCCAAGTGAATGGAATGTGCACTTGAGCACGCGCAGCCTCTAATGAACAGGTGTTGAGAGAACATATCCGTAACAAGGAATTCTGGACAGGAGCTTGAAAGGTCCTGTGGCAATTTAGAAAAAGTACAGTGCCGTGACCCGGATTCGAACCAGGGTTGCTGCGGCCACAATGCAGAGTACTAACCACTATACGATCACAGCAGGCGAGCCAGGTAGGAGTCGAACCTACAATCTTCTGATCCGTAGTCAGACGCGTTATCCATTGCGCCACTGGCCCACACATGTGAAAAGTTGGATATCCGTTGCTTTAGTGAGAAGATTGAGGTAGCTTCTTGAGAGCATAAAAGAGTGAGACTTCATGTTTTCTAGAAAGTGAGCTATGGCAGGCAAATTATTTGGTAGGAAATGACTAAACAATGTAGAGATAGGGTGCTAAAATACGCCAAAGGAGAAAGGAAAAAAGGAGCTTCCTGATCATGAAAAATGGTGGCCAAGTAGTTGGCTTGTTCCCACAAGCAAAAGGAAAGGTAGAAATGCTTGCTTGAAAGCACAGTGAAGATATTTCTGCTAGTTACCTCTCATTGTTTTCCATTTGTGTCAGACTCTTTCTTCCCAAGTGAATGGAATGTGCACTTGAGCACGCGCAGCCTCTAATGAACAGGTGTTGAGAGAACATATCCGTAACAAGGAATTCTGGACAGGAGCAATTTAGAAAAAGTAGAGTGCCGTGACCCGGATTCGAACCGGGGTTGCTGCAGCCACAACGCAGAGTACTAACCACTATACGATCACGGCAGGCGAGCCAGGTAGGAGTCGAACCTACAATCTTCTGATCCGTAGTCAGACGCGTTATCCATTGCGCCACTGGCCCACACATGTGAAAAGTTGGATATCCGTTGCTTTAGTGAGAAGATTGAGGTAGCTTCTTGAGAGCATAAAAGAGTGAGACTTCATGTTTTCTAGAAAGTGAGCTATGGCAGGCAAATTATTTGGTAGGAAATGACTAAACAATGTAGAGATAGGGTGCTAAAATACGCCAAAAAAGAAGAAAAAAAGGAGCTTCCTGATCATGAAAAATGGTGGCCAAGTAGTTGGCTTGTTCCCACAAGCAAAAGGAAAGGTAGAAATGCTTGCTTGAAAGCACAGTGAAGATATTTCTGCTAGTTACCTCTCATTGTTTTCCATTTGTGTCAGACTCTTTCTTCCCAAGTGAATGGAATGTGCACTTGAGCACGCGCAGCCTCTAATGAACAGGTGTTGAGAGAACATATCCGTAACAAGGAATTCTGGACAGGAGCTTGAAAGGTCCTGTAGCAATTTAGAAAAAGTGCAGTGCCGTGACCCGGATTCGAACCGGGGTTGCTGCGGCCACAACGCAGAGTACTAACCACTATACGATCACGGCAGGCGAGCCAGGTAGGAGTCGAACCTACAATCTTCTGATCCGTAGTCAGACGCGTTATCCATTGCGCCACTGGCCCACACATGTGAAAAGTTGGATTCCATTTGTGTCAGACTCTTTCTTTCCAAGTGAATGGAATGTGCACTTGAGCACGCGCAGCCTCTAATGAACAGGTGTTGAGAGAACATATCCGTAACAAGGAATTCTGGACAGGAGCAATTTAGAAAAAGTAGAGTGCCATGACCCGGATTCGAACCGGGGTTGCTGCGGCCACAACGCAGAGTACTAACCACTATACGATCACGGCAGGCGAGCCAGGTAGGAGTCGAACCTACAATCTTCTGATCCGTAGTCAGACGCGTTATCCATTGCGCCACTGGCCCACACATGTGAAAAGTTGGATATCCGTTGCTTTAGTGAGAAGATTGAGGTAGCTTCTTGAGAGCATAAAAGAGTGAGACTTCATGTTTTCTAGAAAGTGAGCTATGGCAGGCAAATTATTTGGTAGGAAATGACTAAACAATGTAGAGATAGGGTGCTAAAATACGCCAAAGGAGAAAGAAAAAAAAGGAGCTTCCTGATCATGAAAAATGGTGGCCAAGTAGTTGGCTTGTTCCCACAAGCAAAAGGAAAGGTAGAAATGCTTGCTTGAAAGCACAGTGAAGATATTTCTGCTAGTTACCTCTCATTGTTTTCCATTTGTGTCAGACTCTTTCTTCCCAAGTGAATGGAATGTGCACTTGAGCACTCGCAGTCTCTACTGAACAGGTGTTGAGAGAACATTTCCGTAACAAGGAATTCTGGACAGGAGCTTGAAAGGTCCTGTAGCAATTTAGAAAAAGTGCAGTGCCGTGACCCGGATTCGAACCGGGGTTGCTGCGGCCACAACGCAGAGTACTAACCACTATACGATCACGGCAGGCGAGCCAGGTAGGAGTCGAACCTACAATCGTCTGATCCGTAGTCAGACGCGTTATCCATTGCGCCACTGGCCCACACATGTGAAAAGTTGGATTCCATTTGTGTCAGACTCTTTCTTCCCAAGTGAATGGAATGTGCACTTGAGCACGCGCAGCCTCTAATGAACAGGTGTTGAGAGAACATATCCGTAACAAGGAATTCTGGACAGGAGCAATTTAGAAAAAGTAGAGTGCCGTGACCTGGATTCGAACCAGGGTTGCTGCGGCCACAACGCAGAGTACTAACCACTATACGATCACGGCAGGCGAGCCAGGTAGGAGTCGAACCTACAATCTTCTGATCCGTAGTCAGACGCGTTATCCATTGCGCCACTGGCCCACACATGTGAAAAGTTGGATATCCGTTGATTTAGTGAGAAGATTGAGGTAGCTTCTTGACAGCATAAAAGAGTGAGACTTCATGTTTTCTAGAAAGTGAGCTATGGCAGGCAAATTATTTGGTAGGAAATGACTAAACAATGTAGAGATAGGGTGCTAAAATACGCCAAAAAAGAAGAAAAAAAGGAGCTTCCTGATCATGAAAAATGGTGGCCAAGTAGTTGGCTTGTTCCCACAAGCAAAAGGAAAGGTAGAAATGCTTGCTTGAAAGCACAGTGAAGATATTTCTGCTAGTTACCTCTCATTGTTTTCCATTTGTGTCAGACTCTTTCTTCCCAAGTGAATGGAATGTGCACTTGAGCACGCGCAGCCTCTAATGAACAGGTGTTGAGAGAACATATCCGTAACAAGGAATTCTGGACAGGAGCAATTTAGAAAAAGTAGAGTGCCGTGACCCGGATTCGAACCGGGGTTGCTGCGGCCACAACGCAGAGTACTAACCACTATACGATCACGGCAGGCGAGCCAGGTAGGAGTCGAACCTACAATCTTCTGATCCGTAGTCAGACGCGTTATCCATTGCGCCACTGGCCCACACATGTGAAAAGTTGGATATCCGTTGCTTTAGTGAGAAGATTGAGGTAGCTTCTTGAGAGCATAAAAGAGTGAGACTTCATGTTTTCTAGAAAGTGAGCTATGGCAGGCAAATTATTTGGTAGGAAATGACTAAACAATGTAAAGATAGGGTGCTAAAATACGCCAAAAAAGAAGAAAAAAAGGAGCTTCCTGATCATGAAAAATGGTGGCCAAGTAGTTGGCTTGTTCCCACAAGCAAAAGGAAAGGTAGAAATACTTGCTTGAAAGCACAGTGAAGATATTTTTGCTAGTTACCTCTCATTGTTTTCCATTTGTGTCAGACTCTTTCTTCCCAAGTGAATGGAATGTGCACTTGAGCACGCGCAGCCTCTAATGAACAGGTGTTGAGAGAACAGATCCGTAACAAGGAATTCTGGACAGGAGCTTGGAAAGGTCCTGTAGCAATTTAGAAAAAGTAGAGTGCCGTGACCCGGATTCGAACCGGGGTTGCTGCGGCCACAACGCAGAGTACTAACCACTATACGATCACGGCAGGCGAGCCAGGTAGGAGTCGAACCTACAATCTTCTGATCCGTTGTCAGATGCGTTATCCATTGCGCCGCTGGCCCACACATGTGAAAACTTGGATATCCGTTGCTTTAGTGAGAAGATTGAGGTAGCTTCTTGAGAGCATAAAAGAGTGAGACTTCATGTTTTCTAGAAAGTGAGCTATGGCAGGCAAATTATTTGGTAGGAAATGACTAAACAATGTAGAGATAGGGTGCTAAAATACGCCAAAAAAGAAGAAAAAAAGGAGAAAGAAAAAAAGGAGCTTCCTGATCATGAAAAATGGTGGCCAAGTAGTTGGCTTGTTCCCACAAGCAAAAGGAAAGGTAGAAATGCTTGCTTGAAAGCACAGTGAAGATATTTCTGCTAGTTACCTCTCATTGTTTTCAATTTGTGTCAGACTCTTTCTTCCCAAGTGAATGGAATGTGCACTTGAGCACGCGCAGCCTCTAATGAACAGGTGTTGAGAGAACATATCCGTAACAAAGAATTCTGGACAGGAGCTTGAAAGGTCCTGTAGCAATTTAGAAAAAGTAGAGTGCCGTGACCCGGATTCGAACCGGGGTGGCTGCGGCCACAACGCAGAGTACTAACCACTATACGATCACGGCAGGCGAGCCAGGTAGGAGTCGAACCTACAATCTTCTGATCCGTAGTCAGACGCGTTATCCATTGCGCCACTGGCCCACACATGTAAAAAGTTGGATATCCGTTGCTTTAGTGAGAAGATTGAGGTAGCTTCTTGAGAGCATAAAAGAGTGAGACTTCATGTTTTCTAGAAAGTGAGCTATGGCAGGCAAATTATTTGGTAGGAAATGACTAAACAATGTAGAGATAGGGTGCTAAAATACGCCAAAGGAGAAAGAAAAAAAGGAGCTTCCTGATCATGAAAAATGGTGGCCAAGTAGTTGGCTTGTTCCCACAAGCAAAAGGAAAGGTAGAAATGCTTGCTTGAAAGCACAGTGAAGATATTTCTGCTAGTTACCTCTCATTGTTTTCCATTTGTGTCAGACTCTTTCTTCCCAAGTGAATGGAATGTGCACTTGAGCACGCGCAGCCTCTAATGAACAGGTGTTGAGAGAACATATCCGTAACAAGGAATTCTGGACAGGAGCTTGAAAGGTCCTGTAGCAATTTAGAAAAAGTACAGTGCCGTGACCCGGATTCGAACCGGGGTTGCTGCGGCCACAACGCAGAGTACTAACCACTATACGATCACAGCAGGCGAGCCAGGTAGGAGTCGAACCTACAATCTTCTGATCCGTAGTCAGACGCGTTATCCATTGCGCCACTGGCCCACACATGTGAAAAGTTGGATATCCGTTGCTTTAGTGAGAAGATTGAGGTAGCTTCTTGAGAGCATAAAAGAGTGAGACTTCATGTTTTCTAGAAAGTGAGCTATGGCAGGCAAATTATTTGGTAGGAAATGACTAAACAATGTAGAGATAGGGTGCTAAAATACGCCAAAGGAGAAAGAAAAAAAGGAGCTTCCTGATCATGAAAAATGGTGGCCAAGTAGTTGGCTTGTTCCCACAAGCAAAAGGAAAGGTAGAAATGCTTGCTTGAAAGCACAGTGAAGATATTTCTGCTAGTTACCTCTCATTGTTTTCCATTTGTGTCAGACTCTTTCTTCCCAAGTGAATGGAATGTGCACTTGAGCACGCGCAGCCTCTAATGAACAGGTGTTGAGAGAACATATCCGTAACAAGGAATTCTGGACAGGAGCTTGAAAGGTCCTGTGGCAATTTAGAAAAAGTACAGTGCCGTGACCCGGATTCGAACCAGGGTTGCTGCGGCCACAACGCAGAGTACTAACCACTATACGATCACAGCAGGCGAGCCAGGTAGGAGTCGAACCTACAATCTTCTGATCCGTAGTCAGACGCGTTATCCATTGCGCCACTGGCCCACACATGTGAAAAGTTGGATATCCGTTGCTTTAGTGAGAAGATTGAGGTAGCTTCTTGAGAGCATAAAAGAGTGAGACTTCATGTTTTCTAGAAAGTGAGCTATGGCAGGCAAATTATTTGGTAGGAAATGACTAAACAATGTAGAGATAGGGTGCTAAAATACGCCAAAGGAGAAAGAAAAAAAGGAGCTTCCTGATCATGAAAAATGGTGGCCAAGTAGTTGGCTTGTTCCCACAAGCAAAAGGAAAGGTAGAAATGCTTGCTTGAAAGCACAGTGAAGATATTTCTGCTAGTTACCTCTCATTGTTTTCCATTTGTGTCAGACTCTTTCTTCCCAAGTGAATGGAATGTGCACTTGAGCACGCGCAGCCTCTAATGAACAGGTGTTGAGAGAACATATCCGTAACAAGGAATTCTGGACAGGAGCAATTTAGAAAAAGTAGAGTGCCGTGACCCGGATTCGAACCGGGGTTGCTGCAGCCACAACGCAGAGTACTAACCACTATACGATCACGGCAGGCGAGCCAGGTAGGAGTCGAACCTACAATCTTCTGATCCGTAGTCAGACGCGTTATCCATTGCGCCACTGGCCCACACATGTGAAAAGTTGGATATCCGTTGCTTTAGTGAGAAGATTGAGGTAGCTTCTTGAGAGCTGTAAAAGATTCTAATACATTTTTTAACCTCAATTAAGAAATGGACCATATATAATTATTAGTATAGGCAATAGTCAAAGATATGTAATTATTGGGCATAAATAAATGATAATTAAGATATATTAATATGTTTCAAGGTTTCCTTGACCTTAAATATAGAATGAAGGATTTGCTGAACATGCAGTCTATAGATAGGATAGTAGCTTGCTAATGCATGGTATAGTTGTAACTCTAAAAGGGCATTACAATATACGTACAGCGACCACCTAAAATAGGGTTTGGGCGTGTAAGACCTAAGTGAACATGTTTGAACACCTAATTAGGTGAAGACCAATAGACTGACATCATTTTCAAATGATATATAAGCTTGGTGTACGAGAGGCATAGGAGGAGAGGTAGAGGAGAGATGTACTTGCCATCCACAGACTCTTCTTGTCCCAACACTCCCTCCCTCCATCCTCAGGAATGCATAGGACAGATGCCATCAACTAAATTCCTTTCCAAGGTTTTGTAAGACTTGTTTCGTATTATTTTTGTTATCTTCTTTTTATATTCTTCTTTTATTTTTGTTCGTATTAAATGTTTTACCTTTGTTTGCATCTAAGTGACTCTGCCTATTTTTGACGCACATACATTTATATGTGATCCAATTATTTGAAGTTTGTATTGGCCCTATATATTTTCTTACATATCTGGCGTGCCAGCCCTGCGTATTTTTTCCTGACCGTTGCCCTCCAGCTTGCTCAGGGGGAAGGGCAGATATATCTGTACACTTTTTGCAAACTGTCGGGAGAGAATTAAGAAAGAACCTTTGAGGATACAGACTTTCAGATTTTATTGGAACCAAAAGTGCTAAAAGACGCTATTGACGGCAGACGCAAGAAAGCCATACAGCGTGATACAACAGCCACTCAAGGAGAGTTCACTAAACAGGGTAAGTCATGGATTTTATAAAAACATATGCTAACAAAAGTAAAATAACTTTTCAATTTGATAATTGTCCTACTAATGCACAGTTATGGGCTAGTATGTACAAACAATGTGAGCTAGAGAATATGAAGATAGATAAGAAATTGTTATGTATTGATAAACTTAAGAAGAAACTGCAAAATGTCCTAAGCATGTTTAAAACGTTTAATGACTTGATTGTGGAGGATTTACAACCTAGACAAAGTATTTGCATGATTAACAAAGTCGTACCAGAATCTAACCCTGATGACAGTACTGACGACTTTAACAGCTGTCCCGACTGTTTTGTTTTAGCTCAGCAATTAGAGAACTTGGAGAGGGCTAGGGACAGACAAGCTCAGTTACTGTCTAAACTATGTTTAGAAAATAAGAAGGTGTCAGTTATCACAAGACAAGAAGGTAAGAAGGGCGTATCTTTTGTCCCTGAAATAGCTGGTACCTCAACAATAGATTCTGATGAGGAACTTGACGTAGGAGGAGTTGAGAGACAAAAGCTCAGAGACAGTGCAACAAAATTGACTTTAAAAATTAATGATCAATTAATGAAAATTGCCAAAGATATTCCTAAATATGACGATAAGATGGATGCATTCCATAATATTGATGTTTTTGAAACAAATACAGACAAATTCCAATTAAGTAATAAACAAAGAAACGCCATTTTTAAGCAATGGATACCTTCACATATGTCCAAAAGGTTACAGGACACACCTACAGAGGATGCATTAGGTCAATTAGTGCATGCAAATGACATGGATAGATTGAAACAATTAATTCTGTTTACAACTGGTGACTCATCTCCATCTCTTGACTTAATCGAATCTCTAAAAGTAAATCTTCAAGATGATCCCTTTGCATTTTTGTTGAAATTTGAGAAAGCCTATAGAATGGTAATGGGAGTTGATGATGGAGATGAACCACAGGCAATGATTATAGCATTTGTAAGGAAATTTAAATATCTAGATCCTGTATCTGTTCAGCTTGCCTCTGAAAAACCTAGTTTGCAAGAAGCAGCCATATTCATTGATCGTATTAGAAGAGCAATGAAAATGTCAACTGTAAAGGTAAAAGTATCTACAGTACAGGAACTAATTGACAAACGGCGAGAATTAACTCAGAATGACTGTCACAAGCCACAAACTAATCCTACTAATTTTGAACGATTTGATAATACTAACCGAAAGATATTCAGACCAAATGTTAGTTGTTATCATTGTGGTCAAAGAGGACATTTGAAGTGGCAGTGTAAACAATTTCTTCAAAATAGAAAATTTGTCCCTAGAACACAAAATTTTGGGAAAGAAAATGGGCTGATGCCGACAGCCCCACCTACTGGTGAACAATTTAAGTCAACGTCCCCATACACTCCACTAATTAGACAGGTGCAAGAGCTCACAACAAATAGTACTGCTACTAATGTAACAGGAAAGAATGTCAGGAGGGGTCTGACACCCTCTCAGTGACTAGATAAGAATCAATCACTCTGTAAGTTGACCTATGTAGCTCCAGTGTCAACTGACAACTGTGGCAGACCATATGTCAAGGGAAAATTACAGGGAAAAGAGATTACATTCCTAATTGATACAGGAGCTCAATTAAGTGTGACTAATCAAGCTTTACCTATAACATCTAACTCACCTGTTTGCACGATTGTAGGTTTTAGTGGTAAAGGTAATACTTCAGCAACTTTGGTTACTGGTGTTTTGTTTGAGATTCCTGGCTATTTGTGTACTGAAATTGATATCTGGCATTGTCCTAGCTCAGAAAATATCTTAGGGGCTGATGTAATGAGAGAACGAGGTTGGGTCATTGACTTAGGGAATCAAGTGATTTGGAGAAGTAATAATCTTAAAGGGCCTGTAGTAATTGATCCAAGTGACTACAGTGTAGTGGCCGTCATCAATTTAATTGAGGAGGTATCCCCAAATCATGTTTGGCCACAAATGGATTGTAATGACTTGACTCTTGTAGAAATTGTGCAGAAATATCCCTCGTTATGGGCTCAATCTAAGAATGAGGTAGGGACGATGAAAGATGTTGTTGTTAAAGTGGAAGGAACAGATCCCATAGCTCAGAAACAGTACCGATTGCCTCCAGATTCAATTGAGCCTTTGTCCAAAATTATTGAAGAACTACTTCAACAAGGCGTCATACGCAAATCAAATTCGGTGACAAACTATCCGTTATGGGCAGTTAAGAAACCAGATAATTCTTATAGAATGCTTCTAGATCTGCGTATGTTTAATAAATGTACCCCAAATGTGGCGCCAATTGTAGCAGATACCCCCGACATCATGTCTCGATTGAATGCTAAGGCAAAGTTTTTCTCGGTACTGGATATCAGTAATGGTTTTTTCAGTATTCAGATAGAGAGGAGTTGTCAATACAAATTTGCTTTTACTTTTCTGAATGAGCAATATGTATTTTGCAGATTACCACAAGGGGCGCACATGTCACCTAGTCTGTTTCATCAGGCATTGGCAAAAGTGTTATCAAAATTCTCAAGGCAAGATTGTATTCTACAGTATGTTGATGATATCTTGTTGGCAACAGAGAGTAGAGAGGAACACCTCACTTTGTTAGCAGAATTGTTTAATCTGTTGTACGAGTCAGGATTGAAATTAAATCCAAGGAAGGTCCAATTACTGAAACAAGAGGTTCAGTACTTGGGAGTTTTGATAAGTCCAGGCCAGAGACGTCCTTTGCATGAAAGAGTAGCAACAGTAGCAGCTTTGCCTGTACCTACAACTTTCAAAGCTTTAAGACAATTCCTGGGACTTGTAAATTTTTCTAGAGACTTCATAGAGGGCTTTGCTGAAAAAGCTAAACCCTTATATGACTTACTAAAAAGTACTGATGATGACAATTTGTTTGGTCCATGGGGAGATGAGCAGCAGAAAGCGTTTGAACAACTTAAACTTGATTTACAGAGAGTACCAGCTTTGACAACTGTGTATCCATCTAAGCCTTTTGCTTTACAAGTTCATACCTCGGAGACGGCTGTCTCGGCAGTTTTACTGCAGCTACAGGGAAAGGAATGGAGAATAGTTGGCTATTTTTCCAAACTCCTTTCACCTGTGGAAAAAGGGTTTGAAACGTGTGCAAGACATTTGGTGGGTGTACACTTTGCAGTCAAGGCGACTGAACATATTGTTGGGTTTAACAAACTAATTCTGCAGACTCCTCACTCCACTTTGAAATTGCTTTTTGAAAAAAGTATCCCAGGAGTGTCACATCAAAGATTTGCACATTGGTTGTTGTCTTTATCTCCAAAACAGATTGAAGTGGATCATAAAGCTAAATATGTGCTCCCTCAACTAATGCAATATGAGGGCGAATCACATGAGTGTGCTGAGACATTTCAGGGGGATTTTCCATCTCTTTTTAGAAAAGAAGTAGAGGAAACTGATGAACCAGTATTTGTAGATGGTTCTAGATTTTGTTTGAAAGGACAATATTATACCGGATATGCCATTTGGTTTCCAAAGAAAGGCCGAGCTATTCAGCATAGACTACCAGGACATTTTTCTGCACAGAGAGCAGAAATTGAAGCTGTTAAAACAGTGTTGGAAATTAATGAGAAAGAAAATAATGATCCTTTGGTAATCTATAGCGATAGTTCATATGTCGTACGTTCACTAACAGACTACTTACCTGTGTGGAAAAAACGAGGTTTTGTGGATTCATCTAACAAAATCTTAAGTCATGTTGATACATTGCAGACTATCTTTGAGCTTGCTTCTAAAAATCCTAACCGATATGCTATTGTCAAAGTACCTGGCCATAGCAGAGGGACTAGTGATTTAGCTTTGGGAAATGAGAAAGCAGATTCTCTAGCCAAGGAAGCAGCTTTGATAGGAGAGATAGTGATGGAACTAGAACCGTTGGAAGTACTACCAGTAAAGAGTAAGGAAGCAAATTTACCTTCATTTAGTGATGAACAGATGAAAGATCCGTTCATTGTGGAATGTAAGAATAAAATAACACCTCCTTTTGTTTGTGAAAATGGAGTGATTTGTTATGAAATGCAAGGTAATTTACTTCCAGTTGTGCCTAAACACTTGCAGACGGAATTCACCCGCTATAATCATGAAAGTTTAGGTCATGTGGGTCAGCAAAAGTTGCTGGAAATTCTCAAAGAGAAGTTTTATTGGGACAAAATGGAGGACTCTGTACAAAATGTTGTTCAGTCATGTCTCATTTGTGCTCAAGTAAACCCCAGGCCTAAAGGACAAAAGCCTCCACTTCTAAGAATTGCACCTGCAGACGGTCCGTGGTCTACATTGCAGATTGACTACGTAGGTCCCCTACCTTCAGGTAAACAAGGTCTCAGGTACGCATTGGTTGTGGTAGATGTATTTTCTAAGTGGGTAGAACTGTTGCCTGTCAGGAAAGATGATGCTTTGTCTACGGCAAAAGCATTAGTGAATCATGTTTTTTGTACTTGGGGAATCCCAAGGATGATTTCATCTGACAGGGGGAGCCATTTTACTGGCAAAGTCATGCAGGCTGTTTGCGCAATCCTGGGGGTACGTCAACAATTCCATGTTCCATACCATCCTCAGTCCGCAGGTATTGTAGAAAGAATGAACAGAACGATTAAGTCTAGAATTGCAAAAATGTTACTCGATAAAGGAAATACTTGGGTTGATGCAGTACCTCTGGTATTGATGAGTATTAGGGGAACGAGCTCCTCAACTACCCAGTATACACCTTTTGAATTAATGACAGGAAGGAAAATGCCATTGATCTTTCCTCATGAACCGTTTTTGTCTACTCCACAGAAAGATGCCATTGCAAGAACTAAGTGGTTACAGATACTTCAGGAGAATTTAAAAACAATTCTTCCTCACGCAGCGTCTAGAATGCAGCGTATGGTACCGCCTCACTCTTCTAAATTTGTGAAAGGAGCATCAGTAATGATTAAGACTTTTAGGAAGGCGGGACCTTGGGAAAGTAATTGGGAAGGACCGTTTGAAATAATCGATACTATGGGTCAAGTAATGATCCTTGTTCAAAGAACAGAAAAGACTGTGAAAAATACCCGTAGGCAGCAGAAGCTGTGGGTACATGTTGACCAGTGTAAATTGTATGTTTCTAACTAAATTCTGTTCTTGCAGGAACAAAGTTCTGCAAGAAAATGGAGGAACAAAACTGTTTACTATTGGACAGAGAACCTTCAAAGAAACAGCAATACAAGAAGCGTGACATCAAGATAGCGTGTTACATATTACTTCCATGGTTGTTGGTGCTGAGTTTTTTGGTTGCTGTGTTGTTTGAACTATATCAGAAGCCAATTGGAATGGATGATCCAACAAAGGATTTACCACAGGAGACATTGTTATCACATAAAATAAGAGAAGTTCGGGTGGATCGACTCCTGACATCAGACATTGATACATCAAGAGACATTGTTGGACAAATTAGATTCGGTTATGGCTCCAGAGATCAACCTTGTTTGACTATATTTTTTGAGCATACCTCAGAAATCACGGTTCATGCGAAAGTAGGACCAAAAGCCAAATTCACACAGTCACAGGGGAATTATACCCATAATAATCAGACAGGTGTTTGGGAATGTCATCCTACTGAGTCCATGTGGTGGTCTATAACAATTAAGGGAGAAGAACATGCACAATGGACAGGTGATGTTACCAATGAGATGTTAACATCAGGGAAAATGGGAAGATCTAAGACAGAGATTTGGTATAAGACTCAGTCTTATGGGAAAATCTTAGATCCTTCACTGCTTTCTATATCAGCAGGGGATGATGATTGGACTAGGGTTTGGAACTTTCAGGTGGAAAGAGAGACAGCTTTGGTCAAAGTATCTTTTGTGTTTACAGTAACTAATTCTATAGCACCTGAAGTTAGAGTTAATCCCCGTAGTGTGAAAGTCCAAGAGGAATTGGAACCTATAGAACTACAATGTGGGACAAGGTTACCATTACCCCAGGAAGCATCACTCGTTTGGTCAAAAGGGAAAACATCTTTAGGAAGTTTTACGAATAATCCAACTCGTATACTTCATAAGGGTCAAATGGGGGATGTACATTGGAATGGTATGCATTTTATACTTAGATTAGATAGTCCAACTCGTAAAGACTCTGGGATATATGAATGTTGTGTATTACTGAAAGGAGATTACAAACACTGCGACAGAGCAAATGTCAGTGTTTGGTCCCCTGAAGATAATTTGTGTACTGGTACTAGACTCAAACCATCCAATCCTTTTCAGGTTAATTATTTTCAATCTAAACCATTGTTGAGGAATGGATCGTTTGTAACCCTAGTTTGGACTTTTAACATGACTGATTGGAAAATATCCACTTGGTTTCCTCAATGTTTGTCACACCTTACTAATATGGAAAAAGGTCTTGCCCAATGGTTTGAACAAAATCCATTGAGAATGACAAGAAGTAGACGAGGTGTTATTGAGGGAATCTTGGGGGGTGTTGGTTCGGTAGGAAGCTTACTGAATACTATGGATATAAATACTCTTAAATCCGATTTGGGATCCGTAAGTTATGTAGGAAGTCAGGGAGCAAAAGTACAAAAAGGGTTAAATCAGTTATTGGAACAAATGGTTCTAAGTTCTGCTACTGTGATTGGGTCGTCTGTATCTCACTTACAGGATGCCACTTTAGACTTAATAGAGAGTCAAGAGGAGAATCAAGTGTCAAGGGCATGCCTGGAAATACAGATAGAATATTCCACTAATCTAAAGATGATTGCACAGGCTTTACAGAGTGGTATTACACCTTTGGGTTTGTTGAAAAGCTTACCTGATAAATATAGTTTTGGTCTGGGTCATATTGATTTGTGGATTAATAAATGGATGGGATGTGATCAGGATTTTTGTATTGGGACATCTTTAATCCCAGTGGCAGGAGTTGAACAAGTAATGGTACCAGTAACAGTTTTAGGAATTCCGGTCAGTGACACACAATTGATTCATTATAATTTAAGATATACAGATTTTGTATTTGATGGGGAAAATCTGGAACAATTAGATGTTTCAGCTTGTCTTCATTTTGTTTCCAAAGTAATATGTCTTCCAGGGCAAGAAAAAGTTGTCTATCATTCTTGTTTTCACAATCATTCATCATGTGAGGCCAGGATTGAAAGTGTTACATCTGTGCATGAATTAATGACTCAAGTAAAGATAGGAAAAGTTTGTTTTCAGGTAATGAAGGAAGAGTCATTGGTCAAAGCATTCTTTTCAAATTGTATGCATAATGAAACTCTTCACAGAGGATTATATTGCATAGAAGGAGAATTGAAAAAGTTGGAGATAGATGGGAAAAAGTTTAATGTCTCCACTATGGGCATAGAGCGTTTAAAAACACTACCTCTGCAATTTAATCTCACACAGATAGACCATTTTCCTTGGAAAACATGGACTGAGGAAATAAAGAAAGATAAGGGATTATTGGCCATATTAAAACAACAATTGAGAGATGCAGAAATTGTTTTCCAACATAAACAAGGTGAATTAGAACAAATTCAACATCAATGGAATGATATGTCTGGAGTTAGTTGGTGGTCAAATTTTAAAAAATCAGTAAATATGTGGTCACAATCTTCAGTAAAATCCGCAGCTGGGAATATATTGTTGAATCCAATTGTTATTATAGCTATACTTGTTTTATTATGTATTATTTATCAAAGTTTTCTTATGTGTAGAATAAGTAAGATATATAAACATGTTAAGTATGAAGTAGATAAGGGAGATGGAATATTAAGGGAATTGATAAAAAGGGCACAATCCTCTCATTCCATAACAAATGTAGAGAAAAGGGTGTCTCATGCTAATGATTATCATATGGTCCCAGGTAAAGTGTGATGTGATTGTAGTATAAATGTGATACGAATGTGATACGAATGGTGAGTAAATGTGAATATTTGAAAAGATATGATAAGGATATTATCCTATCATCAGGGGGAATTGTAAAAGATTCTAATACATTTTTTAACCTCAATTAAGAAATGGACCATATATAATTATTAGTATAGGCAATAGTCAAAGATATGTAATTATTGGGCATAAATAAATGATAATTAAGATATATTAATATGTTTCAAGGTTTCCTTGACCTTAAATATAGAATGAAGGATTTGCTGAACATGCAGTCTATAGATAGGATAGTAGCTTGCTAATGCATGGTATAGTTGTAACTCTAAAAGGGCATTACAATATACGTACAGCGACCACCTAAAATAGGGTTTGGGCGTGTAAGACCTAAGTGAACATGTTTGAACACCTAATTAGGTGAAGACCAATAGACTGACATCATTTTCAAATGATATATAAGCTTGGTGTACGAGAGGCATAGGAGGAGAGGTAGAGGAGAGATGTACTTGCCATCCACAGACTCTTCTTGTCCCAACACTCCCTCCCTCCATCCTCAGGAATGCATAGGACAGATGCCATCAACTAAATTCCTTTCCAAGGTTTTGTAAGACTTGTTTCGTATTATTTTTGTTATCTTCTTTTTATATTCTTCTTTTATTTTTGTTCGTATTAAATGTTTTACCTTTGTTTGCATCTAAGTGACTCTGCCTATTTTTGACGCACATACATTTATATGTGATCCAATTATTTGAAGTTTGTATTGGCCCTATATATTTTCTTACAAGAGCATAAAAGAGTGAGACTTCATGTTTTCTAGAAAGTGAGCTATGGCAGGCAAATTATTTGGTAGGAAATGACTAAACAATGTAGAGATAGGGTGCTAAAATACGCCAAAAAAGAAGAAAAAAAGGAGCTTCCTGATCATGAAAAATGGTGGCCAAGTAGTTGGCTTGTTCCCACAAGCAAAAGGAAAGGTAGAAATGCTTGCTTGAAAGCACAGTGAAGATATTTCTGCTAGTTACCTCTCATTGTTTTCCATTTGTGTCAGACTCTTTCTTCCCAAGTGAATGGAATGTGCACTTGAGCACGCGCAGCCTCTAATGAACAGGTGTTGAGAGAACATATCCGTAACAAGGAATTCTGGACAGGAGCTTGAAAGGTCCTGTAGCAATTTAGAAAAAGTGCAGTGCCGTGACCCGGATTCGAACCGGGGTTGCTGCGGCCACAACGCAGAGTACTAACCACTATACGATCACGGCAGGCGAGCCAGGTAGGAGTCGAACCTACAATCTTCTGATCCGTAGTCAGACGCGTTATCCATTGCGCCACTGGCCCACACATGTGAAAAGTTGGATTCCATTTGTGTCAGACTCTTTCTTCCCAAGTGAATGGAATGTGCACTTGAGCACGCGCAGCCTCTAATGAACAGGTGTTGAGAGAACATATCCGTAACAAGGAATTCTGGACAGGAGCAATTTAGAAAAAGTAGAGTGCCATGACCCGGATTCGAACCGGGGTTGCTGCGGCCACAACGGAGAGTACTAACCACTATACGATCACGGCAGGCGAGCCAGGTAGGAGTCGAACCTACAATCTTCTGATCCGTAGTCAGACGCGTTATCCATTGCGCCACTGGCCCACACATGTGAAAAGTTGGATATCCGTTGATTTAGTGAGAAGATTGAGGTAGCTTCTTGAGAGCATAAAAGAGTGAGACTTCATGTTTTCTAGAAAGTGAGCTATGGCAGGCAAATTATTTGGTAGGAAATGACTAAACAATGTAGAGATAGGGTGCTAAAATACGCCAAAAAAGAAGAAAAAAAGGAGCTTCCTGATCATGAAAAATGGTGGCCAAGTAGTTGGCTTGTTCCCACAAGCAAAAGGAAAGGTAGAAATGCTTGCTTGAAAGCACAGTGAAGATATTTCTGCTAGTTACCTCTCATTGTTTTCCATTTGTGTCAGACTCTTTCTTCCCAAGTGAATGGAATGTGCACTTGAGCACGCGCAGCCTCTAATGAACAGGTGTTGAGAGAACATATCCGTAACAAGGAATTCTGGACAGGAGCAATTTAGAAAAAGTAGAGTGCCGTGACCCGGATTCGAACCGGGGTTGCTGCGGCCACAACGCAGAGTACTAACCACTATACGATCACGGCAGGCGAGCCAGGTAGGAGTCGAACCTACAATCTTCTGATCCGTAGTCAGACGCGTTATCCATTGCGCCACTGGCCCACACATGTGAAAAGTTGGATATCCGTTGCTTTAGTGAGAAGATTGAGGTAGCTTCTTGAGAGCATAAAAGAGTGAGACTTCATGTTTTCTAGAAAGTGAGCTATGGCAGGCAAATTATTTGGTAGGAAATGACTAAACAATGTAAAGATAGGGTGCTAAAATACGCCAAAAAAGAAGAAAAAAAGGAGCTTCCTGATCATGAAAAATGGTGGCCAAGTAGTTGGCTTGTTCCCACAAGCAAAAGGAAAGGTAGAAATACTTGCTTGAAAGCACAGTGAAGATATTTTTGCTAGTTACCTCTCATTGTTTTCCATTTGTGTCAGACTCTTTCTTCCCAAGTGAATGGAATGTGCACTTGAGCACGCGCAGCCTCTAATGAACAGGTGTTGAGAGAACAGATCCGTAACAAGGAATTCTGGACAGGAGCTTGGAAAGGTCCTGTAGCAATTTAGAAAAAGTAGAGTGCCGTGACCCGGATTCGAACCGGGGTTGCTGCGGCCACAACGCAGAGTACTAACCACTATACGATCACGGCAGGCGAGCCAGGTAGGAGTCGAACCTACAATCTTCTGATCCGTAGTCAGATGCGTTATCCATTGCGCCGCTGGCCCACACATGTGAAAACTTGGATATCCGTTGCTTTAGTGAGAAGATTGAGGTAGCTTCTTGAGAGCATAAAAGAGTGAGACTTCATGTTTTCTAGAAAGTGAGCTATGGCAGGCAAATTATTTGGTAGGAAATGACTAAACAATGTAGAGATAGGGTGCTAAAATACGCCAAAAAAGAAGAAAAAAAGGAGAAAGAAAAAAAGGAGCTTCCTGATCATGAAAAATGGTGGCCAAGTAGTTGGCTTGTTCCCACAAGCAAAAGGAAAGGTAGAAATGCTTGCTTGAAAGCACAGTGAAGATATTTCTGCTAGTTACCTCTCATTGTTTTCAATTTGTGTCAGACTCTTTCTTCCCAAGTGAATGGAATGTGCACTTGAGCACGCGCAGCCTCTAATGAACAGGTGTTGAGAGAACATATCCGTAACAAAGAATTCTGGACAGGAGCTTGAAAGGTCCTGTAGCAATTTAGAAAAAGTAGAGTGCCGTGACCCGGATTCGAACCGGGGTGGCTGCGGCCACAACGCAGAGTACTAACCACTATACGATCACGGCAGGCGAGCCAGGTAGGAGTCGAACCTACAATCTTCTGATCCGTAGTCAGACGCGTTATCCATTGCGCCACTGGCCCACACATGTAAAAAGTTGGATATCCGTTGCTTTAGTGAGAAGATTGAGGTAGCTTCTTGAGAGCATAAAAGAGTGAGACTTCATGTTTTCTAGAAAGTGAGCTATGGCAGGCAAATTATTTGGTAGGAAATGACTAAACAATGTAGAGATAGGGTGCTAAAATACGCCAAAGGAGAAAGAAAAAAAGGAGCTTCCTGATCATGAAAAATGGTGGCCAAGTAGTTGGCTTGTTCCCACAAGCAAAAGGAAAGGTAGAAATGCTTGCTTGAAAGCACAGTGAAGATATTTCTGCTAGTTACCTCTCATTGTTTTCCATTTGTGTCAGACTCTTTCTTCCCAAGTGAATGGAATGTGCACTTGAGCACGCGCAGCCTCTAATGAACAGGTGTTGAGAGAACATATCCGTAACAAGGAATTCTGGACAGGAGCTTGAAAGGTCCTGTAGCAATTTAGAAAAAGTACAGTGCCGTGACCCGGATTCGAACCGGGGTTGCTGCGGCCACAACGCAGAGTACTAACCACTATACGATCACAGCAGGCGAGCCAGGTAGGAGTCGAACCTACAATCTTCTGATTCGTAGTCAGACGCGTTATCCATTGCGCCACTGGCCCACACATGTGAAAAGTTGGATATCCGTTGCTTTAGTGAGAAGATTGAGGTAGCTTCTTGAGAGCATAAAAGAGTGAGACTTCATGTTTTCTAGAAAGTGAGCTATGGCAGGCAAATTATTTGGTAGGAAATGACTAAACAATGTAGAGATAGGGTGCTAAAATACGCCAAAGGAGAAAGAAAAAAAGGAGCTTCCTGATCATGAAAAATGGTGGCCAAGTAGTTGGCTTGTTCCCACAAGCAAAAGGAAAGGTAGAAATGCTTGCTTGAAAGCACAGTGAAGATATTTCTGCTAGTTACCTCTCATTGTTTTCCATTTGTGTCAGACTCTTTCTTCCCAAGTGAATGGAATGTGCACTTGAGCACGCGCAGCCTCTAATGAACAGGTGTTGAGAGAACATATCCGTAACAAGGAATTCTGGACAGGAGCAATTTAGAAAAAGTAGAGTGCCGTGACCCGGATTCGAACCGGGGTTGCTGCGGCCACAACGCAGAGTACTAACCACTATACGATCACGGCAGGCGAGCCAGGTAGGAGTCGAACCTACAATCTTCTGATCCGTAGTCAGACGCGTTATCCATTGCGCCACTGGCCCACACATGTGAAAAGTTGGATATCCGTTGCTTTAGTGAGAAGATTGAGGTAGCTTCTTGAGAGCATAAAAGAGTGAGACTTCATGTTTTCTAGAAAGTGAGCTATGGCAGGCAAATTATTTGGTAGGAAATGACTAAACAATGTAGAGATAGGGTGCTAAAATACGCCAAAAAAGAAGAAAAAAAGGAGCTTCCTGATCATAAAAAATGGTGGCCAAGTAGTTGGCTTGTTCCCACAAGCAAAAGGAAAGGTAGAAATACTTGCTTGAAAGCACAGTGAAGATATTTCTGCTAGTTACCTCTCATTGTTTTCCATTTGTGTCAGACTCTTTCTTCCCAAGTGAATGGAATGTGCACTTGAGCACGCGCAGCCTCTAATGAACAGGTGTTGAGAGAACAGATCCGTAACAAGGAATTCTGGACAGGAGCTTGAAAGGTCCTGTAGCAATTTAGAAAAAGTAGAGTGCCGTGACCCGGACTCGAACCGGGGTTGCTGCGGCCACAACGCAGAGTACTAACCACTATACGATCACGGCAGGCGAGCCAGGTAGGAGTCGAACCTACAATCTTCTGATCCGTAGTCAGACGCGTTATCCATTGCGCCACTGGCCCACACATGTGAAAAGTTGGATATCCGTTGCTTTAGTGAGAAGATTGAGGTAGCTTCTTGAGAGCATAAAAGAGTGAGACTTCATGTTTTCTAGAAAGTGAGCTATGGCAGGCAAATTATTTGGTAGGAAATGACTAAACAATGTAGAGATAGGGTGCTAAAATACGCCAAAAAAGAAGAAAAAAAGGAGAAAGAAAAAAAGGAGCTTCCTGATCATGAAAAATGGTGGCCAAGTAGTTGGCTTGTTCCCACAAGCAAAAGGAAAGGTAGAAATGCTTGCTTGAAAGCACAGTGAAGATATTTCTGCTAGTTACCTCTCATTGTTTTCAATTTGTGTCAGACTCTTTCTTCCCAAGTGAATGGAATGTGCACTTGGGCACGCGCAGCCTCTAATGAACAGGTGTTGAGAGAACATATCCGTAACAAGGAATTCTGGACAGGAGCTTGAAAGGTCCTGTAGCAATTTAGAAAAAGTAGAGTGCCGTGACCCGGATTCGAACCGGGGTTGCTGCGGCCACAACGCAGAGTACTAACCACTATACGATCACAGCAGGCGAGCCAGGTAGGAGTCGAACCTATAATCTTCTGATCCGTAGTCAGACGCGTTATCCATTGCACCACTGGCCCACACACGAGAAAAGTTGGATATCCGTTGCTTTAGTGAGAAGATTGAGGTAGCTTCTTGAGAGCATAAAAGAGTGAGACTTCATGTTTTCTAGAAAGTGAGCTATGGCAGGCAAATTATTTGGTAGGAAATGACTAAACAATGTAGAGATAGGGTGCTAAAATACGCCAAAGGAGAAAGAAAAAAAGGAGCTTCCTGATCATGAAAAATGGTGGCCAAGTAGTTGGCTTGTTCCCACAAGCAAAAGGAAAGGTAGAAATGCTTGCTTGAAAGCACAGTGAAGATATTTCTGCTAGTTACCTCTCATTGTTTTCCATTTGTGTCAGACTCTTTCTTCCCAAGTGAATGGAATGTGCACTTGAGCACTCGCAGCCTCTACTGAACAGGTGTTGAGAGAACATTTCCGTAACAAGGAATTCTGGACAGGAGCTTGAAAGGTCCTGTAGCAATTTAGAAAAAGTGCAGTGCCGTGACCCGGATTCGAACCGGGGTTGCTGCGGCCACAACGCAGAGTACTAACCACTACACGATCACGGCAGGCGAGCCAGGTAGGAGTCGAACCTACAATCTTCTGATCCGTAGTCAGACGCGTTATCCATTGCGCCACTGGCCCACACATGTGAAAAGTTGGATTCCATTTGTGTCAGACTCTTTCTTCCCAAGTGAATGGAACGTGCACTTGAGCACGCGCAGCCTCTAATGAACAGGTGTTGAGAGAACATATCCGTAACAAGGAATTCTGGACAGGAGCAATTTAGAAAAAGTAGAGTGCCGTGACACGGATTCGAACCGGGGTTGCTGCGGCCACAACGCAGAGTACTAACCACTATACGATCACGGCAGGCGAGCCAGGTAGGAGTCGAACCTATAATCTTCTGATCCGTAGTCAGACGCGTTATCCATTGCGCCACTGGCCCACACATGTGAAAAGTTGGATATCCGTTGCTTTAGTGAGAAGATTGAGGTAGCTTCTTGAGAGCATAAAAGAGTGAGACTTCATGTTTTCTAGAAAGTGAGCTATGGCAGGCAAATTATTTGGTAGGAAATGACTAAACAATGTAGAGATAGGGTGCTAAAATACGCCAAAGGAGAAAGAAAAAAAGGAGCTTCCTGATCATGAAAAATGGTGGCCAAGTAGTTGGCTTGTTCCCACAAGCAAAAGGAAAGGTAGAAATGCTTGCTTGAAAGCACAGTGAAGATATTTCTGCTAGTTACCTCTCATTGTTTTCCATTTGTGTCAGACTCTTTCTTCCCAAGTGAATGGAATGTGCACTTGAGCACGCGCAGCCTCTAATGAACAGGTGTTGAGAGAACATATCCGTAACAAGGAATTCTGGACAGGAGCTTGAAAGGTCCTGTAGCAATTTAGAAAAAGTACAGTGCCGTGACCCGGATTCGAACCGGGGTTGCTGCGGCCACAACGCAGAGTACTAACCACTATACGATCACAGCAGGCGAGGCAGGAAGGAGTCGAACCTACAATCTTCTGATCCGTAGTCAGACGCGTTATCCATTGCGCCACTGGCCCACACATGTGAAAAGTTGGATATCCGTTGCTTTAGTGAGAAGATTGAGGTAGCTTCTTGAGAGCATAAAAGAGTGAGACTTCATGTTTTCTAGAAAGTGAGCTATGGCAGGCAAATTATTTGGTAGGAAATGACTAAACAATGTAGAGATAGGGTGCTAAAATACGCCAAAGGAGAAAGAAAAAAAGGAGCTTCCTGATCATAAAAAATGGTGGCCAAGTAGTTGGCTTGTTCCCACAAGCAAAAGGAAAGGTAGAAATGCTTGCTTGAAAGCACAGTGAAGATATTTCTGCTAGTTACCTCTCATTGTTTTCCATTTGTGTCAGACTCTTTCTTCCCACACATGTGAAAAGTTGGATATCCGTTGCTTTAGTGAGAAGATTGAGGTAGCTTCTTGAGAGCATAAAAGAGTGAGACTTCATGTTTTCTAGAAAGTGAGCTATGGCAGGCAAATTATTTGGTAGGAAATGACTAAACAATGTAGAGATAGGGTGCTAAAATACGCCAAAAAAGAAGAAAAAAAGGAGCTTCCTGATCATGAAAAATGGTGGCCAAGTAGTTGGCTTGTTCCCACAAGCAAAAGGAAAGGTAGAAATACTTGCTTGAAAGCACAGTGAAGATATTTCTGCTAGTTACCTCTCATTGTTTTCCATTTGTGTCAGACTCTTTCTTCCCAAGTGAATGGAATGTGCACTTGAGCACGCGCAGCCTCTAATGAACAGGTGTTGAGAGAACATATCCGTAACAAGGAATTCTGGACAGGAGCTTGAAAGGTCCTGTAGCAATTTAGAAAAAGTAGAGTGCCGTGACCCGGATTCGAACCGGGGTTGCTGCGGCCACAACGCAGAGTACTAACCACTATACGATCACGGCAGGCGAGCCAGATAGGAGTCGAACCTACAATCTTCTGATCCGTAGTCAGACGCGTTATCCATTGCGCCACTGGCCCACACATGTGAAAAGTTGGATATCCGTTGCTTTAGTGAGAAGATTGAGGTAGCTTCTTGAGAGCATAAAAGAGTGAGACTTCATGTTTTCTAGAAAGTGAGCTATGGCAGGCAAATTATTTGGTAGGAAATGACTAAACAATGTAGAGATAGGGTGCTAAAATACGCCAAAAAAGAAGAAAAAAAGGAGAAAGAAAAAAAGGAGCTTCCTGATCATGAAAAATGGTGGCCAAGTAGTTGGCTTGTTCCCACAAGCAAAAGGAAAGGTAGAAATGCTTGCTTGAAAGCACAGTGAAGATATTTCTGCTAGTTACCTCTCATTGTTTTCAATTTGTGTCAGACTCTTTCTTCCCAAGTGAATGGAATGTGCACTTGAGCACGCGCAGCCTCTAATGAACAGGTGTTGAGAGAACATATCCGTAACAAGGAATTCTGGACAGGAGCTTGAAAGGTCCTGTAGCAATTTAGAAAAAGTAGAGTGCCGTGACCCGGATTCGAACCGGGGTTGCTGCGGCCACAACGCAGAGTACTAACCACTATACGATCACGGCAGGCGAGCCAGGTAGGAGTCGAACCTACAATCTTCTGATCCGTAGTCAGACGCGTTATCCATTGCGCCACTGGCCCACACATGTAAAAAGTTGGATATCCGTTGCTTTAGTGAGAAGATTGAGGTAGCTTCTTGAGAGCATAAAAGAGTGAGACTTCATGTTTTCTAGAAAGTGAGCTATGGCAGGCAAATTATTTGGTAGGAAATGACTAAACAATGTAGAGATAGGGTGCTAAAATACGCCAAAGGAGAAAGAAAAAAAGGAGCTTCCTGATCATGAAAAATGGTGGCCAAGTAGTTGGCTTGTTCCCACAAGCAAAAGGAAAGGTAGAAATGCTTGCTTGAAAGCACAGTGAAGATATTTCTGCTAGTTACCTCTCATTGTTTTCCATTTGTGTCAGACTCTTTCTTCCCACACATGTGAAAAGTTGGATATCCGTTGCTTTAGTGAGAAGATTGAGGTAGCTTCTTGAGAGCATAAAAGAGTGAGACTTCATGTTTTCTAGAAAGTGAGCTATGGCAGGCAAATTATTTGGTAGGAAATGACTAAACAATGTAGAGATAGGGTGCTAAAATACGCCAAAAAAGAAGAAAAAAAGGAGCTTCCTGATCATGAAAAATGGTGGCCAAGTAGTTGGCTTGTTCCCACAAGCAAAAGGAAAGGTAGAAATACTTGCTTGAAAGCACAGTGAAGATATTTCTGCTAGTTACCTCTCATTGTTTTCCATTTGTGTCAGACTCTTTCTTCCCAAGTGAATGGAATGTGCACTTGAGCACGCGCAGCCTCTAATGAACAGGTGTTGAGAGAACAGATCCGTAACAAGGAATTCTGGACAGGAGCTTGAAAGGTCCTGTAGCAATTTAGAAAAAGTAGAGTGCCGTGACCCGGATTCGAACCGGGGTTGCTGCGGCCACAACGCAGAGTACTAACCACTATACGATCACGGCAGGCGAGCCAGGTAGGAATCGAACCTACAATCTTCTGATTCGTAGTCAGACGCGTTATCCATTGCGCCACTGGCCCACCGTGTGAAAAGTTGGATATCCGTTGCTTTAGTGAGAAGATTGAGGTAGCTTCTTGAGAGCATAAAAGAGTGAGACTTCATGTTTTCTAGAAAGTGAGCTATGGCAGGCAAATTATTTGGTAGGAAATGACTAAACAATGTAGAGATAGGGTGCTAAAATACGCCAAAAAAAGAAGAAAAAAAGGAGAAAGAAAAAAAGGAGCTTCCTGATCATGAAAAATGGTGGCCAAGTAGTTGGCTTGTTCCCACAAGCAAAAGGAAAGGTAGAAATGCTTGCTTGAAAGCACAGTGAAGATATTTCTGCTAGTTACCTCTCATTGTTTTCAATTTGTGTCAGACTCTTTCTTCCCAAGTGAATGGAATGTGCACTTGGGCACGCGCAGCCTCTAATGAACAGGTGTTGAGAGAACATATCCGTAACAAGGAATTCTGGACAGGAGCTTGAAAGGTCCTGTAGCAATTTAGAAAAAGAACAGTGCCGTGACCCGGATTCGAACCGGGGTTGCTGCGGCCACAACGCAGAGTACTAACCACTATACGATCACAGCAGGCGAGCCAGGTAGGAGTCGAACCTACAATCTTCTGATCCGTAGTCAGACGCGTTATCCATTGCGCCACTGGCCCACACATGTGAGAAGATGGATATCCGTTGCTTTAGTGAGAAGATTGAGGTAGCTTCTTGAGAGCATAAAAGAGTGAGACTTCATGTTTTCTAGAAAGTGAGCTATGGCAGGCAAATTATTTGGTAGGAAATGACTAAACAATGTAGAGATAGGGTGCTAAAATACGCCAAAGGAGAAAGAAAAAAAGGAGCTTCCTGATCATGAAAAATGGTGGCCAAGTAGTTGGCTTGTTCCCACAAGCAAAAGGAAAGGTAGAAATGCTTGCTTGAAAGCACAGTGAAGATATTTCTGCTAGTTACCTCTCATTGTTTTCAATTTGTGTCAGACTCTTTCTTCCCAAGTGAATGGAATGTGCACTTGAGCACGCGCAGCCTCTAATGAACAGGTGTTGAGAGAACATATCCGTAACAAGGAATTCTGGACAGGAGCTTGAAAGGTCCTGTAGCAATTTAGAAAAAGTGCAGTGCCGTGACCCGGATTCGAACTGGGGTTGCTGCGGCCACAACGCAGAGTACTAACCACTATACGATCACGGCAGGCGAGCCAGGTAGGAGTCGAACCTACAATCTTCTGATCCGTAGTCAGACGCGTTATCCATTGCGCCACTGGCCCACACATGTGAAAAGTTGGATTCCATTTGTGTCAGACTCTTTCTTCCCAAGTGAATGGAATGTGCACTTGAGCACGCGCAGCCTCTAATGAACAGGTGTTGAGAGAACATATCCGTAACAAGGAATTCTGGACAGGAGCAATTTAGAAAAAGTAGAGTGCCGTGACCTGGATTCGAACCGGGGTTGCTGCGGCCACAACGCAGAGTACTAACCACTATACGATCACGGCAGGCGAGCCAGGTAGGAGTCGAACCTACAATCTTCTGATCCGTAGTCAGACGCGTTATCCATTGCGCCACTGGCCCACACATGTAAAAAGTTGGATATCCGTTGCTTTAGTGAGAAGATTGAGGTAGCTTCTTGAGAGCATAAAAGAGTGAGACTTCATGTTTTCTAGAAAGTGAGCTATGGCAGGCAAATTATTTGGTAGGAAATGACTAAACAATGTAGAGATAGGGTGCTAAAATACGCCAAAAAAGAAGAAAAAAAGGAGCTTCCTGATCATGAAAAATGGTGGCCAAGTAGTTGGCTTGTTCCCACAAGCAAAAGGAAAGGTAGAAATGCTTGCTTGAAAGCACAGTGAAGATATTTCTGCTAGTTACCTCTCATTGTTTTCCATTTGTGTCAGACTCTTTCTTCCCAAGTGAATGGAATGTGCACTTGAGCACGCGCAGCCTCTAATGAACAGGTGTTGAGAGAACATATCCGTAACAAGGAATTCTGGACAGGAGCTTGAAAGGTCCTGTAGCAATTTAGAAAAAGTGCAGTGCCGTGACGCGGATTCGAACCGGGGTTGCTGCGGCCACAACGCAGAGTACTAACCACTATACGATCACGGCAGGCGAGCCAGGTAGGAGTCGAACCTACAATCTTCTGATCCGTAGTCAGACGCGTTATCCATTGCGCCACTGGCCCACACATGTAAAAAGTTGGATATCCGTTGCTTTAGTGAGAAGATTGAGGTAGCTTCTTGAGAGCATAAAAGAGTGAGACTTCATGTTTTCTAGAAAGTGAGCTATGGCAGGCAAATTATTTGGTAGGAAATGACTAAACAATGTAGAGATAGGGTGCTAAAATACGCCAAAGGAGAAAGAAAAAAAGGAGCTTCCTGATCATGAAAAATGGTGGCCAAGTAGTTGGCTTGTTCCCACAAGCAAAAGGAAAGGTAGAAATGCTTGCTTGAAAGCACAGTGAAGATATTTCTGCTAGTTACCTCTCATTGTTTTCCATTTGTGTCAGACTCTTTCTTCCCAAGTGAATGGAATGTGCACTTGAGCACGCGCAGCCTCTAATGAACAGGTGTTGAGAGAACATATCCGTAACAAGGAATTCTGGACAGGAGCAATTTAGAAAAAGTAGAGTGCCGTGACCCGGATTCGAACCGGGGTTGCTGCGGCCACAACACAGAGTACTAACCACTATACGATCACGGCAGGCGAGCCAGGTAGGAGTCGAACCTACAATCTTCTGATCCGTAGTCAGACGCGTTATCCATTGCGCCACTGGCCCACACATGTGAAAAGTTGGATATCCGTTGCTTTAGTGAGAAGATTGAGGTAGCTTCTTGAGAGCATAAAAGAGTGAGACTTCATGTTTTCTAGAAAGTGAGCTATGGCAGGCAAATTATTTGGTAGGAAATGACTAAACAATGTAGAGATAGGGTGCTAAAATACGCCAAAGGAGAAAGAAAAAAAGGAGCTTCCTGATCATGAAAAATGGTGGCCAAGTAGTTGGCTTGTTCCCACAAGCAAAAGGAAAGGTAGAAATGCTTGCTTGAAAGCACAGTGAAGATATTTCTGCTAGTTACCTCTCATTGTTTTCCATTTGTGTCAGACTCTTTCTTCCCAAGTGAATGGAATGTGCACTTGAGCACTCGCAGCCTCTACTGAACAGGTGTTGAGAGAACATTTCCGTAACAAGGAATTCTGGACAGGAGCTTGAAAGGTCCTGTAGCAATTTAGAAAAAGTGCAGTGCCGTGACCCGGATTCGAACCGGGGTTGCTGCGGCCACAACGCAGAGTACTAACCACTACACGATCACGGCAGGCGAGCCAGGTAGGAGTCGAACCTACAATCTTCTGATCCGTAGTCAGACGCGTTATCCATTGCGCCACTGGCCCACACATGTGAAAAGTTGGATTCCATTTGTGTCAGACTCTTTCTTCCCAAGTGAATGGAATGTGCACTTGAGCACGCGCAGCCTCTAATGAACAGGTGTTGAGAGAACATATCCGTAACAAGGAATTCTGGACAGGAGCAATTTAGAAAAAGTAGAGTGCCGTGACACGGATTCGAACCGGGGTTGCTGCGGCCACAACGCAGAGTACTAACCACTATACGATCACGGCAGGCGAGCCAGGTAGGAGTCAAACCTACAATCTTCTGAGCCGTAGTCAGACGCGTCATCCATTGCGCCACTGGCCCACACATGTGAAAAGTTGGATATCCGTTGCTTTAGTGAGAAGATTGAGGTAGCTTCTTGAGAGCATAAAAGAGTGAGACTTCATGTTTTCTAGAAAGTGAGCTATGGCAGGCAAATTATTTGGTAGGAAATGACTAAACAATGTAGAGATAGGGTGCTAAAATACGCCAAAAAAGAAGAAAAAAAGGAGCTTCCTGATCATGAAAAATGGTGGCCAAGTAGTTGGCTTGTTCCCACAAGCAAAAGGAAAGGTAGAAATGCTTGCTTGAAAGCACAGTGAAGATATTTCTGCTAGTTACTTCTCATTGTTTTCCATTTGTGTCAGACTCTTTCTTCCCAAGTGAATGGAATGTGCACTTGAGCACTCGCAGCCTCTACTGAACAGGTGTTGAGAGAACATTTCCGTAACAAGGAATTCTGGACAGGAGCTTGAAAGGTCCTGTAGCAATTTAGAAAAAGTGCAGTGCCATGACCCGGATTCGAACCGGGGTTGCTGCGGCCACAACGCAGAGTACTAACCACTATACGATCACGGCAGGCGAGCCAGGTAGGAGTCGAACCTACAATCTTCTGATCCGTAGTCAGACGCGTTATCCATTGCGCCACTGGCCCACACATGTGAAAAGTTGGATTCCATTTGTGTCAGACTCTTTCTTCCCAAGTGAATGGAATGTGCACTTGAGCACGCGCAGCCTCTAATGAACAGGTGTTGAGAGAACATATCCGTAAGAAGGAATTCTGGACAGGAGCAATTTAGAAAAAGTAGAGTGCCGTGACACGGATTCGAACCGGGGTTGCTGCGGCCACAACGCAGAGTACTAACCACTATACGATCACGGCAGGCGAGCCAGGTAGGAGTCGAACCTACAATCTTCTGAGCCGTAGTCAGACGCGTTATCCATTGCGCCACTGGCCCACACATGTGAAAAGTTGGATATCCGTTGCTTTAGTGAGAAGATTGAGGTAGCTTCTTGAGAGCATAAAAGAGTGAGACTTCATGTTTTCTAGAAAGTGAGCTATGGCAGGCAAATTATTTGGTAGGAAATGACTAAACAATGTAGAGATAGGGTGCTAAAATACGCCAAAAAAGAAGAAAAAAAGGAGCTTCCTGATCATGAAAAATGGTGGCCAAGTAGTTGGCTTGTTCCCACAAGCAAAAGGAAAGGTAGAAATGCTTGCTTGAAAGCACAGTGAAGATATTTCTGCTAGTTACCTCTCATTGTTTTCCATTTGTGTCAGACTTTCTTCCCAAGTGAATGGAATGTGCACTTGAGCACGCGCAGCCTCTAATGAACAGGTGTTGAGAGAACATATCCGTAACAAGGAATTCTGGACAGGAGCTTGAAAGGTCCTGTAGCAATTTAGAAAAAGCGTAGTGCCGTGACCCGGATTCGAACCGGGGTTGCTGCGGCCACAACGCAGAGTACTAACCACTATACGATCACGGCAGGCGAGCCAGGTAGGAGTCGAACCTACAATCTTTTGATCCGTAGTCAGACGCGTTATCCATTGCGCCACTGGCCCACACATGTGAAAAGTTGGATTCCATTTGTGTCAGACTCTTTCTTCCCAAGTGAATGGAATGTGCACTTGAGAACGCGCAGCCTCTAATGAACAGGTGTTGAGAGAACATATCCGTAACAAGGAATTCTGGACAGGAGCAATTTAGAAAAAGTAGAGTGCCGTGACCCGGATTCGAACCGGGGTTGCTGCGGCCACAACGCAGAGTACTAACCACTATACGATCACAGCAGGCGAGCCAGGTAGGAGTCGAACCTACAATCTTCTGATCCGTAGTCAGACGCGTTATCCATTGCGCCACTGGCCCACACATGTAAAAAGTTGGATATCCGTTGCTTTAGTGAGAAGATTGAGGTAGCTTCTTGAGAGCATAAAAGAGTGAGACTTCATGTTTTCTAGAAAGTGAGCTATGGCAGGCAAATTATTTGGTAGGAAATGACTAAACAATGTAGAGATAGGGTGCTAAAATACGCCAAAGGAGAAAGAAAAAAAGGAGCTTCCTGATCATGAAAAATGGTGGCCAAGTAGTTGGCTTGTTCCCACAAGCAAAAGGAAAGGTAGAAATGCTTGCTTGAAAGCACAGTGAAGATATTTCTGCTAGTTACCTCTCATTGTTTTCCATTTGTGTCAGACTCTTTCTTCCCACACATGTGAAAAGTTGGATATCCGTTGCTTTAGTGAGAAGATTGAGGTAGCTTCTTGAGAGCATAAAAGAGTGAGACTTCATGTTTTCTAGAAAGTGAGCTATGGCAGGCAAATTATTTGGTAGGAAATGACTAAACAATGTAGAGATAGGGTGCTAAAATACGCCAAAAAAGAAGAAAAAAAGGAGCTTCCTGATCATGAAAAATGGTGGCCAAGTAGTTGGCTTGTTCCCACAAGCAAAAGGAAAGGTAGAAATACTTGCTTGAAAGCACAGTGAAGATATTTCTGCTAGTTACCTCTCATTGTTTTCCATTTGTGTCAGACTCTTTCTTCCCAAGTGAATGGAATGTGCACTTGAGCACGCGCAGCCTCTAATGAACAGGTGTTGAGAGAACATATCCGTAACAAGGAATTCTGGACAGGAGCTTGAAAGGTCCTGTAGAAATTTAGAAAAAGTAGAGTGCCGTGACCCGGATTCGAACCGGGGTTGCTGCGGCCACAACGCAGAGTACTAACCACTATACGATCACGGCAGGCGAGCCAGGTAGGAGTCGAACCTACAATCTTCTGATCCGTAGTCAGACGCGTTATCCATTGCGCCACTGGCCCACACATGTGAAAAGTTGGATATCCGTTGCTTTAGTGAGAAGATTGAGGTAGCTTCTTGAGAGCATAAAAGAGTGAGACTTCATGTTTTCTAGAAAGTGAGCTATGGCAGGCAAATTATTTGGTAGGAAATGACTAAACAATGTAGAGATAGGGTGCTAAAATACGCCAAAAAAGAAGAAAAAAAGGAGAAAGAAAAAAAGGAGCTTCCTGATCATGAAAAATGGTGGCCAAGTAGTTGGCTTGTTCCCACAAGCAAAAGGAAAGGTAGAAATGCTTGCTTGAAAGCACAGTGAAGATATTTCTGCTAGTTACCTCTCATTGTTTTCAATTTGTGTCAGACTCTTTCTTCCCAAGTGAATGGAACGTGCACTTGAGCACGCGCAGCCTCTAATGAACAGGTGTTGAGAGAACATATCCGTAACAAGGAATTCTGGACAGGAGCTTGAAAGGTCCTGTAGCAATTTAGAAAAAGTAGAGTGCCATGACCCGGATTCGAACCGGGGTTGCTGCGGCCACAACGCAGAGTACTAACCACTATACGATCACGGCAGGCAAGCCAGGTAGGAGTCGAACCTACAATCTTCTGATCCGTAGTCAGACGCGTTATCCATTGCGCCACTGGCCCACACATGTAAAAAGTTGGATATCCGTTGCTTTAGTGAGAAGATTGAGGTAGCTTCTTGAGAGCATAAAAGAGTGAGACTTCATGTTTTCTAGAAAGTGAGCTATGGCAGGCAAATTATTTGGTAGGAAATGACTAAACAATGTAGAGATAGGGTGCTAAAATACGCCAAAGGAGAAAGAAAAAAAGGAGCTTCCTGATCATGAAAAATGGTGGCCAAGTAGTTGGCTTGTTCCCACAAGCAAAAGGAAAGGTAGAAATGCTTGCTTGAAAGCACAGTGAAGATATTTCTGCTAGTTACCTCTCATTGTTTTCCATTTGTGTCAGACTCTTTCTTCCCAAGTGAATGGAATGTGCACTTGAGCACGCGCAGCCTCTAATGAACAGGTGTTGAGAGAACATATCCGTAACAAGGAATTCTGGACAGGAGCTTGAAAGGTCCTGTAGCAATTTAGAAAAAGTACAGTGCCGTGACCCGGATTCGAACCGGGGTTGCTGCGGCCACAACGCAAAGTACTAACCACTATACGATCACAGCAGGCGAGCCAGGTAGGAGTCGAACCTACAATCTTCTGATCCGTAGTCAGATGCGTTATCCATTGCGCCACTGGCCCACACATGTGAAAAGTTGGATATCCGTTGCTTTAGTGAGAAGATTGAGGTAGCTTCTTGAGAGCATAAAAGAGTGAGACTTCATGTTTTCTAGAAAGTGAGCTATGGCAGGCAAATTATTTGGTAGGAAATGACTAAACAATGTAGAGATAGGGTGCTAAAATACGCCAAAGGAGAAAGAAAAAAAGGAGCTTCCTGATCATGAAAAATGGTGGCCAAGTAGTTGGCTTGTTCCCACAAGCAAAAGGAAAGGTAGAAATGCTTGCTTGAAAGCACAGTGAAGATATTTCTGCTAGTTACCTCTCATTGTTTTCCATTTGTGTCAGACTCTTTCTTCCCAAGTGAATGGAATGTGCACTTGAGCACTCGCAGCCTCTACTGAACAGGTGTTGAGAGAACATTTCCGTAACAAGGAATTCTGGACAGGAGCTTGAAAGGTCCTGTAGCAATTTAGAAAAAGTGCAGTGCCGTGACCCGGATTCGAACCGGGGTTGCTGCGGCCACAACGCAGAGTACTAACCACTATACGATCACGGCAGGCGAGCCAGGTAGGAGTCGAACCTACAATCGTCTGATCCGTAGTCAGACGCGTTATCCATTGCGCCACTGGCCCACACATGTGAAAAGTTGGATTCCATTTGTGTCAGACTCTTTCTTCCCAAGTGAATGGAATGTGCACTTGAGCACGCGCAGCCTCTAATGAACAGGTGTTGAGAGAACATATCCGTAACAAGGAATTCTGGACAGGAGCAATTTAGAAAAAGTAGAGTGCCGTGACACGGATTCGAACCGGGGTTGCTGCGGCCACAACGCAGAGTACTAACCACTATACGATCACGGCAGGCGAGCCAGGTAGGAGTCGAACCTACAATCTTCCGAGCCGTAGTCAGACGCGTTATCCATTGCGCCACTGGCCCACACATGTGAAAAGTTGGATATCCGTTGCTTTAGTGAGAAGATTGAGGTAGCTTCTTGAGAGCATAAAAGAGTGAGACTTCATGTTTTCTAGAAAGTGAGCTATGGCAGGCAAATTATTTGGTAGGAAATGACTAAACAATGTAGAGATAGGGTGCTAAAATACACCAAAAAAGAAGAAAAAAAGGAGCTTCCTGATCATGAAAAATGGTGGCCAAGTAGTTGGCTTGTTCCCACAAGCAAAAGGAAAGGTAGAAATGCTTGCTTGAAAGCACAGTGAAGATATTTCTGCTAGTTACCTCTCATTGTTTTCCATTTGTGTCAGACTCTTTCTTCCCAAGTGAATGGAATGTGCACTTGAGCACGCGCAGCCTCTAATGAACAGGTGTTGAGAGAACATATCCGTAACAAGGAATTCTGGACAGGAGCTTGAAAGGTCCTGTAGCAATTTAGAAAAAGTGCAGTGCCGTGACCCGGATTCGAACCGGGGTTGCTGCGGCCACAACGCAGAGTACTAACCACTATACGATCACGGCAGGCGAGCCAGGTAGGAGTCGAACCTACAATCTTCTGATCCGTAGTCAGACGCGTTATCCATTGCGCCACTGGCCCACACATGTGAAAAGTTGGATTCCATTTGTGTCAGACTCTTTCTTCCCAAGTGAATGGAATGTGCACTTGAGCATGCGCAGCCTCTAATGAACAGGTGTTGAGAGAACATATCCGTAACAAGGAATTCTGGACAGGAGCAATTTAGAAAAAGTAGAGTGCCGTGACCAGGATTCGAACCAGGGTTGCTGCGGCCACAACGCAGAGTACTAACCACTATACGATCACGGCAGGCGAGCCAGGTAGGAGTCGAACCTACAATCTTCTGATCCGTAGTCAGACGCGTTATCCATTGCGCCACTGGCCCACACATGTAAAATGTTGGATATCCGTTGCTTTAGTGAGAAGATTGAGGTAGCTTCTTGAGAGCATAAAAGAGTGAGACTTCATGTTTTCTAGAAAGTGAGCTATGGCAGGCAAATTATTTGGTAGGAAATGACTAAACAATGTAGAGATAGGGTGCTAAAATACGCCAAAGGAGAAAGAAAAAAAGGAGCTTCCTGATCATGAAAAATGGTGGCCAAGTAGTTGGCTTGTTCCCACAAGCAAAAGGAAAGGTAGAAATGCTTGCTTGAAAGCACAGTGAAGATATTTCTGCTAGTTACCTCTCATTGTTTTCCATTTGTGTCAGACTCTTTCTTCCCAACACATGTGAAAAGCTGGATATCCGTTGCTTTAGTGAGAAGATTGAGGTAGCTTCTTGAGAGCATAAAAGAGTGAGACTTCATGTTTTCTAGAAAGTGAGCTATGGCAGGCAAATTATTTGGTAGGAAATGACTAAACAATGTAGAGATAGGGTGCTAAAATACGCCAAAAAAGAAGAAAAAAAGGAGAAAGAAAAAAAGGAGCTTCCTGATCATGAAAAATGGTGGCCAAGTAGTTGGCTTGTTCCCACAAGCAAAAGGAAAGGTAGAAATGCTTACTTGAAAGCACAGTGAAGATATTTCTGCTAGTTACCTCTCATTGTTTTCCATTTGTGTCAGACTCTTTCTTCCCAAGTGAATGGAATGTGCACTTGAGCACGCGCAGCCTCTAATGAACAGGTGTTGAGAGAACATATCCGTAACAAGGAATTCTGGACAGGAGCTTGAAAGGTCCTGTAGCAATTTAGAAAAAGTAGAGTGCCGTGACCCGGATTCGAACCGGGGTTGCTGTGGCCACAACGCAGAGTTCTAACCACTATACGATCACGGCAGGCGAGCCAGGTAGGAGTCGAACCTACAATCTTCTGATCTGTAGTCAGACGCTTTATCCATTGCGCCACTGGCCCACACATGTGAAAAGTTGGATATCCGTTGCTTTAGTGAGAAGATTGAGGTAGCTTCTTGAGAGCATAAAAGAGTGAGACTTCATGTTTTCTAGAAAGTGAGCTATGGCAGGCAAATTATTTGGTAGGAAATGACTAAACAATGTAGAGATAGGGTGCTAAAATACGCCAAAAAAGAAGAAAAAAAGGAGCTTCCTGATCATGAAAAATGGTGGCCAAGTAGTTGGCTTGTTCCCACAAGCAAAAGGAAAGGTAGAAATACTTGCTTGAAAGCACAGTGAAGATATTTCTGCTAGTTACCTCTCATTGTTTTCCATTTGTGTCAGACTCTTTCTTCCCAAGTGAATGGAATGTGCACTTGAGCACGCGCAGCCTCTAATGAACAGGTGTTGAGAGAACAGATCCGTAACAAGGAATTCTGGACAGGAGCTTGAAAGGTCCTGTAGCAATTTAGAAAAAGTAGAGTGCCGTGACCCGCATTCGAACTGGGGTTGCTGCGGCCACAACGCAGAGTACTAACCACTATACGATCACGGCAGGCGAGCCAGGTAGGAGTCGAGCCTACAATCTTCTGATCTGTAGTCAGACGCGTTATGCATTGCGCCACTGGCCCACACATGTGAAAAGTTGGATATCCGTTGCTTTAGTGAGAAGATTGAGGTAGCTTCTTGAGAGCATAAAAGAGTGAGACTTCATGTTTTCTAGAAAGTGAGCTATGGCAGGCAAATTATTTGGTAGGAAATGACTAAACAATGTAGAGATAGGGTGCTAAAATACGCCAAAAAAGAAGAAAAAAAGGAGAAAGAAAAAAAGGAGCTTCCTGATCATGAAAAATGGTGGCCAAGTAGTTGGCTTGTTCCCACAAGCAAAAGGAAAGGTAGAAATGCTTGCTTGAAAGCACAGTGAAGATATTTCTGCTAGTTACCTCTCATTGTTTTCAATTTGTGTCAGACTCTTTCTTCCCAAGTGAATGGAATGTGCACTTGAGCACGCGCAGCCTCTAATGAACAGGTGTTGAGAGAACATATCCGTAACAAGGAATTCTGGACAGGAGCTTGAAAGGTCCTGTAGCAATTTAGAAAAAGTAGAGTGCCGTGACCCGGATTCGAACCGGGGTTGCTGCGGCCACAACGCAGAGTACTAACCACTATACGATCACGGCAGGCGAGCCAGGTAGGAGTCGAACCTACAATCTTCTGATCCGTAGTCAGACGCGTTATCCATTGCGCCACTGGCCCACACATGTAAAAAGTTGGATATCCGTTGCTTTAGTGAGAAGATTGAGGTAGCTTCTTGAGAGCATAAAAGAGTGAGACTTCATGTTTTCTAGAAAGTGAGCTATGGCAGGCAAATTATTTGGTAGGAAATGACTAAACAATGTAGAGATAGGGTGCTAAAATACGCCAAAGGAGAAAGAAAAAAAGGAGCTTCCTTATCATGAAAAATGGTGGCCAAGTAGTCGGCTTGTTCCCACAAGCAAAAGGAAAGGTAGAAATGCTTGCTTGAAAGCACAGTGAAGATATTTCTGCTAGTTACCTCTCATTGTTTTCCATTTGTGTCAGACTCTTTCTTCCCAAGTGAATGGAATGTGCACTTGAGCACGCGCAGCCTCTAATGAACAGGTGTTGAGAGAACATATCCGTAACAAGGAATTCTGGACAGGAGCTTGAAAGGTCCTGTAGCAATTTAGAAAAAGTACAGTGCCGTGACCCGGATTCGAACCAGGGTTGCTGCGGCCACAACGCAGAGTACTAACCACTATACGATCACAGCAGGCGAGCCAGGTAGGAGTCAAACCTACAATCTTCTGATCCGTAGTCAAACGCGTTATCCATTGCGCCACTGGCCCACACATGTGAAAAGTTGGATATCCGTTGCTTTAGTGAGAAGATTGAGGTAGCTTCTTGAGAGCATAAAAGAGTGAGACTTCATGTTTTCTAGAAAGTGAGCTATGGCAGGCAAATTATTTGGTAGGAAATGACTAAACAATGTAGAGATAGGGTGCTAAAATACGCCAAAAAAGAAGAAAAAAAGGAGCTTCCTGATCATGAAAAATGGTGGCCAAGTAGTTGGCTTGTTCCCACAAGCAAAAGGAAAGGTAGAAATGCTTGCTTGAAAGCACAGTGAAGATATTTCTGCTAGTTACCTCTCATTGTTTTCCATTTGTGTCAGACTCTTTCTTCCCAAGTGAATGGAATGTGCACTTGAGCACGCGCAGCCTCTAATGAACAGGTGTTGAGAGAACATATCCGTAACAAGGAATTCTGGACAGGAGCAATTTAGAAAAAGTAGAGTGCCGTGACCCGGATTCGAACCGGGGTTGCTGCAGCCACAACGCAGAGTACTAACCACTATACGATCACGGCAGGCGAGCCAGGTAGGAGTCGAACCTACAATCTTCTGATCCGTAGTCAGACGCGTTATCCATTGCGCCACTGGCCCACACATGTGAAAAGTTGGATATCCGTTGCTTTAGTGAGAAGATTGAGGTAGCTTCTTGAGAGCATAAAAGAGTGAGACTTCATGTTTTCTAGAAAGTGAGCTATGGCAGGCAAATTATTTGGTAGGAAATGACTAAACAATGTAGAGATAGGGTGCTAAAATACGCCAAAAAAGAAGAAAAAAAGGAGCTTCCTGATCATGAAAAATGGTGGCCAAGTAGTTGGCTTGTTCCCACAAGCAAAAGGAAAGGTAGAAATACTTGCTTGAAAGCACAGTGAAGATATTTCTGCTAGTTACCTCTCATTGTTTTCCATTTGTGTCAGACTCTTTCTTCCCAAGTGAATGGAATGTGCACTTGAGCACGCGCAGCCTCTAATGAACAGGTGTTGAGAGAACAGATCCGTAACAAGGAATTCTGGACAGGAGCTTGAAAGGTCCTGTAGAAATTTAGAAAAAGTAGAGTGCCGTGACCCGGATTCGAACCGGGGTTGCTGCGGCCACAACGCAGAGTACTAACCACTATACGATCACGGCAGGCGAGCCAGGTAGGAGTCGAACCTACAATCTTCTGATCCGTAGTCAGACGCGTTATCCATTGCGCCACTGGCCCACACATGTGAAAAGTTGGATATCCGTTGCTTTAGTGAGAAGATTGAGGTAGCTTCTTGAGAGCATAAAAGAGTGAGACTTCATGTTTTCTAGAAAGTGAGCTATGGCAGGCAAATTATTTGGTAGGAAATGACTAAACAATGCAGAGATAGGGTGCTAAAATACGCCAAAAAAGAAGAAAAAAAGGAGAAAGAAAAAAAGGAGCTTCCTGATCATGAAAAATGGTGGCCAAGTAGTTGGCTTGTTCCCACAAGCAAAAGGAAAGGTAGAAATGCTTGCTTGAAAGCACAGTGAAGATATTTCTGCTAGTTACCTCTCATTGTTTTCAATTTGTGTCAGACTCTTTCTTCCCAAGTGAATGGAATGTGCACTTGGGCACGCGCAGCCTCTAATGAACAGGTGTTGAGAGAACATATCCGTAACAAGGAATTCTGGACAGGAGCTTGAAAGGTCCTGTAGCAATTTAGAAAGAGTAGAGTGCCGAGACCCGGATTCGAACCGGGGTTGCTGCGGCCACAACGCAGAGTACTAACCACTATACGATCACGGCAGGCGAGCCAGGTAGGAGTCGAACCTATAATCTTCTGATCCGTAGTCAGACGCGTTATCCATTGCGCCACTGGCCCACACATGTGAAAAGTTGGATATCCGTTGCTTTAGTGAGAAGATTGAGGTAGCTTCTTGAGAACATAAAAGAGTGAGACTTCATGTTTTCTAGAAAGTGAGCTATGGCAGGCAAATTATTTGGTAGGAAATGACTAAACAATGTAGAGATAGGGTGCTAAAATACGCCAAAGGAGAAAGAAAAAAAGGAGCTTCCTGATCATGAAAAATGGTGGCCAAGTAGTTGGCTTGTTCCCACAAGCAAAAGGAAAGGTAGAAATGCTTGCTTGAAAGCACAGTGAAGATATTTCTGCTAGTTACCTCTCATTGTTTTCCATTTGTGTCAGACTCTTTCTTCCCAAGTGAATGGAATGTGCACTTGAGCACGCGCAGCCTCTAATGAACAGGTGTTGAGAGAACATATCCGTAACAAGGAATTCTGGACAGGAGCTTGAAAGGTCCTGTAGCAATTTAGAAAAAGTACAGTGCCGTGACCCGGATTCGAACCGGGGTTGCTGCGGCCACAACGCAGAGTACTAACCACTATACGATCACAGCAGGCGAGGCAGGTAGGAGTCGAACCTACAATTTTCTGATCCGTAGTCAAACGCGTTATCCATTGCGCCACTGGCCCACACATGTGAAAAGTTGGATATCCGTTGCTTTAGTGAGAAGATTGAGGTAGCTTCTTGAGAGCATAAAAGAGTGAGACTTCATGTTTTCTAGAAAGTGAGCTATGGCAGGCAAATTATTTGGTAGGAAATGACTAAACAATGTAGAGATAGGGTGCTAAAATACGCCAAAGGAGAAAGAAAAAAAGGAGCTTCCTGATCATGAAAAATGGTGGCCAAGTAGTTGGCTTGTTCCCACAAGCAAAAGGAAAGGTAGAAATGCTTGCTTGAAAGCACAGTGAAGATATTTCTGCTAGTTACCTCTCATTGTTTTCCATTTGTGTCAGACTCTTTCTTCCCAAGTGAATGGAATGTGCACTTGAGCACGCGCAGCCTCTAATGAACAGGTGTTGAGAGAACATATCCGTAACAAGGAATTCTGGACAGGAGCTTGAAAGGTCCTGTAGCAATTTAGAAAAAGCGCAGTGCCGTGACCCGGATTCGAACCGGGGTTGCTGCGGCCACAACGCAGAGTACTAACCACTATACGATCACGGCAGGCGAGCCAGGTAGGAGTCGAACCTACAATCTTCTGATCCGTAGTCAGACGCGTTATCCATTGCGCCACTGGCCCACACATGTGAAAAGTTGGATTCCATTTGTGTCAGACTCTTTCTTCCCAAGTGAATGGAATGTGCACTAGAGAACGCGCAGCCTCTAATGAACAGGTGTTGAGAGAACATATCCGTAACAAGGAATTCTGGACAGGAGCAATTTAGAAAAAGTAGAGTGCCGGGACCCGGATTCGAACCGGGGTTGCTGCGGCCACAACGCAGAGTACTAACCACTATACGATCACGGCAGGCGAGCCAGGTAGGAGTCGAACCTACAATCTTCTGATCCGTAGTCAGACGCGTTATCCATTGCGCCACTGGCCCACACATGTAAAAAGTTGGATATCCGTTGCTTTAGTGAGAAGATTGAGGTAGCTTCTTGAGAGCATAAAAGAGTGAGACTTCATGTTTTCTAGAAAGTGAGCTATGGCAGGCAAATTATTTGGTAGGAAATGACTAAACAATGTAGAGATAGGGTGCTAAAATACGCCAAAGGAGAAAGAAAAAAAGGAGCTTCCTGATCATGAAAAATGGTGGCCAAGTAGTTGGCTTGTTCCCACAAGCAAAAGGAAAGGTAGAAATGCTTGCTTGAAAGCACAGTGAAGATATTTCTGCTAGTTACCTCTCATTGTTTTCCATTTGTGTCAGACTCTTTCTTCCCAAGTGAATGGAATGTGCACTTGAGCACGCGCAGCCTCTAATGAACAGGTGTTGAGAGAACATATCCGTAACAAGGAATTCTGGACAGGAGCTTGAAAGGTCCTGTAGCAATTTAGAAAAAGTACAGTGCCGTGACCCGGATTCGAACCGGGGTTGCTGCGGCCACAACGCAGAGTACTAACCACTATACGATCACAGCAGGCGAGCCAGGTAGGAGTCGAACCTACAATCTTCTGATCCGTAGTCAGACGCGTTATCCATTGCGCCACTGGCCCACACATGTGAAAAGTTGGATATCCGTTGCTTTAGTGAGAAGATTGAGGTAGCTTCTTGAGAGCATAAAAGAGTGAGACTTCATGTTTTCTAGAAAGTGAGCTATGGCAGGCAAATTATTTGGTAGGAAATGACTAAACAATGTAGAGATAGGGTGCTAAAATACGCCAAAAAAGAAGAAAAAAAGGAGAAAGAAAAAAAGGAGCTTCCTGATCATGAAAAATGGTGGCCAAGTAGTTGGCTTGTTCCCACAAGCAAAAGGAAAGGTAGAAATGCTTGCTTGAAAGCACAGTGAAGATATTTCTGCTAGTTACCTCTCATTGTTTTCCATTTGTGTCAGACTCTTTCTTCCCAAGTGAATGGAATGTGCACTTGAGCACTCGCAGCCTCTACTGAACAGGTTTTGAGAGAACATTTCCGTAACAAGGAATTCTGGACAGGAGCTTGAAAGGTCCTGTAGCAATTTAGAAAAAGTGCAGTGCCGTGACCCGGATTCGAACCGGGGTTGCTGCGGCCACAACGCAGAGAACTAACCACTATACTACCACGGCAGGCGAGCCAGGTAGGAGTCGAACCTACAATCTTCTGAGCCGTAGTCAGACGCGTTATCCATTGCGCCACTGGCCCACACATGTGAAAAGTTGGATATCCGTTGCTTTAGTGAGAAGATTGAGGTAGCTTCTTGAGAGCATAAAAGAGTGAGACTTCATGTTTTCTAGAAAGTGAGCTATGGCAGGCAAATTATTTGGTAGGAAATGACTAAACAATGTAGAGATAGGGTGCTAAAATACGCCAAAAAAGAAGAAAAAAAGGAGCTTCCTGATCATGAAAAATGGTGGCCAAGTAGTTGGCTTGTTCCCACAAGCAAAAGGAAAGGTAGAAATGCTTGCTTGAAAGCACAGTGAAGATATTTCTGCTAGTTACCTCTCATTGTTTTCCATTTGTGTCAGACTCTTTCTTCCCAAGTGAATGGAATGTGCACTTGAGCACGCGCAGCCTCTAATGAACAGGTGTTGAGAGAACATATCCGTAACAAGGAATTCTGGACAGGAGCTTGAAAGGTCCTGTAGCAATTTAGAAAAAGTGCAGTGCCGTGACCCGGATTTGAACCGGGGTTGCTGCGGCCACAACGCAGAGTACTAACCACTATACGATCACGGCAGGCGAGCCAGGTAGGAGTCGAACCTACAATCTTCTGATCCGTAGTCAGACGCGTTATCCATTGCGCCACTGGCCCACACATGTGAAAAGTTGGATTCCATTTGTGTCAGACTCTTTCTTCCCAAGTGAATGGAATGTGCACTTGAGCACGCGCAGCCTCTAATGAACAGGTGTTGAGAGAACATATCCGTAACAAGGAATTCTGGACAGGAGCAATTTAGAAAAAGTAGAGTGCCGTGACCCGGATTCGAACCGGGGTTGCTGCGGCCACAACGCAGAGTACTAACCACTATACGATCACGGCAGGCGAGCCAGGTAGGAGTCGAACCTACAATCTTCTGATCCGTAGTCAGACGCGTTATCCATTGCGCCACTGGCACACACATGTAAAAAGTTGGATATCCGTTGCTTTAGTGAGAAGATTGAGGTAGCTTCTTGAGAGCATAAAAGAGTGAGACTTCATGTTTTCTAGAAAGTGAGCTATGGCAGGCAAATTATTTGGTAGGAAATGACTAAACAATGTAGAGATAGGGTGCTAAAATACGCCAAAGGAGAAAGAAAAAAAGGAGCTTCCTGATCATGAAAAATGGTGGCCAAGTAGTTGGCTTGTTCCCACAAGCAAAAGGAAAGGTAGAAATGCTTGCTTGAAAGCACAGTGAAGATATTTCTGCTAGTTACCTCTCATTGTTTTCCATTTGTGTCAGACTCTTTCTTCCCAAGTGAATGGAATGTGCACTTGAGCACGCGCAGCCTCTAATGAACAGGTGTTGAGAGAACATATCCGTAACAAGGAATTCTGGACAGGAGCAATTTAGAAAAAGTAGAGTGCCGTGACCCGGATTTGAACCGGGGTTGCTGCGGCCACAACGCAGAGTACTAACCACTATACGATCACGGCAGGCGAGCCAGGTAGGAGTCGAACCTACAATCTTCTGATCCGTAGTCAGACGCGTTATCCATTGCGCCACTGGCCCACACATGTGAAAAGTTGGATATCCGTTGCTTTAGTGAGAAGATTGAGGTAGCTTCTTGAGAGCATAAAAGAGTGAGACTTCATGTTTTCTAGAAAGTGAGCTATGGCAGGCAAATTATTTGGTAGGAAATGACTAAACAATGTAGAGATAGGGTGCTAAAATACGCCAAAAAAGAAGAAAAAAAGGAGAAAGAAAAAAAGGAGCTTCCTGATCATGAAAAATGGTGGCCAAGTAGTTGGCTTGTTCCCACAAGCAAAAGGAAAGGTAGAAATGCTTGCTTGAAAGCACAGTGAAGATATTTCTGCTAGTTACCTCTCATTGTTTTCAATTTGTGTCAGACTCTTTCTTCCCAAGTGAATGGAATGTGCACTTGGGCACGCGCAGCCTCTAATGAACAGGTGTTGAGAGAACATATCCGTAACAAGGAATTCTGGACAGGAGCTTGAAAGGTCCTGTAGCAATTTAGAAAAAGTAGAGTGCCGTGACCCGGATTCGAACAGAGGTTGCTGCGGCCACAACGCAGAGTACTAACCACTATACGATCACGGCAGGCGAGCCAGGTAGGAGTCGAACCTATAATCTTCTGATCCGTAGTCAGACGCGTTATCCATTGCACCACTGGCCCACACATGTAAAAAGTTGGATATCCGTTGCTTTAGTGAGAAGATTGAGGTAGCTTCTTGAGAGCATAAAAGAGTGAGACTTCATGTTTTCTAGAAAGTGAGCTATGGCAGGCAAATTATTTGGTAGGAAATGACTAAACAATGTAGAGATAGGGTGCTAAAATACGCCAAAGGAGAAAGAAAAAAAGGAGCTTCCTGATCATGAAAAATGGTGGCCAAGTAGTTGGCTTGTTCCCACAAGCAAAAGGAAAGGTAGAAATGCTTGCTTGAAAGCACAGTGAAGATATTTCTGCTAGTTACCTCTCATTGTTTTCCATTTGTGTCAGACTCTTTCTTCCCAAGTGAATGGAATGTGCACTTGAGCACTCGCAGCCTCTACTGAACAGGTGTTGAGAGAACATTTCCGTAACAAGGAATTCTGGACAGGAGCTTGAAAGGTCCTGTAGCAATTTAGAAAAAGTGCAGTGCCGTGACCCGGATTCGAACCGGGGTTGCTGCGGCCACAACGCAGAGTACTAACCACTATACGATCACGGCAGGCGAGCCAGGTAGGAGCCGAACCTACAATCTTCTGATCCGTAGTCAGACGCGTTATCCATTGCGCCACTGGCCCACACATGTGAAAAGTTGGATTCCATTTGTGTCAGACTCTTTCTTCCCAAGTGAATGGAATGTGCACTTGAGCACGCGCAGCCTCTAATGAACAGGTGTTGAGAGAACATATCCGTAACAAGGAATTCTGGACAGGAGCAATTTAGAAAAAGTAGAGTGCCGTGACACGGATTCGAACCGGGGTTGCTGCGGCCACAACGCAGAGTACTAACCACTATACGATCACGGCAGGCGAGCCAGGTAGGAGTCGAACCTACAATCTTCTGAGCCGTAGTCAGACGCGTCATCCATTGCGCCACTGGCCCACACATGTGAAAAGTTGGATATCCGTTGCTTTAGTGAGAAGATTGAGGTAGCTTCTTGAGAGCATAAAAGAGTGAGACTTCATGTTTTCTAGAAAGTGAGCTATGGCAGGCAAATTATTTGGTAGGAAATGACTAAACAATGTAGAGATAGGGTGCTAAAATACGCCAAAAAAGAAGAAAAAAAGGAGCTTCCTGATCATGAAAAATGGTGGCCAAGTAGTTGGCTTGTTCCCACAAGCAAAAGGAAAGGTAGAAATGCTTGCTTGAAAGCACAGTGAAGATATTTCTGCTAGTTACCTCAAATTGTTTTCCATTTGTGTCAGACTCTTTCTTCCCAAGTGAATGGAATGTGCACTTGAGCACGCGCAGCCTCTAATGAACAGGTGTTGAGAGAACATATCCGTAACAAGGAATTCTGGACAGGAGCTTGAAAGGTCCTGTAGCAATTTAGAAAAAGCGCAGTGCCGTGACCCGGATTCGAACCGGGGTTGCTGCGGCCACAACGCAGAGTACTAACCACTATACGATCACGGCAGGCGAGCCAGGTAGGAGTCGAACCTACAATCTTCTGATCCGTAGTCAGACGCGTTATCCATTGCGCCACTGGCCCACACATGTGAAAAGTTGGATTCCATTTGTGTCAGACTCTTTCTTCCCAAGTGAATGGAATGTGCACTTGAGAACGCGCAGCCTCTAATGAACAGGTGTTGAGAGAACATATCCGTAAGAAGGAATTCTGGACAGGAGCAATTTAGAAAAAGTAGAGTGCCGTGACCCGGATTCGAACCGGGGTTGCTGCGGCCACAACGCAGAGTACTAACCACTATACGATCACGGCAGGCGAGCCGGGTAGGAGTCGAACCTACAATCTTCTGATCCGTAGTCAGACGCGTTATCCATTGCGCCACTGGCCCACACACGTAAAAAGTTGGATATCCGTTGCTTTAGTGAGAAGATTGAGGTAGCTTCTTGAGAGCATAAAAGAGTGAGACTTCATGTTTTCTAGAAAGTGAGCTATGGCAGGCAAATTATTTGGTAGGAAATGACTAAACAATGTAGAGATAGGGTGCTAAAATACGCCAAAGGAGAAAGAAAAAAAGGAGCTTCCTGATCATGAAAAATGGTGGCCAAGTAGTTGGCTTGTTCCCACAAGCAAAAGGAAAGGTAGAAATGCTTGCTTGAAAGCACAGTGAAGATATTTCTGCTAGTTACCTCTCATTGTTTTCCATTTGTGTCAGACTCTTTCTTCCCACACATGTGAAAAGTTGGATATCCGTTGCTTTAGTGAGAAGATTGAGGTAGCTTCTTGAGAGCATAAAAGAGTGAGACTTCATGTTTTCTAGAAAGTGAGCTATGGCAGGCAAATTATTTGGTAGGAAATGACTAAACAATGTAGAGATAGGGTGCTAAAATACGCCAAAAAAGAAGAAAAAAAGGAGCTTCCTGATCATGAAAAATGGTGGCCAAGTAGTTGGCTTGTTCCCACAAGCAAAAGGAAAGGTAGAAATACTTGCTTGAAAGCACAGTGAAGATATTTCTGCTAGTTACCTCTCATTGCTTTCCATTTGTGTCAGACTCTTTCTTCCCAAGTGAATGGAATGTGCACTTGAGCACGCGCAGCCTCTAATGAACAGGTGTTGAGAGAACAGATCCGTAACAAGGAATTCTGGACAGGAGCTTGAAAGGTCCTGTAGCAATTTAGAAAAAGTAGAGTGCCGTGACCCGGATTCGAACCGGGGTTGCTGCGGCCACAACGCAGAGTACTAACCACTATACGATCACGGCAGGCGAGCCAGGTAGGAGTCAAACCTACAATCTTCTGATCCGTAGTCAGACGCGTTATCCATTACGCCACCGGCCCACACATGTGAAAAGTTGGATATCCGTTGCTTTAGTGAGAAGATTGAGGTAGCTTCTTGAGAGCATAAAAGAGTGAGACTTCATGTTTTCTAGAAAGTGAGCTATGGCAGGCAAATTATTTGGTAGGAAATGACTAAACAATGTAGAGATAGGGTGCTAAAATACGCCAAAGGAGAAAGAAAAAAAGGAGCTTCCTGATCATGAAAAATGGTGGCCAAGTAGTTGGCTTGTTCCCACAAGCAAAAGGAAAGGTAGAAATGCTTGCTTGAAAGCACAGTGAAGATATTTCTGCTAGTTACCTCTCATTGTTTTCCATTTGTGTCAGACTCTTTCTTCCCAAGTGAATGGAATGTGCACTTGAGCACGCGCAGCCTCTAATGAACAGGTGTTGAGAGAACATATCCGTAACAAGGAATTCTGGACAGGAGCTTGAAAGGTCCTGTAGCAATTTAGAAAAAGTGCAGTGCCGTGACCCGGATTCGAACCGGGGTTGCTGCGGCCACAACGCAGAGTACTAACCACTATACGATCACGGAAGGCGAGCCAGGTAGGAGTCGAACCTACAATCTTCTGATCCGTAGTCAGACGCGTTATCCATTGGGCCACTGGCCCACACATGTGAAAAGTTGGATTCCATTTGTGTCAGACTCTTTCTTCCCAAGTGAATGGAATGTGCACTTGAGAACGCGCAGCCTCTAATGAACAGGTGTTGAGAGAACATATCCGTAACAAGGAATTCTGGACAGGAGCAATTTAGAAAAAGTAGAGTGCCGTGACCCGGATTCGAACCGGGGTTGCTGCAGCCACAACGCAGAGTACTAACCACTATACGATCACGGCAGGCGAGCCAGGTAGGAGTCGAACCTACAATCTTCTGATCCGTAGTCAGACGCGTTATCCATTGTGCCACTGGCCCACACATGTAAAACGTTGGATATCCGTTGCTTTAGTGAGAAGATTGAGGTAGCTTCTTGAGAGCATAAAAGAGTGAGACTTCATGTTTTCTAGAAAGTGAGCTATGGCAGGCAAATTATTTGGTAGGAAATGACTAAACAATGTAGAGATAGGGTGCTAAAATACGCCAAAGGAGAAAGAAAAAAAGGAGCTTCCTGATCATGAAAAATGGTGGCCAAGTAGTTGGCTTGTTCCCACAAGCAAAAGGAAAGGTAGAAATGCTTGCTTGAAAGCACAGTGAAGATATTTCTGCTAGTTACCTCTCATTGTTTTCCATTTGTGTCAGACTCTTTCTTCCCAAGTGAATGGAATGTGCACTTGAGCACGCGCAGCCTCTAATGAACAGGTGTTGAGAGAACATATCCGTAACAAGGAATTCTGGACAGGAGCAATTTAGAAAAAGTAGAGTGCCGTGACCCGGATTCGAACCGGGGTTGCTGCGGCCACAACGCAGAGTACTAACCACTATACGATCACGGCAGGCGAGCCAGGTAGGAGTCGAACCTACAATTTTCTGATCCGTAGTCAGACGCGTTATCCATTGCGCCACTGGCCCACACATGTGAAAAGTTGGATATCCGTTGCTTTAGTGAGAAGATTGAGGTAGCTTCTTGAGAGCATAAAAGAGTGAGACTTCATGTTTTCTAGAAAGTGAGCTATGGCAGGCAAATTATTTGGTAGGAAATGACTAAACAATGTAGAGATAGGGTGCTAAAATACGCCAAAAAAGAAGAAAAAAAGGAGAAAGAAAAAAAGGAGCTTCCTGATCATGAAAAATGGTGGCCAAGTAGTTGGCTTGTTCCCACAAGCAAAAGGAAAGGTAGAAATGCTTGCTTGAAAGCACAGTGAAGATATTTCTGCTAGTTACCTCTCATTGTTTTCAATTTGTGTCAGACTCTTTCTTCCCAAGTGAATGGAATGTGCACTTGGGCACGCGCAGCCTCTAATGAACAGGTGTTGAGAGAACATATCCGTAACAAGGAATTCTGGACAGGAGCTTGAAAGGTCCTGTAGCAATTTAGAAAAAGTAGAGTGCCGTGACCCGGATTCGAACAGGGGTTGCTGCGGCCACAACGCAGAGTACTAACCACTATACGATCACGGCAGGCGAGCCAAGTAGGAGTCGAACATATAATCTTCTGATCCGTAGTCAGACGCGTTATCCATTGCACCACTGGCCCACACATGTAAAAAGCTGGATATCCGTTGCTTTAGTGAGAAGATTGAGGTAGCTTCTTGAGAGCATAAAAGAGTGAGACTTCATGTTTTCTAGAAAGTGAGCTATGGCAGGCAAATTATTTGGTAGGAAATGACTAAACAATGTAGAGATAGGGTGCTAAAATACGCCAAAGGAGAAAGAAAAAAAGGAGCTTCCTGATCATGAAAAATGGTGGCCAAGTAGTTCGCTTGTTCCCACAAGCAAAAGGAAAGGTAGAAATGCTTGCTTGAAAGCACAGTGAAGATATTTCTGCTAGTTACCTCTCATTGTTTTCCATTTGTGTCAGACTCTTTCTTCCCAAGTGAATGGAATGTGCACTTGAGCACGCGCAGCCTCTAATGAACAGGTGTTGAGAGAACATATCCGTAACAAGGAATTCTGGACAGGAGCAATTTAGAAAAAGTAGAGTGCCGTGACACGGATTCGAACCGGGGTTGCTGCGGCCACAACGCAGAGTACTAACCACTATACGATCACGGCAGGCGAGCCAGGTAGGAGTCGAACCTACAATCTTCTGAGCCGTAGTCAGACGCGTCATCCATTGCGCCACTGGCCCACACATGTGAAAAGTTGGATATCCGTTGCTTTAGTGAGAAGATTGAGGTAGCTTCTTGAGAGCATAAAAGAGTGAGACTTCATGTTTTCTAGAAAGTGAGCTATGGCAGGCAAATTATTTGGTAGGAAATGACTAAACAATGTAGAGATAGGGTGCTAAAATACGCCAAAAAAGAAGAAAAAAAGGAGCTTCCTGATCATGAAAAATGGTGGCCAAGTAGTTGGCTTGTTCCCACAAGCAAAAGGAAAGGTAGAAATGCTTGCTTGAAAGCACAGTGAAGATATTTCTGCTAGTTACCTCTCATTGTTTTCCATTTGTGTCAGACTCTTTCTTCCCAAGTGAATGGAATGTGCACTTGAGCACGCGCAGCCTCTAATGAACAGGTGTTGAGAGAACATATCCGTAACAAGGAATTCTGGACAGGAGCTTGAAAGGTCCTGTAGCAATTTAGAAAAAGCGCAGTGCCGTGACCCGGATTCGAACCGGGGTTGCTGCGGCCACAACGCAGAGTACTAACCACTATACGATCACGGCAGGCGAGCCAGGTAAGAGTCGAACCTACAATCTTCTGATCCGTAGTCAGACGCGTTATCCATTGCGCCACTGGCCCACACATGTGAAAAGTTGGATTCCATTTGTGTCAGACTCTTTCTTCCCAAGTGAATGGAATGTGCACTTGAGAACGCGCAGCCTCTAATGAACAGGTGTTGAGAGCACATATCCGTAAGAAGGAATTCTGGACAGGAGCAATTTAGAAAAAGTAGAGTGCCGCGACCCGGATTCGAACCGGGGTTGCTGCGGCCACAACGCAGAGTACTAACCACTATACGATCACGGCAGGCGAGCCAGGTAGGAGTCGAACCTACAATCTTCTGATCCGTAGTCAGACGCGTTATCCATTGCGCCACTGGCCCACACACGTAAAAAGTTGGATATCCGTTGCTTTAGTGAGAAGATTGAGGTAGCTTCTTGAGAGCATAAAAGAGTGAGACTTCATGTTTTCTAGAAAGTGAGCTATGGCAGGCAAATTATTTGGTAGGAAATGACTAAACAATGTAGAGATAGGGTGCTAAAATAAGCCAAAGGAGAAAGAAAAAAAGGAGCTTCCTGATCATGAAAAATGGTGGCCAAGTAGTTGGCTTGTTCCCACAAGCAAAAGGAAAGGTAGAAATGCTTGCTTGAAAGCACAGTGAAGATATTTCTGCTAGTTACCTCTCATTGTTTTCCATTTGTGTCAGACTCTTTCTTCCCACACATGTGAAAAGTTGGATATCCGTTGCTTTAGTGAGAAGATTGAGGTAGCTTCTTGAGAGCATAAAAGAGTGAGACTTCATGTTTTCTAGAAAGTGAGCTATGGCAGGCAAATTATTTGGTAGGAAATGACTAAACAATGTAGAGATAGGGTGCTAAAATACGCCAAAAAAGAAGAAAGAAAGGAGCTTCCTGATCATGAAAAATGGTGGCCAAGTAGTTGGCTTGTTCCCACAAGCAAAAGGAAAGGTAGAAATACTTGCTTGAAAGCACAGTGAAGATATTTCTGCTAGTTACCTCTCATTGCTTTCCATTTGTGTCAGACTCTTTCTTCCCAAGTGAATGGAATGTGCACTTGAGCACGCGCAGCCTCTAATGAACAGGTGTTGAGAGAACAGATCCGTAACAAGGAATTCTGGACAGGAGCTTGAAAGGTCCTGTAGCAATTTAGAAAAAGTAGAGTGCCGTGACCCGGATTCGAACCGGGGTTGCTGCGGCCACAACGCAGAGTACTAACCACTATACGATCACGGCAGGCGAGCCAGGTAGGAGTCGAACCTACAATCTTCTGATCCGTAGTCAGACGCGTTATCCATTACGCCACCGGCCCACACACGTGAAAAGTTGGATATCCGTTGCTTTAGTGAGAAGATTGAGGTAGCTTCTTGAGAGCATAAAAGAGTGAGACTTCATGTTTTCTAGAAAGTGAGCTATGGCAGGCAAATTATTTGGTAGGAAATGACTAAACAATGTAGAGATAGGGTGCTAAAATACGCCAAAAAAGAAGAAAAAAAGGAGAAAGAAAAAAAGGAGCTTCCTGATCATGAAAAATGGTGGCCAAGTAGTTGGCTTGTTCCCACAAGCAAAAGGAAAGGTAGAAATGCTTGCTTGAAAGCACAGTGAAGATATTTCTGCTAGTTACCTCTCATTGTTTTCAATTTGTGTCAGACTCTTTCTTCCCAAGTGAATGGAATGTGCACTTGAGCACGCGCAGCCTCTAATGAACAGGTGTTGAGAGAACATATCCGTAACAAGGAATTCTGGACAGGAGCTTGAAAGGTCCTGTAGCAATTTAGAAAAAGTACAGTGCCGTGACCCGGATTCGAACCGGGGTTGCTGCGGCCACAACGCAGAGTACTAACCACTATACGATCACAGCAGGCGAGCCAGGTAGGAGTCGAACCTACAATCTTCTGATCCGTAGTCAGACGCGTTATCCATTGCGCCACTGGCCCCCACATGTGAAAAGTTGGATATCCGTTGCTTTAGTGAGAAGATTGAGGTAGCTTCTTGAGAGCATAAAAGAGTGAGACTTCATGTTTTCTAGAAAGTGAGCTATGGCAGGCAAATTATTTGGTAGGAAATGACTAAACAATGTAGAGATAGGGTGCTAAAATACGCCAAAGGAGAAAGAAAAAAAGGAGCTTCCTGATCATGAAAAATGGTGGCCAAGTAGTTGGCTTGTTCCCACAAGCAAAAGGAAAGGTAGAAATGCTTGCTTGAAAGCACAGTGAAGATATTTCTGCTAGTTACCTCTCATTGTTTTCCATTTGTGTCAGACTCTTTCTTCCCAAGTGAATGGAATGTGCACTTGAGCACTCGCAGCCTCTACTGAACAGGTGTTGAGAGAACATTTCCGTAACAAGGAATTCTGGACAGGAGCTTGAAAGGTCCTGTAGCAATTTAGAAAAAGTGCAGTGCCGTGACCCGGATTCGAACCGGGGTTGCTGCGGCCACAACGCAGAGTACTAACCGCTATACGATCACGGCAGGCGAGCCAGGTAGGAGTCGAACCTACAATCTTCTGATCCGTAGTCAGACGCGTTATCCATTGCGCCACTGGCCCACACATGTGAAAAGTTGGATTCCATTTGTGTCAGACTCTTTCTTCCCAAGTGAATGGAATGTGCACTTGAGCACGCGCAGCCTCTAATGAACAGGTGTTGAGAGAACATATCCGTAAGAAGGAATTCTGGACAGGAGCAATTTAGAAAAAGTAGAGTGCCGTGACACGGATTCGAACCGGGGTTGCTGCGGCCACAACGCAGAGTACTAACCACTATACGATCACGGCAGGCGAGCCAGGTAGGAGTCGAACCTACAATCTTCTGAGCCGTAGTCAGACGCGTTATCCATTGCGCCACTGGCCCACACATGTGAAAAGTTGGATATCCGTTGCTTTAGTGAGAAGATTGAGGTAGCTTCTTGAGAGCATAAAAGAGTGAGACTTCATGTTTTCTAGAAAGTGAGCTATGGCAGGCAAATTATTTGGTAGGAAATGACTAAACAATGTAGAGATAGGGTGCTAAAATACGCCAAAAAAGAAGAAAAAAAGGAGCTTCCTGATCATGAAAAATGGTGGCCAAGTAGTTGGCTTGTTCCCACAAGCAAAAGGAAAGGTAGAAATGCTTGCTTGAAAGCACAGTGAAGATATTTCTGCTAGTTACCTCTCATTGTTTTCCATTTGTGTCAGACTCTTTCTTCCCAAGTGAATGGAATGTGCACTTGAGCACGCGCAGCCTCTAATGAACAGGTGTTGAGAGAACATATCCGTAACAAGGAATTCTGGACAGGAGCTTGAAAGGTCCTGTAGCAATTTAGAAAAAGCGCAGTGCCGTGACCCGGATTCAAACCGGGGTTGCTGCGGCCACAACGCAGAGTACTAACCACTATACGATCACGGCAGGCGAGCCAGGTAGGAGTCGAACCTACAATCTTTTGATCCGTAGTCAGACGCGTTATCCATTGCGCCACTGGCCCACACATGTGAAAAGTTGGATTCCATTTGTGTCAGACTCTTTCTTCCCAAGTGAATGGAATGTGCACTTGAGAACGCGCAGCCTCTAATGAACAGGTGTTGAGAGAACATATCCGTAACAAGGAATTCTGGACAGGAGCAATTTAGAAAAAGTAGAGTGCCGTGACCCGGATTCGAACCGGGGTTGCTGCGGCCACAACGCAGAGTACTAACCACTATACGATCACGGCAGGCGAGCCAGGTAGGAGTCGAACCTACAATCTTCTGATCCGTAGTCAGACGCGTTATCCATTGCGCCACTGGCCCACACATGTAAAAAGTTGGATATCCGTTGCTTTAGTGAGAAGATTGAGGTAGCTTCTTGAGAGCATAAAAGAGTGAGACTTCATGTTTTCTAGAAAGTGAGCTATGGCAGGCAAATTATTTGGTAGGAAATGACTAAACAATGTAGAGATAGGGTGCTAAAATACGCCAAAAAAGAAGAAAAAAAGGAGAAAGAAAAAAAGGAGCTTCCTGATCATGAAAAATGGTGGCCAAGTAGTTGGCTTGTTCCCACAAGCAAAAGGAAAGGTAGAAATGCTTGCTTGAAAGCATAGTGAAGATATTTCTGCTAGTTACCTCTCATTGTTTTCCATTTGTGTCAGACTCTTTCTTCCCAAGTGAATGGAATGTGCACTTGAGCACGCGCAGCCTCTAATGAACAGGTGTTGAGAGAACATATCCGTAACAAGGAATTCTGGACAGGAGCTTGAAAGGTCCTGTAGCAATTTAGAACAAGTACAGTGCCGTGACCCGGATTCGAACCGGGGTTGCTGCGGCCACAAGGCAGAGTACTAACCACTATACGATCACGGCAGGCGAGCCAGGTAGGAGTCGAACCTACAATCTTCTGATCCGTAGTCAGACGCGTTATCCATTGCGCCACTGGCCCACACATGTGAAAAGTTGGATATCCGTTGCTTTAGTGAGAAGATTGAGGTAGCTTCTTGAGAGCATAAAAGAGTGAGACTTCATGTTTTCTAGAAAGTGAGCTATGTTATTTGGTAGGAAATGACTAAACAATGTAGAGATAGGGTGCTAAAATACGCCAAAAAAGAAGAAAAAAAGGAGCTTCCTGATCATGAAAAATGGTGGCCAAGTAGTTGGCTTGTTCCCACAAGCAAAAGGAAAGGTAGAAATGCTTGCTTGAAAGCACAGTGAAGATGTTTCTGCTAGTTACCTCTCATTGTTTTCCATTTGTGTCAGACTCTTTCTTCCCAAGTGAATGGAATGTGCACTTGAGCACGCGCAGCCTCTAATGAACAGGTGTTGAGAGAACATATCCGTAACAAGGAATTCTGGACAGGAGCTTGAAAGGTCCTGTAGCAATTTAGAAAACGTAGAGTGCCGTAACCCGGATTCGAACCGGGGTTGCTGCGGCCACAACGCAGAGTACTAACCACTATACGATCACGGCAGGCGTCGAACCTACAATCTTCTGATCCGTAGTCAGACGCGTTATCCATTGCGCCACTGGCCCACACATTTAATAAGTTGGATATCCGTTGCTTTAGTGAGAAGATTGAGGTAGCTTCTTGCGAGCATAAAAGAGTGAGACGTCATGTTTTCTAGAAAGTGAGCTATGGCAGGCAAATTATTTGGTAGGAAATGACTAAACAATGTAGAGATAGGGTGCTAAAATACGCCAAAAAAGAAGAAAAAAAGGAGCTTCCTGATCATGAAAAATGGTGGCCAAGTAGTTGGCTTGTTCCCACAAGCAAAAGGAAAGGTAGAAATGCTTGCTTGAAAGCACAGTGAAGATATTTCTGCTAGTTACCTCTCATTGTTTTCCATTTGTGTCAGACTCTTTCTTCCCAAGTGAATGGAATGTGCACTTGAGCACGCGCAGCCTCTAATGAACAGGTGTTGAGAGAACATATCCGTAACAAGGAATTCTGGACAGGAGCTTGAAAGGTCCTGTAGCAATTTAGAAAAAGTAGAGCGCCGTGAACAGGATTCGAACCGGGGTTGCTGCGGCCACAACGCAGAGTACTAACCAGGGGCGTACCTAGAGTATTTGGCACCCGGGGCGGATCCTGTAAGTGGCACCCCCCCCCCAAATGTAAAGACATCTACAAAATTATGTTGGCAAGAATATTTATTGCACCAATTTTTAAACTGTATGTCAACTGTAAACAACAAGAAATCTGAAAAAAATAAATTAATAACTTGTAAGTAAAATAAATATGTTTAAATAACATTTACTGAACATATAATAGTGCTTTCTTTAATAACCCCCCCCCCCCAAAAAACAACAAGTTTCTAAGAAGCCCTAACAAATGAGTGACAAACATTACAAATTAAGTACTGGCTAAGCAGCTAAAGACACTATAAACTAAAAAAAATTCTGATATTATAATCAGGAGTCACCATAACATTGTTCTCTTTTTATTTAAGCATTTGCATATATAGTGGTGTTGCCATGTCGACTCATGATTATATATACCATATGAACCAGACACTGACTGTGGTATAGCATGACACCTATCACTATATACTGAGCCAGGCAGTGACGGTGGTACAGCATAATGCCTATCACTCTATACTGAGACAGACATTGACGGTGGTGCAGCTTAAGTAATTTCATTATATATTGAGGCAAACATTACAGTGAAACAGCATAACTCCTATCACTATACACTGAGCCAGATACTACAGTGGAACAGCATAACACCTATCACTATAACTGAGCCAGATATTGATGGTGGTACAGCATAACCGCTATCTTTATATACTGAGCTAGACACTTATAGTAGTACAACATAACTATCATTATACAATGAGGCAGACATTGACAGTTGTGCAGCACAACTGCTATCATTATATACTGAGACACGCGCTGACAGTAGTACAACATAACTGTTTCCATTATATACTGAGGCACGCGCTGACGGTGGTACAACATAACTGTTAATATATACTGAGGCCCACATTGCCGGTGATACAGGATAACACCTATCACTTTATACTGAGCACACATTGACGGTGGGGCAGCGTAATCCATATCACTATACATTGACCCTGACATTTACAATAATGCAGCATAACCCATATCACTATATAGAAAGCCATTGATGTGGTGTAGGCCTACCACTTCAGTGTCTGGCTTAGTATATAGTGGTAGGGGTTATGCTGCATTATTGTAAATGTCTAGATCGATGTATAGTGATAGGGATTATGTTGTACTGCCCTCAACTGCAGATCAGGGGAAGACTGTGAGAGTCAGCACAGCCTTCCCTTCTTCTGACTGCACCGTGACATTGGGAGGTCCTCTCCCCGTAATCATCCCCAAAGTCCATTTGTCCCCTACGTCACTAAACCACAACTCTCTTTTAATTACTCCCTTTAGTTCAGGTATAGATCAAATAAACAACACATGGAAACAGCACGTGCAACTGAATAAGACATAAATATCCTGTATTTACAGGTATACATAAATAATGTATGGAAACATAGCATTGCAGGTATAAATCAACAGAACACACAAACCCAGCATTGCAGGTATAGATCAACTGGAAATCACTCAGCACTGAAGGTATAGATCAAATAAACAACACATGGAAACAGCACCCCAGGTATTGATCAACTGAATAAGACATACAAATCCTGTATTTGCTGGTAAACATAAATAATGTATAGAAACATAGCATAGCAGATATAGACCAACACATTAACACACAAACCCAGCTTTTCAGGTATTGATCAATTGGAATTCACATAAAAACTCAGCATTAAAGTTATAGATAAAACACCCTAAATTACAGGCATAGATCACAGATTGCACACCCCAAAGCCAGCGTCCACATTGCCCACATAGAACCTGACCAGCACCCTGCGGTGGGGGTGCAAGGCCTCTGTCTCCCAGCTCTGCCACTGTACTGAACAGTATAGAGTGATGGGAGTTATGATGTACTTTAGAGCATAATTATAATGAAAAAGACATTGGAAATGGTACAGCATAACACCCATCACTCTCACACATTTACCAATCCACAGATTCCACACATACCAATCCACAGATTCCACACATACCAATCCACAGATTCCACACATACTAATCCACACATACACCAATCCACAGATTCCACACATACCAATCCACTCTCACTGTCACTCAGTCTTAATGAATGATTTCCTACCTTCTTTTCTACTTCTTTTCTTCTTACAGCAGTCTTTTCTTTTTACAGCAGTCTTCCTCTTCGCTCCTCTTCTTCTGTCTTCTTCCGGGTCAGAGGGCACTGTGGGCGCGGCTTCAGTGCCGCCGGGATCTGACAACAAACCCCGGCGGCACTGAAGCCGCGCCCACAGTGCCCTCTGCACAGCAGCAGTTGCCGCGCGGATCGCAAGGGAGCAGAATCGGAGGTCTTTAACAGACCTCCGGCTCCCTTGAGTGATTTTAAGCCGGTTCAAGGGAACCGGCTTAAAATCACTCAAGGGAGCCGGAGGTCTGTTAAAGACCTCCGATACCGCTCTCTTGCGAGCCTGATCCTCCAGCGGCAGACATTACTGTCCGTCTCTGGAGGGGTGCCGGCAAGTTGGCACCCCCCTGATGAGCGGCACCCGGTGCGGACCGCCCCCCGCCAGGTACGCTACTGGTACTAACCACTATACGATCACGGCAGGCGAGCCAGGTAGGAGTCGAACCTACAATCTTCTAAACGGTAGTCAGACATGTTATCCATTGCGCCACTGACCCACACATGTAAAAAGCTGGATCTCCGTTCCTTTAGTGAGAAGATTGAGGTAGCTTCTTGAGAGCATAAAAGAGTGAGACTTCATGTTTTCTAGAAAGTGAGCTATGGCAGGCTGATTATTTGGTAGGAAATGACTAAACAATGTAGAGATAGGGTGCTAAAATACGCCAAAAAAGAAGAAAAAAAAGGAGAAAGAAAAAAGGAGCTTCCTGATCATGAAAAATGGTGGCCAAGTAGTTGGCTTGTTCCCACAAGCAAAAGGAAAGGTAGAAATGCTTGCTTGAAAGCACAGTGAAGATATTCCCGCTAGTTAGCTTTAATACTTAGTTTAGCGAAGATTTCTATGACCATTCTGCAGAGGCAATATGTATTCAACAACCCCTTTGTCTGAAATGGTGTCTCAATCCGAGCATTTCACAATGTGTTGAGTTTATATGTGAAATCATACCAGTTTGTGTAGTAATGCCATGGAAGGATGTACAGCATGGATATAGCAACGATACATGGAAAGTAGGGGCAACTGCTCAACTGCTCCAGTGGCGCAATCGGTTAGCGCGCGGTACTTATATGACAGTAACTGATGAGCAATGCCGAGGTTGTGAGTTCGAGCCTCACCTGGAGCAGTCTTTTATTTCAATTAAAAGAGTGTAATTCGTTTCAAACCTTTTTAGAGCTATATATTATTAAGGATGTTGGAATGTCTTCCTGTAACAGAACATATCTTGCATTTTTAAAACTAAAAAAATGCGTGAATAAATGGGGGGGATAAACGTTTTTGCCCGGTTTCGAACCGGGGACCTTTCGCGTGTTATGCTAACGTGATAACCACTACACTACAGAAACCCGTTACAACGCCCATAACAACACAAAAAAAGCACCAAAGCGAATCATCGGACTATACAAAAACTTTTGAGGAAAGGGAAATACTTTCATTTGAGAAAAGGAAATACAACTGTTGCTCTGGGAGCAATTCGTTTTAAAGTTTTAGTATCCTGAGTGCAGTCTCCGAGTTCTAAACAATTAAGATTCCCTGGTAAACATTAGTGAAATTTACTTCCGAGGCGCGGACATAGAACTCAGACTGGCTTTGTCCGTGACACGGACGCATATAGTTCTTTCGACACCAAAGATGTGTATATCCCTCTTAAGCGAATAGCTCAGACGTATTAGAAGCCATTTTAGCTATGCCAGTGGCCTAAATAATATCGGCCATGGTCTTCACAAATATGTCTTCCACAATACAATTGTATACACTCCTCTGGAGACAGTGTTGTTAAATCGTGCTCGCAACCTCTAGTGCTTAGAACTCTGTGACGGCTACAAAGATGTCGGTTGGTGCGAGTTGTGGCGAGAGTTACGGTATTACCGTTTCACCGACCATGTCGTGGCTCCCGGATAATGTACTGCTTGAGGTGCTGGGTTTTTTGTCAGTACGGGATTTGATCCGGAGCGGCAGGTAAAGGGCCTTATAATATGGCGGCAAATGGGGGGCTATTGTGTCACGACAGGTGATAGTCACAATCCCGTGTTAACTCTTCAAGCGCCGGTGGTTTTAAAGCTCGCTGTCGCTCTCCTGACAGCCAAAAGAGTATGATACAAATGAATTTAAATGTCGGTAAAAGGACGTGCCGTGAAGTAAGGAGCGTGAATGCCCGACATTGATGTCCATGTAAAATCTGTGTGATTAAATTAGGATCTTTGGGGCAAACGTTGGTCAACGAAAGAGGGCGAACTGGGAGTTACTTGACGGACTGTAAATTACCCAGGCATTCATCTATTAGGGGTAGAGTACAACAGCGACGTATAGTTGGAGGTAGTGTCATCTCTGTCTATTTCCTCTTCCCTTCCAGTACCTTGACAGGCCCGGACTGGTCATCCGGCCTTAAAGTGCCAGGGCTGCCTTGTTATACTCAGTCCGGACCTTCCCCCTAACTACCCACCTGTCAGGAGCTTCCCTCCCCGCACACAATGCTTTCTGGCAGCCGCTCCACCTCTCCCCACACACCTCGCTTTCTGGCAGCCGCTCCACCTCTCCCTATGCACCTCGCTTTCTGGCAGCCGCTCCACCTCTCACCACGCTTACTGGCAGCCGCTCCACCTCTCCCCGCACACCTCGCTTTCTGGCAGCCGCTCCACCTCTCCCTAAGCACCTTGCTTTCTGGCAGCCGCTCCACCTTTCACCGCGCTTTCTGGCAGCCGCTCCACCTCTCCCCGCGCACCGCGCTTTCTGGCAGCCGATCAAGCTCGCACCGCGCTTTCTGGCAGCCGCCCAAGCTTGCACCGCGCTTTCTGGCAGCCGCCCAAGCTCTCCCCGCGCACCACGCTTTCTGGCAGCCGCCCAAGCTCTCCCCGCGCACCGCGCTTTCTGGCAGCCGCCCAAGCTCTCCCCGCGCACCGCGCTTTCTGGCAGCCGCCCAAGCTCTCCCCGCGCACCGCGCTTTCTGGCAGCCGCCCAAGCTCTCCCCGCGCACCGCGCTTTCTGGCAGCCGCCCAAGCTCTCCCCGCGCTTTCTGGCAGCCGCCCAAGCTCTCCCCGCGCACCGCGCTTTCTGGCAGCCGCCCAAGCTCTCCCCGCGCACCGCGCTTTCTGGCAGCCGCCCAAGCTCTCCCCGCGCACCGCGCTTTCTGGCAGCCGCCCAAGCTCTCCCCGCGCGTTCTGGCAATCGCCCAAGCTCTCCCCGCACACCGCGCTTTCTGGCAGCGGCTCCACCTCTCCCCGCACACCGCGCTTTCTGACAGCCGCTCCACCTCTCCCCACACACCGCGCTTTCTGGCAGCCTTGCATCCAGTAATTGTTTATTTTAAATTTTGTGTATACAGAGTTTGCAAACGTTGGAAAAGGCTAATAATGGACAAATCACTGTGGAAAAATGTTGATCTGACACCATACAAGGTACGCTTGCTTTAATTCTGGTTCTTGACTGATTTACATTGTTAATTTTTAAATATATATATATATATATATATATATATATATATATATATATATATATATATATATATATATATATATATTTGTTTTTAGGTTAAAACCTTTTTATTCCTGTTCATCCTTTTAGATCTGAGACTGGCTCGTTGGGTAGTAGAAGGTGGGGGCTGTTAGATCTGTAGTATTCTTCTGTAATCTCAACGCAAAGGGTTCATGTTTCTGTGCAGGGGCAGTAGCGGGTTTCAAAAAGATCTAGGGGCAGAAGCAGCATTGAGCAGCGTGAATGGAATCAATTTATCAACTTTTTATGGGAAAAAAAAAACATACACGTGAATTGAATATAATGTGCAATAGTCTATGTTCCCATCTAATTGGAATGGGGGAAGCTAAGCAGTTTTGAAGAGTGTCTCTAACAGAAACACTCTGCAGAGTATGTAATAATTAATGCTCGATTATAAGGTGACCCCCACAAAAGAGCCTGAATATAAGACTACCCTATATGAAAAAAGTTCTATTAGCAAATATTAATTTGCATTTAAGCTATTTTTTCGTATTTAATAAAAACTGTGATTGAGAAAAATTTATTTTTTGTTTTTATTTCCATTTATTTGCCAACCTGCCTGTTATGCACATCTGCCCCCCAGATATGCCTTATATGCCCCCAGAAAAGCCTTATACCCCTATTTGCCACTCTGCCTCCCAGATATGCCTTATACCCCTATATGCCACTCTGCCCCCCCTATATGCCATTCTGCCTCCCTGATATTCCTTTTTACCCCCTATATGCCACTCTGGCTCCTTGATATTCATTTTAACCCCCTATATGCTACTCGGCTTCCCTGATATTTTTTTTAACCACCTGTATGCCACTCGGCCTCCCTGATATTCATTTTTAACCCCCTATATGCCACTCTGCCGCCAGAAAGCCCTATACCCCCCCATGCCACTCTTACTCTCCCCCGATTTACCAGTACGTCCCTAGACTTCTCCCCGTGCTTCAGATTGCTAGGTGTCTAGTGGGAGAGGCGGTGGAGGACTGTGCTGTGCGTGCAGACAACCTCCGCTGCTTTGACTTCAGCCGGGGATTCTATGAATGAGCACCGGAAGGTCATGTGACGCCGGCACTCCGTCATAGAGAAGCCCTGGCAGAAGTGCCAGCAGCAGCGGAGGTTGTCTGTGTGAATCACACAGACTTCCTCCAGCTGCCAGAGAGGAGGATCCAGTTCTCCTGCAGCGCTGCGGGGGGAATCTGGATCTTAGCCTTGTATTCAGACCTCTATTTGAGGTCTGATTAGAAGACGACCAAGTAAATACGGTATATTAAAGGCAAAATTAAAGGACAGTTCCTGTAAGCAACCGGCAGCCATATTTCCCCCACCAGGAGAAAGTCTTGCTTGTTAAGTGCGGAAGGTGTTGATGATTGAAACCATATATTTATGTGTGTATAATATATACGGTATATATAAAATCAGTGAGTAGATGTGTTCTAGCCAGCTGGAGAGATCCAAATCCACTAAAGACCAGCAATGTATTTATGGATGGCACTGCTAGGCTTGATTCCCAGCAGCAGCCCCTTGGATAGCCTGTTGAGTGCCGGTACATTGTATCCTGGCGCTCTACCTCTTAAGGACCTCGACTACTAAGTATACCATGCTAATGTGACTGTGCCACCTAAGCACTCCCCTTTATAGTGTCTATGGGCCTTTTGGGGAGATCAGAGAACTTGCCTGTAACCGTTTCATTTAGGACCACCAACCTGGGCAACCCGATCTGCCCCTGATTTTAAATAAATAATTGTCAAAGTTGATGTTGGGAGCCAACCACATATCCTGTACAAAAAGGTACTCGATGGTCCCCAATCCACAATCTCACCAAAAGCTTTTCTATTGTGTAGTAAGGTTGGTGATCTGCATACAACAGTTTAGTAAGGGGCGGTCAAAAATACTTATGTTTCTGTTAAATATTTAACTTGGCATGTATGGGAGAATAAGTTGAAATAAAATTAAAAAAAAATTGTATGTTGTATTTATAAAATTATATCACACGATGCACAACTAGGCATCTATATTAAATGGGGAAAAAAAAATACATGAATTGTGCCGGCCTTCCAGGAAGAAAAATGTGTTTTAGTTTTGGAATAGTTTAAATATTTTTGATGTCATGGAAAATAGATGTTATTGTTTCTAATATATACATTTAAAATATACCGGTATATTTGTCTACTCCACCAAAAAATAAAATGGCGCCAACATTGTTTATATCTAATAATTTTATATTTTATTACTTCAGTCTCCAGTCTTAACATGTAAGTCCCGTGTATATGACAGTTTGACCTTTTTTTTGTCTTTTGTGTATAAAAAAAAAAAAAAAAACCTGCCTTTCTTTGAAAACACCAGGTGTCAGTAGATTTAAGTTGTCCCTCTTAGTTCTTATTTTCCCGTTACTTCTGTTACCATAAATCTTTTGATTCTGGTATTGTACATTAATTCAGTGGTTTCCAGCACAGTCACACTAACAGAGCAAGATTAAGCAGTTTGTACATTCTGTTCCAATACGGAGCTTAAACCTTTCTACGATAAAGGGGAACACCCGCTAGTTGTTTTTTTTTATGCTAGAGTTACAATAAAAAACATTTTTACATTTTTTTTTTTGTTTGGTTTTTAAAAAAAATCTTGTTTATAGGCAATGTAAACTTAGTGTGACCAGCAGTTGTCTGTGTGATCTGCTGCTGATATGAGAAAGAGGTTTTGGGGTGATGCAGTAGTATTTGGGTCGAAATACGTGTCTGGCTTTTTTCTTCTATAGAATAGGTAGGGGTGTACCCAAGGAAATGTTTCTGCAGCAGGTAAATGTAGACTGCAGGTGTAAGGTGAGTATAGCCAATGTGTTAAGCGGTGCTACATAATGTGACAGAGCATCTGGGGTGGGCAAATGTATGAGGTGTAATATCTGAGGTTATGCTGAGTGTAGGACAGTGTTGAATAATGTGCTGAGCATTGTTTTTTAATATGCCTGTGCATTGTACTACATACAGTGCTGTGAAAAGGTATTTGCCCCTTTTCTATTTCTTCTTTTTTGCGTATTTGTCACATTTAAATGTTTTCGATCATCTAAATAACTTACGTTGTCTAATGTAAAAATTAACACAAGATGCAGATTTTAAATGATTATTTTAAATTATTATAAATTTTATTATTTATCAAAACCTATGACTCATGTGAAAAAGTAATTGCCACTCTAAGCTATTCACTGGCTTCAAACATTTGCGATAACTGACAAAGAGTCTTTTACATCGCTGTGGAGGAATCTTGGCCACTTGGGGAGTTTTTAGGCGTGAACAGAATTTTTAATGTCAGGCCAAAGCATCTCAATCAAATTCAAGTCAGACCTATGACTAGACTACTCCAAAACCTTTATTTTGTGTCTTTTGAGCCATTCAGAGAGAGAATCTCTTCTGTGCTTGGTGGCCAGACATTCTCCTTCAGGATTTGCGCCCAGGTCCTGGAGCACCATAGCACCCCCCAGACAATCACACTAACACCACCAGGTTTGACTGTTATGTGGAATGCTGTGTTCTTTTTTTTGTTTTCTGTCAGCAGTCTTTCCTACTGTAAAATCATGAACATTGACCTTAACTGAGGCAAGTGAGGCCTGCAGTTCTTTACATATTAGTTTGGCTTCTGTTGTGACCTCTTGGATGTGTCGTCTTGGGGGAATTTTGGTAGGCCGGCCACTCCTGTGAAGATTGACCGCTTTTCAAAGCAAACTAAAATTAGCAAAACAAGAAGAAAATGGGAAGTGGGAGAATACTTTTTCACAGTCTTGTATAACTGTTCACGTCTGTTAAAAATATCTCTGATTTACTAGTAAGTTGGACCTTACATTGCTATAAAGTGCTCTGTGTCTGTATAAATATTCCACCAGAAAGCTGTGTATTTGGCATATAGCTCTTTTGACAGACCATCGGTGCTCACATGATGGGTTGACAAATGTTTATTTTATTTATGACGTAAGGGGACAAAGCTGCTTTAGCGATACCCTCAAAAATAACATGGGAAAAGAAAGTGTTTAAATAGACCCAGTCACTTAAGCTATTTTAAACGTTATTGTACTTGTATTAATACATATGTTATATTGGTATGATAGTCTTTTTTTTTTTTTTTCGTTTTATCAGCTAAATTCTAAAATATTCTGGCACCTTGTGAGACACAGGATTGGAACCAGCCTGCAAACCCTAAAGGTAAAAGGTCTCTTGAATTCAGCTAAGAAGCAAGAATTCCTAACATCTGCAGTGCTTCAGGAGATGGAGAAACGCTATCCCAACCTTGAAAACCTCCACCTGGAAGAAACGAGCCTCCGGTCCCTGAACTATAAATGTTTTCCATCAACTCTGAAAACGTTGGGGTTACACCAGTGTGAGATCCCAATGGACTGGTTGAAAGCATCGCCCACCAAGAACAAAAATCTCTCAAATTTGCAGACTCTCGTTCTTAGAAATGTATCTTCGTTCTCCAATCACCACTTGGAGACTATATGCAGTCAATCGTCGTTAAAAACGTTATCACTCACTGGCACTTACAGAGTAAACGACATTGGTATTCAGAAAGCTGTACCTTACTTGAAAAGCCTGGAGCACTTAAAGCTTCATGGTTGCAGCATTACAGATATCACCCTGCACTTAATTGGATGTCACATGAAGCATCTTCGGATTTTGGCTCTTACAAACTTTCGCTCCTTGACAGACTCTGGTCTCTCTTGTATTTCTGGTGTTAAGACTCTGGAGACGTTATGGCTCGAACACTGCAACGGTCTGTCCTCAAACTGTATAATAGCCGTGTGCGTCACCTTGCCAGTCCTAAAATATCTCAATCTAAATGGGATCATCTTTGAGGGGCGTGGTATAGATGAGATACGGAAGAGTCTACCAAACTGTAGAATTACAAACTCAATCCCTGGCATGGATTCAACACTCAAATTATAATTGGAAAATAGACTGGTGGCTTCTTACATTGTGTAAAATGCCATTGTTCTTATAGGAAACCTATAAGGGGAATAAAAGTATCTGCTATGTAAAAGACTATTTAATAAAAAAATATATATATCTTATCGATTTCTTACTATGGTATTATTAATACTCAGAGGCACATGGTGCCTATGCTTACCTCTGCAAAAAGTCTGAAGTGTACATTCTATGTAGGGACAGCCAACGTTTTTCGTTTTGGTTGTGGAATTACAGCTCCCAATATTTACAGCCTTATGAGAGTTGGAATTCAACAACAGAGAGAGTTCCTTGTTGGTCCCACGAGGATTAAAGTCACCTTGTAGAAAAAAATGCTTGGTGTACAAAAGACAATGAAAACACAATTTGCAGAAGAACAAGGTTTAGTTATTTGTGCATAAAACCAATGGTGAGTATGTGGTTTTACTAAAGGTCAATCTCCTTATTGACTGCTAATAATCACTCCCATTGCTCATTCTTCCTTCAAAATTGAGATGGTCATTGAATGAATTGCTGACCTGCCAGGACTAATGCTCAGCATTCTAGGTTTTTCCAGTAAGGTTCTCCTACGAGCAGCTTTTTTCCCCCCAGATTATCTCTTATTAATGGTTCTAAATGTTTTTCTTACCAGATATATTTTTACGTTGAGCATGTATTGACAAAACTCCTGACACCCAGCGGGCGCTGGATTCATTTACCAGAGGTGACGGTTTTCTTGGGTTATTGAATTCCAATTTTTCTATTTTCACTGCAGTAAATCTTTGGATACATTCTATCTCAGGTAATAGAAAGTACCGGTATTTATAGGCTGATTAATTTTAATTGTGTACACTGACTTCTATGAAAGGTAGAAAAATTGCAAAATCAAAACAGACCACTGACCGGTTCCTTCAGAAGTGCTTGGACAACAGGGTAGAGGGTACCCATGCACAGTATGAAAACCTGTAGTACTAGCAAAACCGTTAACGATGATCGGTTAAATTAATCCATTAACGGGAATAGTCCCAGACGATTGGAAATTTGCAAGTGTTGTGCCCGTTCACAAGAAAGGCAGGTAGGGTGGAGTCGGGCGACTACGGGCCTGTGAGTCTTACATCAGTAGTGGAGAAATGAATGGAATTTACGTTAAAGGATAGGATTGTTGAACATCTAAAGTCACAAGGGTTTCAAGATCAAACACAAAATTGGTTTACTTCAGGAAGATCACGCCAAACAAATCTTATTGATTTTATTTTTGATTGGGTGACAAAAATAATTGATTAAGGTGGTGCAGTAGACATTGCGTATCTGGATTTCAGCCTTTTAACACTATCCTACATAGATGACTTATCAATAAACTCTCAGCAGCGGCTGAGTGACAGACAACAGAGGGTTGTAGTTAATGGAGTATATTCAGAACAAGGTCTTGTTATTTCGGGGATCTGTGCTTGGACCCGTTCTCTTTAATATATTTAATATAAGTGATATTGCAGAAGGTCTTGATGGAAAGGTATGTCATTTTTCAGATGATGCAAAGATTTTCAACAGGGTTGATGTTCCTGGAGGGAGAAGCCAAATGGCAAATGGTTTTTGGTAAATTAGAAAAAATGTCTGAGCTGTGGCACTTAAGGTTTCATGTGGATAAGTGCAAGATAATGCACGCGGGGCATAAAAACCAAGGGGCAGAGTATAGAATATGTGATACAGTCCTAATAGTGGCATCTGAGGAAAGGGGTTTAGGGGCAATAATTTAAATGCTAGAACAGGGGCGTCCAACATGCGGCCCGCGAGACCTCGAGGTGCGGCCCGCGTAAGATCGGCAGCCAGGGCAACCGATGTTACGCGAGCCGCACCTCAAGCCCTGCTACTTACTTGTGGGAGGGTCTTCTGGACTGCACACAGAGGACGCGGAGTTCACGTGACATCCTACTTCCTCTGTGCTTTAGCAGAGAAGGCAGAGGGAGGCCGCGCCCCCTGCTGAAGTTTGTAAGCGGCATCGAGGAGCTGCAGTGCAGGTAAGGGGGTGGGGAGGGTGTTTGAATGAGTGTGTGTGATTGTGATTGAGGGAATGATTATATGAATAAATGAGTGTGTGTGTGTGTGTGATAGCATGGATGTGTAAGTGCTGGAACCTAGGCATGATGGGACTGTGATTGCTGTTAGCAATCACACTCCTATCATGCCAAGTCAGCCAGTACATGCTGAAACCTGGCCAGCTGCCCCCCTTGTGTATTGATGCTGCCAGCAGTATGGGGTCTGCACTTACAGCCACCCTGTACCAGCATGTACTGGCTGACTTGGCATGATAGGAGTGTGATTGCTAACAGCAATCACAGTCCCATAATGCCTAGGTTCCAGTATTTACTGGATGGATGTGTAAGTGCTGGAACCTAGGCATGATGGGACTGTGATTGCTGTTAGCAATCACACTCCTATCATGCCAAGTCAGCCAGTACATGCTGAAACCTGGCTAGCTGCCCCCCTTGTGTATTGATGCTGCCAGCAGTATGGGGTCTGCACATCACTTACAGCCACCCTGTACCAGCGTGTATTGGCTGACTTGGCATGATAGGAGTGTGATTGCTAACAGCAATCACAGTCCCATCATGCCTAGGTTCCAGCATTTACTGGATGGATGTGTAAGTGCTGGAACCTAGGCATGATGGGACTGTGACTACTGTTAGCAATCACACTCCTATCATGCCAAGTCAGCCAGTACATGCTGAAACCTAGCTAGCTGCCCCCCTTGTGTAGTGATGCTGCCAGCAGTATGGGGTCTGCACATCACTTACAGCCACCCTGTACCAGCATGTACTGGCTGACTTGGCATGATAGGAGTGTGATTGCTAACAGCAATCACAGCGAGCACAGTCCCATCATGCCTAGGTACCAGCATTTACTGGTTGCCTGGGTTGCCAGCATTTACTGGTTGCCAAGTCATATTGCTAATTTTGTCCAGTTGTGTGTTACCTACTTTTATTAAAAATGTGAGTTTTTATTATTATTTTTAAAGGTGGGGGTCATTTTCGGTTTTGGCTAAGGGAACCCTGAATGTTTTGGTCCAGAATTTTCATTTTAGTTCATCCCTAGGCTACTAAAATGGTTCATGGATTACAGGATAAACCTTACCAGGACAGGTTAAATGATCTTAATGTATATAGCCTGGAAGAAAGACTTGACAGGGGGATATGATAGAAACATTTAAATACTTAAAGGGAATTAACAAGATAAAGGAAGAGAGTTTATTTAAAACATGAAATACTATCACAACAAGAGGACATAGTCTTAAGCTTTGAGGAGCAAAGGTTTAAAACTAACATAACTTTACTGAAAGGGTAGTGGATGCATGGGAATAGCCTTCCAGCAGAAGTGGCAGAGATGAATACAGTGAGGGTGTTTAAGCAAGCATGCGATAAGCATAAAGCTAAGCTAGATATAAAATAAGGCCAGGGACTAATGAAAGTATTCAGAGAAACTATGGTTCTTGCATAGGTATTAGAACTATTGGGGTTTTCAAAGGAGTTTTATTTTAAGCAACGGTTATTTCTGATTAACTTTGATTGCCTAATACAGGAAAGAGTGTGGAAAACACTTAAGTGTTAACATAATAAAAATGCATACACATGTTTTTTTTGTAATCTCTTTCCTTTTCATTTTTTTCAGATATGATTATAAAAATCAGGAAATTAAAGAAGCAAGCACTTTTCCAGAACTATGGACGCAGACGGCAGCCATGGCCATGAGAGAACTGACAAAGAGGGGACATACTCAGGTACTGGTCTTCTTTATGATCTCTTACATCAATGTCATCTTAAACATCAGCAGCAATCTATTTTCTGAGTCGAGGACCATTTCTTGACGGATCAGATACGATAGAGATGTCTACAAAAATGGTTCTGGAGCAAAGTTTGAAAGGTGGTCTTATTGCCATAGCAGCCAATGGAATGATACTGCTGATCGTACCTTTCCATTGGTTGATATGATACAACCACATCTTTATACGAACTAATTATTCGTCCCAGTGTACTCAAGAACAAGTTCAGATAGATTTATATTGAACACCATGCTATGCTTGACAAAGACGGACTTAGGTGGCCAGATGTTCAAGTGGTTAAGTGGCAATGTTTCTACTATAACTAGTCTTCAACAAACAAGGGATGACAATACTATTAATGAAATTAACAATTAATTAATACGCTATTAATGTCTTGAAGTTAAGACGGGTGGCACAGAGGAGGTAGGGCTAAATGGGCAGGCTGTGAGTAGCACCAACAGAGAGCGGGCAAGGCTAGATACCCTTCTCAAACAATAGAAAAGTACTAGATGAAAGTCTGATCACTGCCTTTAGGCAACGATTGGTCCATGGACTAGACAGCCTAATATGTTTGCGAGTTGCTACTATTGTAACAGATGCTGTGGGGTAAGGATGAAAGTGCCAGCTGATTTATTGTGAGATCATGGCTGTGATGTCACAAGCCCCTTTTCACCAGTTCACCTCAATTAAAAATGTAAAAAATATATATATATATATGCACACATTTTTAAACAAAAAACTAGGCTGATGAGCTTTTGCTGACTCTCACTCCTGCCATTCTCAGCCCGTGTACTGATGAGAGTGTTGGGATTTGTAGTCTTCAAAAGCAGGGGGAAAAGGGTTGACATGCTTGCTGGCAAATGTATTTTCTTTAGCAAGATTAACCCATTCTGTGACCTTTCTGGGCTGCGGTGGAGGCTTTCAAAAGTATATTTCAGTTTAAGTTACTAACTTTTTTTTGTATTTTTACTGATATATCATGGAATAAGATACACGGTTTAGCTTAAACTAGGTATCTAAAATAACACACTATAGATTTCCCTAGTTAAGGTGTAAGCTGTGTATAGTATTACTGTAACTATAGCCCAGCCCATGGCACTTAAACTGAGACACTTGGGAGTTACACCTCCATAATTAATAGTGAATATTACAAGCATCACACTTTTCTGAATTTAACCCTAATTTACAATTTTCAATGCACTGAATTGTCAACTGAAACTGGGTTTTTTACAAAGTGTGATTCTTTGCATTCTCATTGCAAGAATGTGTAATCTAACTTGTTTTCCTGTAATCTTGTATCTGCAGGTGAAGGGTTGTCCTATTTCAGACAAAAGCGGGTGATTCTTACGTATGGTCTCCTGGGACTGTCCTATGTACTGATACTGGCTCTCTTCATAAAAGTCTTAACCAGGTGTTAGTATTTTTAACATTTTCGGATTATGGTGGATCTGTAACGCCTTTAGTGAATAGACTCCAAAGAATGTAAGAGCGGAAACCAGTCCCGAGCTGGCCATTGGACAAATTTGTCAAAAACAGTTTCCACTAGGGGGCGCTCACATAAAACACAAAAGGAGAGATACCAAATAATAGTGTAGATTGCAACAACAATGGTGACCCCGTAGGACAAATTTGGCAAGAGCCCAGTGGGGCCGTTGTCTGATGGCACCTTCGGTATAAATGAAATTCTGTTTGTGTGACTTGTTGTGTGCGGCCACGTATCTACAGGGATCCGAACAATACACAACCCTGTAATATTTATATATAAGGTAAAAATATTTTTATTCTGTGAAAATCTTCACACGGTGAACATGGGAGAGTAAATATGTGGCCGCAGTGACTACACAGTACTTTATAGTAGCATGTATTGATAATTAAGTCCTCTGAAGTTACCAATTTGCTGTGGCCTGATATTGTCGGCTTTCTGTTTTTCCCTATTAAGCATCCAGATCGGAAGCTTCTGAAATAGCCAGCATGAATGAGCTGAACAACATGAAGAATAATGGTGAGATTACGTACTGAAATAGGAGGGTGACCCAGGACCGTTTGAATTTAAGTGGGTGCCAGAGGAAAGTGATCATTCCCCATCCATTTATAGCTTTAGGGGTCCATAGTATTTAGAATGAGAATCCGAAATATCTTACTTGTACTTGACACCCATAGCACCTTTATGTATTAAATTACCCTGTTCCATCTTGCAGATGGAAGAAGAAATGCTCCACAGGACATGCCCCTCATTAATATAGGCAAGATTAGTACCGCATAATAAAAATCCTACACCAGAAGAAGACCTACCCTAAATTAAATCGGGGCTTATTTTGCTAGTAATATTCTCTTAAAGCAGATCTGCCACATTTCCCAAAGCCCTATATTTGTGTATTGGTGTTTAAAGATTAAAATCCATTTTATATGTATTAAATTAGACCAGCTATCAGACAGGGACTTTCTATTCCCCATGTTCGTGGAGACCACTTTGCATGAATTCCAGAAAAACAAAAGGACCACATTCCTTTACTAATGCCTAAACTTTTTTTCACGACCTTGCCTGGGAGGACAAGATATTTAACCTATTGAGAGGTCCACCTTTTTAATTTGGTGGACCCCAAGGCTGGGACAATTTGTTTTAGAATTTTGCTACAGATTTAAATGACAACTCTTTCAAACAGCTTACACTTTACCTAGGTAACCTATGTATTTTTCTGGACAGGTTAAGCTATTCATAGATGCCTAGTTTAAAGCAAGCCATGCAATATATCACAGGCTATCATAGCTCATTACCCTTAACATCCTTCTGGTTGTAGGTCTTCATACTTGTAGTTCACAAAGCTCATCTGCCATATCTCATATGGCTGCTTGGTCTGTGAAAGAATCCTTAAAAGCAGGAATGTGATTTTTAATACTGGCCAATTGGCCACATTCTGTCTTCTGCTGTGTCATCATGGATATATATATATATAAATATATATATATATATATATATATATATATATATATATATATATATATATATATATATATATATATAAATATATATATATATATATATATTTTTTTTTATTATTATTATTATTTTTATTTATTTTTTTAAGTTATCATAGCTTGGGGGACCTCAAGTGTTCCACTGCATATGTGGTTGGCCATGTACCCCAGCAAGCAAGCCAGTATCTTATACCTTACTGCATGGTTTGCATAGAAAGAATGGTTTTCCATCAAATACATGTGACATCTTTATATAAAACAGACAATTAACCACTATGTCATTTTCAATGTGTTCTCTTGCAGTGACTGATCTTACTGAAAAAATGAGCAACTTTGAAACAGCCTTAAAAAAATCTGGTATGGTATTGTAATATAAAGTATCATTTGACAAAACAATACAACAAAGCGTACAGTAAAATGAAAAACTGAACAAAATAATAGTACATTAAGCAGTCAGGTTGTAGTTGATAGAGATGACCAGATGGTTTCTTGGTATGAACTGAGCCATGACCAACTCCATCTTGGGCTCATTGATCCACATAAAAGCAAAACCAGGCTGAGCTATAGCACGAAAAGTATTTTGCGTCACTTTTTCTACCTGGCATGGAATCGGTCCACAACCTGCTAATACAATTTAAACATATCTACATAATACATTTTAGGGAGTCTGTCACCCAACATGGATACACATGACTTTAGCCCAACTTTGGCAAGCTTTATGTAATCCTAACTTGGCGGTATTGCTTACCATGGAGCTGATCCAACCTAAAAAGACCCACAAGTAAGAGGATAAGGACACAATAGGAGTGGTCACTGGGACATACTGTAGGTCCTTCCAAGTTGGACAATCCAGATGTCATGTTTGCCCAGATTCATATCTCTTTAGTCCAGCAGACCAGGAGAGAAAAAGCTGGGTAAGATTCCTTCATAGAGTCTTCTCCAGTATCGTAGCCAACTACTCTGTCATTTTTCTAAAGTTTTAGATTTTACAATAGTAGACACTAAATAAACCGGTGTAAATGCACATGTCACATGTATTTGAATTTCAGGAAATGTATGACGTGTAAATCCCTGCTGCACATATGCCAAGAGAACAGACATTTTAACTTCCTGATCTTGGGATATGAGGATTATTCCTCCCCCATTGTTAAATTGATGATTAGTTCAGGCAGCTTTTATAATGGGAAAAGGGAAATAACTTTAGCGAATGAAAATGCTTGTTCAGCCACTTTTAGGCAAACCTCCAAAACAATTACACAAAACAAATGACAAAAACAAGCTATAGGTGGTTTTAATAAATTGTTTTAGCAATAAGATATATATATATATATATATATATATATATATATATATATATATATATATATATATATATATAGTTACCAGCACTCTAGGTCTTTTTCCAATAAATACAGATTCCTCTTTTGCAGGTCAACGTTTCAGTCTTTATTTGACTTTCATCAGGACTCCTGCCCAAACACCACACTGACAAAACTAGAATTTACAGACTAAGGCAAACCAATAGATTAGGTAAAGAGGGCCTGGCTCGCAAGTTTACAATCTAGATTAAATCTCAACAATCAAGTTAAATAGGCATAAATTTCACCTAAAATAAGGTAAACTGGACCATGCTTCTTATATTGATAAATATTTAAACCTCATCTCACCATATCCAGGGTCACCTAAGCCCTTCCTCTGACAAATATTCTACCAGGTTTGACGCGTCATATTATCAACATAAACCCATTAAATTCTGAAGCATGGCAGATTATGAAAAATCAGCTAATTTAAATATCCTTGCCTTAATTTAACCAAAGTTACTGAAGTTACTAATATGCTGTGGCCTGATATTGTCGGCTTTATGTTTTTCCCTATTAAGCATCCAGATCGGGAGCTTCTGAAATAGCCAGCATGAATGAGCTGAACAACATGAAGAATAATGGTGAGATTACGTACTGAAATAGGAGGGTGACCCAGGACTGTTTGAATTTAAGTGGGTGCCAGAGGAAAGTGATCATTCCCCATCCATTTATAGCTTTAGGGGTCCATAGTATTTAGAATGGGAATCCGAAATATCTTACTTGTACTTGACACCCATAGCACCTTTATGTATTAAATTACCCCCATTCCATCTTGCAGATGGAAGAAGAAATGCTCCACAGGACATGCCCCTCATTAATATAGGCAAGATTAGTACCGGATAATAAAAATCCTACACCAGAAGAAGACCTACCCTGTAATAGCACTAAATTAAATCAGGGTTTATTTTGCTAGTACTATCCTCTTAAAGCAGATCTGCCACATTTCCCAAAGCCCTATATTTGTGTAATGGTGTTTAAAGATTAAAATCCATTTTATATGTATTAAATTAGACCAGCTATCTTACAGGGAGTCTCTATTCCCCATGTTTGTGGAGACCACTTTGCATGAATTCCAGAAAAACAAAAGGACCACATTCCTTTACTAATGCCTAAACTTTTTTTCACGACCTTGCCTGGGAGGACAAGATATTTAACCTATTGAGAGGTCCACCTTTTTAATTTGGTGGACCCCAAGGCTGGGACAATTTGTTTTAGAATTTTGCTACAGATTTAAATGACAACTCTTTCAAACAGCTTACACTTTACCTAGGTAACCTATGTATTTTTCTGGACAGGTTAAGCTATTCATAGATGCCTAGTTTAAAGCAAGCCATGCAATATATCACAGGCTATCATAGCTCATTACCCTTAACATCCTTCTGGTTGTAGGTCTTCATACTTGTAGTTCACAAAGCTCATCTGCCATATCTCATATGGCTGCTTGGTCTGTGAAAGAATCCTTAAAAGCAGGAATGTGATTTTTAATACTGGCCAATTGGCCACATTCTGTCTTCTGCTGTGTCATCATGGATATATATATAAATATATATATATATATATATATATATATATATATATATATATATAAATATATATATATATATATATATATTTTTATTATTATTATTTTTATTTATTTTTTTAAGTTATCATAGCTTGGGGGACCTCAAGTGTTCCACTGCATATGTGGTTGGCCATGTACCCCAGCAAGCAAGCCAGTATCTTATACCTTACTGCATGGTTTGCATAGAAAGAATGGTTTTCCATCAAATACATGTGACATCTTTATATAAAACAGACAATTAACCACTATGTCATTTTCAATGTGTTCTCTTGCAGTGACTGATCTTACTGAAAAAATGAGCAACTTTGAAACAGCCTTAAAAAAATCTGGTATGGTATTGTAATATAAAGTATCATTTGACAAAACAATACAACAAAGCGTACAGTAAAATGAAAAACTGAACAAAATAATAGTACATTAAGCAGTCAGGTTGTAGTTGATAGAGATGACCAGATGGTTTCTTGGTATGAACTGAGCCATGACCAACTCCATCTTGGGCTCATTGATCCACATAAAAGCAAAACCAGGCTGAGCTATAGCACGAAAAGTATTTTGCGTCACTTTTTCTACCTGGCATGGAATCGGTCCACAACCTGCTAATACAATTTAAACATATCTACATAATACATTTTAGGGAGTCTGTCACCCAACATGGATACACATGACTTTAGCCCAACTTTGGCAAGCTTTATGTAATCCTAACTTGGCGGTATTGCTTACCATGGAGCTGATCCAACCTAAAAAGACCCACAAGTAAGAGGATAAGGACACAATAGGAGTGGTCACTGGGACATACTGTAGGTCCTTCCAAGTTGGACAATCCAGATGTCATGTTTGCCCAGATTCATATCTCTTTAGTCCAGCAGACCAGGAGAGAAAAAGCTGGGTAAGATTCCTTCATAGAGTCTTCTCCAGTATCGTAGCCAACTACTCTGTCATTTTTCTAAAGTTTTAGATTTTACAATAGTAGACACTAAATAAACCGGTGTAAATGCACGTCACATGTATTTGAATTTCAGGAAATGTATGACGTGTAAATCCCTGCTGCACATATGCCAAGAGAACAGACATTTTAACTTCCTGATCTTGGGATATGAGGATTATTCCTCCCCCATTGTTAAATTGATGATTAGTTCAGGCAGCTTTTATAATGGGAAAAGGGAAATAACTTTAGCGAATGAAAATGCTTGTTCAGCCACTTTTAGGCAAACCTCCAAAACAATTACACAAAACAAATGACAAAAACAAGCTATAGGTGGTTTTAATAAATTGTTTTAGCAATAAGATATATATATATATATATATATATATATATATATAGTTACCAGCACTCTAGGTCTTTTTTCCAATAAATACAGATTCCTCTTTTGCAGGTCAACGTTTCAGTCTTTATTTGACTTTCATCAGGACTCCTGCCCAAACACCACACTGACAAAACTAGAATTTACAGACTAAGGCAAACCAATAGATTAGGTAAAGAGGGCCTGGCTCGCAAGTTTACAATCTAGATTAAATCTCAACAATCAAGTTAAATAGGCATAAATTTCACCTAAAATAAGGTAAACTGGACCATGCTTCTTATATTGATAAATATTTAAACCTCATCTCACCATATCCAGGGTCACCTAAGCCCTTCCTCTGACAAATATTCTACCAGGTTTGACGCGTCATATTATCAACATAAACCCATTAAATTCTGAAGCATGGCAGATTATGAAAAATCAGCTAATTTAAATATCCTTGCCTTAATTTAACCAAAGTTACTGAAGTTACTAATATGCTGTGGCCTGATATTGTCGGCTTTATGTTTTTCCCTATTAAGCATCCAGATCGGGAGCTTCTGAAATAGCCAGCATGAATGAGCTGAACAACATGAAGAATAATGGTGAGATTACGTACTGAAATAGGAGGGTGACCCAGGACTGTTTGAATTTAAGTGGGTGCCAGAGGAAAGTGATCATTCCCCATCCATTTATAGCTTTAGGGGTCCATAGTATTTAGAATGGGAATCCGAAATATCTTACTTGTACTTGACACCCATAGCACCTTTATGTATTAAATTACCCCCATTCCATCTTGCAGATGGAAGAAGAAATGCTCCACAGGACATGCCCCTCATTAATATAGGCAAGATTAGTACCGGATAATAAAAATCCTACACCAGAAGAAGACCTACCCTGTAATAGCACTAAATTAAATCAGGGCTTATTTTGCTAGTAATATCCTCTTAAAGCAGATCTGCCACATTTCCCAAAGCCCTATATTTGTGTAATGGTGTTTAAAGATTAAAATCCATTTTATATGTATTAAATTAGACCAGCTATCTTACAGGGAGTCTCTATTCCCCATGTTTGTGGAGACCACTTTGCATGAATTCCAGAAAAACAAAAGGACCACATTCCTTTACTAATGCCTAAACTTTTTTTCACGACCTTGCCTGGGAGGACAAGATATTTAACCTATTGAGAGGTCCACCTTTTTAATTTGGTGGACCCCAAGGCTGGGACAATTTGTTTTAGAATTTTGCTACAGATTTAAATGACAACTCTTTCAAACAGCTTACACTTTACCTAGGTAACCTATGTATTTTTCTGGACAGGTTAAGCTATTCATAGATGCCTAGTTTAAAGCAAGCCATGCAATATATCACAGGCTATCATAGCTCATTACCCTTAACATCCTTCTGGTTGTAGGTCTTCATACTTGTAGTTCACAAAGCTCATCTGCCATATCTCATATGGCTGCTTGGTCTGTGAAAGAATCCTTAAAAGCAGGAATGTGATTTTTAATACTGGCCAATTGGCCACATTCTGTCTTCTGCTGTGTCATCATGGATATATATATATATATAAATATATATATATATATATATATATATATAAATATATATATATATATATTTTTTTTATTATTATTATTTTTATTTATTTTTTTAAGTTATCATAGCTTGGGGGACCTCAAGTGTTCCACTGCATATGTGGTTGGCCATGTACCCCAGCAGGCAAGCCAGTATCTTATACCTTACTGCATGGTTTGCATAGAAAGAATGGTTTTCCATCAAATACATGTGACATCTTTATATAAAACAGACAATTAACCACTATGTCATTTTCAATGTGTTCTCTTGCAGTGACTGATCTTACTGAAAAAATGAGCAACTTTGAAACATCCTTAAAAAAATCTGGTATGGTATTGTAATATAAAGTATCATTTGACAAAACAATACAACAAAGCGATCAGTAAAATGAAAAACCGAACAAAATAATAGTACATTAAGCAGTCAGGTTGTAGTTGATAGAGATGACCAGATGGTTTCTTGGTATGAACTGAGCCATGACCAACTCCATCTTGGGCTCATTGATCCACATAAAAGCAAAACCAGGCTGAGTTATAGCACGAAAAGTATTTTGCGTCACTTTTTCTACCTGGCATGGAATCGGTCCACAACCAGCTCATACAATTTAAACATATCTACATAATACATTTTAGGGATCCTGTCACCCAATATGGCCACACATGACTTTAGCCCAACTTTGGCAAGCTTTATGTAATCCTAACTTGGCGGTATTGCTTACCATGGAGCTGATCCAACCTAAAAAGACCCACAAGTAAGAGGATAAGGACACAATAGGAGTGGTCACTGGTACATACTGTAGGTCCTTCCAAGTTGGACAATCCAGATGTCATGTTTGCCCAGATTCATATCTCTTCAGTCCAGCAGACCAGGAGAGAAAAAGCTGGGTAAGATTCCTTCACAGAGTCTTCTCCAGTATCGTAGCCAACACTTCTTTTACTGCTACTCTGTCATTTTTCTAAAGTTTTAGATTTTACAATAGTAGACGCTAAATAAACCGGTGTAAATGCAGATGAAATTTCAGGAAATGTATGACGTGTAAATCCCTGCTGCACATATGCCAAGAGAACAGACATTTTAACTTCCTGATCTTGGGATATGAGGATTATTCCTCCCCCATTGTTAAATTGATGATTAGTTCAGGCAGCTTTTATAATGGGAAAAGGGACTTTTAGACAAACCTCCAAAACAATTACACAAAACAAATGACAAAAACAAGCTATAGGTGGTTTTAATATATATATATGGTTATATATATATATATACACACACAGTCTATAGATAGTTACCAGCACTCTAGGTCTTTTTCCAATAAATACAGATTCCTCTTTTGCAGGTCAACGTTTCAGTCTTTATTTGACTTTCATCAGGACTCCTGCCAAAACACCACACTGACAAAACTAGAATTTACAGACTAAGGCAAACCAATAGATTAGGTAAAGAGGGCCCTTGCTCGCAAGTTTACAATCTAGATTAAATTTCAACAATCAAGTTAAATAGGCATGAATTTCACCTAAAATAAGGTAAACTGGACCATGCTTCTTATATTGATAAATATTTAAACCTCATCTCACCATATCCAGGGTCACCTAAGCCCTTCCTCTGACAAATATTCTACCAGGTTTGACGCGTCATATTATCAACATAAACCCATTAAATTCTGAAGCATGGCGGATTATGAAAAATCAGCTAATTTAAATATCCTTGCCTTAATTTAACCAAAGTTTTTTTTTTCGCTCTTAAATCTATCTTGGGCTGACACTGTCTTTTCTTAGGTCCATCCTGTGACAGTGAATGGTTACGACTTAATGGCAACTGCTATTACTTCAGCGTTACTAAATGGAACTGGAGGAAGTCCAGGTTTCTGTGTGTCACCAAGGGAAGTGATCTAGCTGTGATTAACGATGATATGGAGCAGGTACGTTATTTCATGTAGTTTGGTATTAAAATCCTTAATTGTGGCCCCAAATCACATAAGGTACTCATTGGAGTCAGTTTTCCACGGGTTCCAGTACGTTTCACTTCGTGACGCTCTTCTGTGTAGAGCCTAGAGAATGAGAGCTGGAATCACATCCATTACACGACATGCATGGGTAGCGTACTTCATTGTCTCTCTCAACTTAAGAAAATAAATGTAATGAAAGGGATTTGACAAAGTACGGGAAGGGGACTTTATTTCAAAAGAGAAATGTTAGAACAAGAGACCATAATCTAAAAGTAGACAGTCAGAGGTTCCCATTAGAAGCAGCAGAGGCCCATACAGCAAGAGAATTTAGATATGCATGGCATAGGCATTAAACTAGCGGGAATCTAAGATAAGACAGAGGACCAGTTTATATCTCTACATCAGGAAAAATGGGCACACTAGATGGCCCGATTGGTTCTTATACTCAGCTTCTTATGTTTCTGTGAAGGAGCAGACTTTGGAATATACTATATTATCTTTAGCACAACCCAGTTATCAGTCACTCCCATGAGGCCGTTGCCATGAGTTGGATTTAACATGGTCTGCGTCTGAGGCGTATTTAACTAAAAAAGAACAAAGGGCTCATTCACACTTTGTGTGTATTACAGACTACGCTGATATCACCACTCCCTTTCCTTTGTGTTATCGCCTCCCGTCCACATGTGCACACTACGGGTTCTTCTAATCTGATAATTCTGCTCTCTTGATGTTAGTTTATGAGTAAATTATAGGGTTCCCGAGGGAGATCCAACAATAAAGCAGCGAAGTCTGGATAGTTGGAGTGGATGTAGCCTGTATTCTTACAAACAAATCATATCGTAACGCCAAGGGTGTGATAAAGGGGAACAAAAGAATACGCCTTACGAATTTCATTCCAAACGGCACTTAATCATAGGCGATTGTGTCTCTCCCAGCTAGTTTGGTGCAACAAGCCGGAGTAAAAGCATAGTAAGTGTCAGATGTCTTTCCAGTGGCGAAGGACGAAGAAGATCTGGTCCTTCTGCAGGCCTTTTGGCTGAGGAGGGCAGGGAATATAGCCCCAGAAAATAAAAAGTAGGGGATCGCTTACCATTGTGGAACGCCTGACACCGGATTATCGCTTTTTTCACTACACATCGAAGCACTAAATCCCAGCTAAAAAATAAAAATATTAATTTTGATGTTGGAGCCAAATGGGGCCTGTGACGTGTGTGTAGAAGGGAAAAGATTAAGTGTAAGGGGGTTTCTGACTTCTGACATGCTGGACATGGAAAAGGAAAAATGGACACACTGCATAAGCTAATACAACGGGATGATCTATAAAAGAACCGCAAGCATGTGGTTCTTATAGCTTCATGATATTATTAGCCTCTATGTGTATTTGATGTCATTTGTGCCATGAAAACCCAAGAAATAATTATACATATATTGCATGACTGTGTGTACTATTTGTAATTAATGGCACACTCATTTTTAACCGCTGTTAATACCTCACACCTTATTTGGTCCTTAGTCTAGTCTTTTATTTAAGATAACCTTTTGCTTGCCATACATTCTTAAGTTCTTATAACATCTACCACTTCTGCTGGAAGGCTGTTCCACTTACGAACTGCCCTTTTTTTTAACTAAATATTCTTTACATTGTATCTAAGCTTCTGACTGTGTAATCTAGACTATGACCTCTTCTCCCAACATTTTGTAGCAAATATGTTTACACAGTTGAGTAATCGCCCTTGTGTATGTTTTCTCCCATCTTTTTCACCCACAACATTTTTATACTCCATGCTTAGATGAAAATAATACTATTATGATTTTTGCATGAACGTTAAGCTACAGTGCCTTGCAAAAGTACCCCCCCCCCATTGGCATATTTCCTATTTTGTTGCTTTACAACCTGGAACTAAATGGATTTTTATTTGGATTTTATATAATGGGAATATACAAAATAGTCCAAATTGGTGAAATGAAGGAAATAACTTTTTCCTACAGAATAAAAACACTCGAGTGGTTTAAGGGGAAAATATTTAAATGTCTTGGAATGGCCTAGTAAATCAAATGATAATTCCAGGTTATTATGCAACAAAATAGAAAAAAAAGGGGTGAATACTTTTGCAAGGCATTGTACATCGAAATGCAATGAGAATGTTTTGTTTTCATGACAAGTACCTCTTATAGCAATCTTTATGTAAAGTATGCAGGTATATAGTCGCCAAACAGAAGCCCAGCACTCCACATGGAGTAGGAGGTGTTTATTGCAGTGGAGTTAGCATTTCAACTCACCAGGAGTCCTTGTCATGCCATGATGCGTTGCCACCTGTTTTGCAATAAACACCTCCTTTTCCACCTTCATCTGAATTGCTGAGTGTTTGTTTGGAGAGTATGTTGTACTTGGGAACTGGTGGAGCTAAGTAATTGAATATATGCAGCTATATACTTCTCCCATTCTCTTTCTAAATCCAGAGATTTATCTCGTTAATAACCTTTGGCCAATGTTATTGGATCGGTCTGAGTTACAAAGAAGATGAAGGTGGATGGTCTTGGGTAGACGGAACAGACTATAATACATCATATAAGTAGGTTTTTTTTCTTATTTTTTAAACTAAAAAACACAATGAGATCCCTTCAGGTCTGTTTCATTACATATTTTGTGATCCTGTTACTGCACACTGAATGTATGTGAGAGCCATGTATACTTAATCTCTTACAGTATCCTTTCAGTTTCAGTCTAGTAATTCACTAGTTGGAACTCTAATCTCGGTTGATTAGCGGATTGCTTACATTGCGGTCTAAAAGGAGACTCAAGGTGGAGAGAGGGAGGGGTTGGAAATAGAGAAAGAAAAGACAAGACATTTTGATGATGGTCTCATATGCTAGTTCCTTTATAACACACCAACTAACCATGATCACACCAAGCAGGACCCTGTCAAACCTTAATCCTGTTGTGGTAGGCTTCATCTATTCCAATGACCCGCTTACTAATTATATACAGTGCCCCTCTTTTATGGGCAGGAATATGAAAGGGCAGTGTCAAAAAAATAACCTTTGTAAAAAAAAAAAAAGTTGAGGGGGCACAATATTCCAATCTTGCCTCGTGGGCAAAAGGCCAGCTACAGTTCTGTTCACAACAACCAAGCAGCATGAGGGCCTGTCTCTGTACTTATTTGTAAACTATAAAGAAAACCTTTTGAGCGTTTTCCTCTTTCTCAGGTCTGAAGAAATATCTGAGGAACAAAGGAAAACGTTTGAAAGCTTGTCTTTTAAGTATTATGTTAATCCAATATAAAAGGTATTTGACTGTGGTATCTTAAGCCCCCCCCCCCATATATTGTTCCTAGAGTCCCACTGCTTGGGGTACTTTGAAGTAGCAGCGGGCTAAGTAATTAATGGTCTTATCGTGTGACGGAATCCCCAATATTTACGCCTTGGGTGAATTTTGAATAGTACTCACTGGGTATGCACTAAATTCTTGTTTTTGAATAATACCAGTTTATTTACTAGAACAATGAAAACAAGTATAGATTCCCATTTCCATCAATAAGCTGTGGTGTGATTTTTGTTCTGCTATCTGCAGGTCCTGGAACACAAGTAAACGAAATGATCTTGGTAAAAAAGAAGAATGTGCCCAGCTATCGGTCTATGGAGAGTGGAATAATGTGCAATGCAGCTACAACCAATGCTATGCTGTTTGTGAAATGAAACAATGAGGTGACGTCATCCAGACACCGATATTCACAATATATCTGAAATGAGAAATATAAACAATACATTTGGGATTGTCTCTTAATGTATACCTGTAATGTATTGTATGTTTTTTTTTCTCAATCTCATTAAATTATTACCTACTATTATTTTCTTTCCATTTTGGCATTACCAGTACCACACTGCCTCATAGTAGCAGCCTGTCATATAGTAATAAAGTACATATGCCCATCCGTTTCAACCTATCACATGTGTTGCACCTTTTCATCCAAATGTAGGAAATGTCATTTATTTTACTTTGTCTTTTAAGCCATCTGCTTGTGCAAGGACCACATTCCAATCAGTGTTTAGAGGCATGTCTGGTAGCTGAGTAGCATAGGACCTGTTCATAACAAATAAATAGAGGACAATAGTTACTAGAGTCTCAAGATAGTAATCACTTGTGACAAGTTTAAGCCACTGACATTAATCTGTGAGGCCGAACCAAAATCATTTACCTTAACGGTCATCAATAAGTGATCTTGTTGTAATAATTATATATTTAAAAATAAAATTCTTGTGTTTTCTTCCATAATGTGTGTGTTTTTTTTCCCCCTTGAATGACCCATGTAGCAAAGCATTAGATGGTCAGATGCCCTTTAGGGTTTATCAACCTACCTGTGTACATACCTGCAGTGTGTCTTATTACAGTTTAAAGGGCCAGTGGTCACTCTGCATAATCCCCCCTGGTTACTTTACTAGCATATCCATTTACACTATTTGTTCGTTTTTGTGTAAATCCTGTTAAATCCTTGTAATAGGTTCCCTAGTTTGTGATTGGGTGTTATAATTGCTTCAAATCTTTCCCTTCTCATTAATGCCTGTTTAGGAAGCCAATTAGAATGTTGATCTATGTTAACGTACTTTTAGCACCTTTGTCTGAAAAAAGCCCTTTGTGTGTGTGGCCTGCTTCTGGTGTACTCTGGTGTACACAGGTGCTTGGTGGTATGGAGATTTTTCCCAGAGAAGCATTTTTACTCCAGGACCAGACCAGCTACCCAACCTGTGCCAGGGTATAAATAAGGGGAAGACAGCAACAGAGGCCAGGAATAGAGCGGTCACCCTGCTTCCCGTTACAACCCCTCTCTTAGCTGTCACTGATGGGATGGGGGCATGAAGTCCTAATGATCAGATTTCCCCTATGCATTAAAGGGGTTAACTCTGGGTTAACTCAACATGAACGCTGTCATGGAGCAATTGGCAAAAGGGGAGGGGAAGAAACCAGGTGATTTGTCCTTGAAGTCACAATGATCGCTCCGTATGAGTGATCAGAGACCTGGGAGGCTTTCTTGTAGCTATTGGTATTCCCGTATCTCTTTTTTGTAGCAGAGAAGCAAGGGTGGATCCAGAGCCTGACCTCAGGAGGGGCAGTCCCACCAACACCCACCCAGACACTCAGCACTAACAAACACAATCAACCCTAACACAAATGCATACAGATTAACTTACACACTCAGACACCCACATAAACATCCTCAGATATTCGAGCTAAAACAACCACACACGTACATACCCAGACAGACCCTAACATACATGCAGCTAATTACTTGACACAGCCTGCCCCTGCGAGCTACCATATCCCTACAGGGTCTTAACTCCTTAACGCTACTCCTGTAGCATGCCTATGTCTATCCCAGGGAGTGATGCATAAATTGCCCCTTTGCCCCCTCAATGCAAAGAAGTACCAGGTATGTCATTGGTCCTCGAGTGGCATTTTCTGATGACATATCCGGCATGTATTCCGTCGCGAAGGGGTTAAGTAATGTATATATGTATGTATGAAAAAACGAATCAGTGGAAACTGTAGTAACCTTCCCTGGTGGTCTAGTGGTTAGGATTCGGCGCTCTCACCGCCGCGGCCCGGGTTCGATTCCCGGTCAGGGAATTTCTTTTTTCATTTCTATGATGTTCAAAAAATACATGCTATTGAAAACGTCAAATAGCAGACGATGCTTTGACAACCCACAATAGTACCTTGTAGACACTATCTCTACTCTAATACAAAGACTGTATTACATTTAAAAGAACATATATAATGGGAAAGTAATTTACGCTTTACAGTATGTCCTAGTCAGTAGTGCCAAAACAGTGCAATGTATTTTCTAAATACATATATACATATAATAACTAAGTTTATATTTCAAGAATTATCAAGGAAATAATTTAGCCTTTATATTTCTTTACATTTATATTATAAATTATTTATTCATTTAATATGAAGCCTAAATTATTTCCTTGATAATTCTCGAAGTATAAGCTCAGTTTTTACCGTTTAGGGATCATTACAACAACCAATAAACAAAACACGTCCGTCCCTGGGTGGGCTTGAACCACCAACCTTTCGGTTAACAGCCGAACGCGCTAACCGATTGCGCCACAGAGACGTTCCGGTTAATCGTGTGGCATTCACAGAATATCTATAACTTCTCATCAATTTCGATTCAACGCGTCATATTTCCGAGTAGAAAATTACTAGTTCCGCCTCCCAGTGACTGGTTCCCGCCTCCCCCGTATCAGTGGATTGCAGAGCTGTTCATTTATATGAATACCGTAGAGAATAGTAATTTTATGTTATACTCCAGCGTATAACTAGCATATGTTATACTCCAGCGTATAACTAGCATGCCTAGCATATTTTTCAATTTCTTAAATCGTAGTATGTAAGGAAATAAATTAAACTGTAACACGACTTACAGTGCTACCGAACCTCAGACGCCATATGTCATAAAGATAACACTTCCTGCACTCACACAGGTCGTTTGCTATAACAGCAGAGTGGCGCAGCGGAAGCGTGCTGGGCCCATAACCCAGAGGTCGATGGATCGAAACCATCCTCTGCTAATTTTTTTTTTTTTATTATTATTATATTATTGCAGCTAGCTGAGTAGGATAAGGCAAATCAGTGCGTACATTTAATCCTTTGAGTGCTGCTGAACTTTGTAAAACCTTCCTCCCATATAGTGATAAAGTACATATGCCCATCAGTTTCAACCTATCACATACATGTGTTGCACCTTTTCATCCAAATGTAGGAAATGTCATTTATTTTACTTTGGTTTTTTTTTACATCTGCTTGTGCAAGGACCACATTCCTATCAGTGTTTAGAGGCATGTCTGATAGGTGAGTAGCATAGGACCTGTTCATAACAAATAAATAGAGGACAATAATTACTAGAGTCTCATGATTGTAATCACTTGTGACAAGTTTAAGCCACTGACATTAATCTGTGAGGCCGATCCAAAATCATTTACCTTAACGGTCATCAATAAGTGATCTTGTTGTAATAATTATGAATTTAAAAATAAAAGTCTTGTGTTTTCTTTCATAATGTATACATACATACATACATACTTTAAAACTGCATAGCTGCTATCGTTATATACTGGTGCAAACCTTGATGGTGGTACAGCATAACTGTTATCTTCAGTGTATGGCTTACTAGGGATGCACCGAACTGAAAATTCTGGACTGAAACCAAAACCCAAACTTCAGCATTCACTTGGCCGAAACCAAAATCAAAAACGAAAATGACCAAAACCCCCACTTTTATTAAAAGTAAGTAACACACCAAAATTGGACAAAAAAATTCAATAACAATATTAATACATATATATATATATACATATATATATATATATATATATATATTTATGTTAACAGCAATCACAAACCTATCATGATACACACTTACTAATCCACTCTCACTCTCGCTGAATGTTTTCCTGCCTTTCCTCCGTCACTGTCATTTTCCCCGCTACAGCTCCTCCTCCTCCGCCTTTTATTATTATTATTATCTTTTATTTATATAGCGCCAACAATTTACGCAGAGCTTAATACAATACATATATTCAAATGGTATGACAAGACAAGAATTGACAAACCAATACATTAGGTGGAGAGAGCCCTGCTCGCAAGCTTACAATCTTAAGGGAATGGGGTGACAAACATAAGGCACAGAGAAAGGCGCGAGGTAGTGTGGTGGTTGTATCAATGACAAGGAAGTTCCAGCAGCTAAAATGGTATGCTTCTCGTAAAAAGTGAGTCTTGAATGTTGGGAGGGAGGGTGAAAGCTGAAGGTTTGATGGAAGTAGATTCCAGAGATATGGGGCAGCTGGAGTGAAATCTTGTAGACGGGAAAGAGGTGATAAGTGAGGAGGAGAGCCTTAGCCCATGGGAAGAATGTAGGGATCAAGTAGGAGAGTATTTGCTTATGAGGGCAGAAATGTATGGAGGAGCAGTGTTATGGAGGGCTTTATATGTTAGTACCAGGATTTTAAATTTAATTCTAAAGGTAATTGGGAGCCAGTGGAGGGTTTCACAGAGTGGGAATGCAGAAGAGGAGCGGCGTGCAAGGAAGATATGCCTAGCAGCAGAATTTAGGACAGACTGTAGAGGAGAGAGTCGAGACAGTGAAATACCAACCAGAAGAGTGTTGCAATAGTAAAGACAGGAAATGATAAGTGAATGAACCAGAGTTTTTGTGGATTCTTGAGTGAGGAATGGGCAGATGCAAGAGATGTTTTGGCGAGGGACTGAATGTGAGGGATGAAGGAGAGGTTAGAGTCGAGGATGACCCCGAGGCATCAGGCCTGGTTAGTAGGAGAGATAGTCGTGTTGTTAATGGTGATAGAGAATTCAGGTAGTGGAGTGGAGATGGAAGGAGGTAGCATTGTGACATCGATGAAGAAATAGCAGACAAGCAGTTAGTAATACGGGACATGAGAGATGGAGAGAGATCAGGAGAAGACAGGTAGATTTGGGTGTCATCTGCATATAGATGATACTGGAGGCCAAATGAGTTGATTAATTTGCCAAGAGATAAAGTATAAAGAGAGAACAGCATAGGGGCAAGGACTGAACCTTGGGGAACGCCAGCCAAGAGTGGAAGGGGTGATGATGTCTTGCCAGAGAAGCTGACAGTGAAGGAACGGTTAGCCAGATATGGGGAGATCCAGGAGAGAGCTGTATCTCGAATGCCTGTAGAAGCAAGTGAGTCAAGAAGAAGGTGGTGATCAACAGTATCAAAAGCAGCAGAGAGATCCAATAGTATTAGAATGGAGAAGTGACTTTTTGCTTTGAGAAAGACCAGAAGAGGATGTCATGGAGAGGAGTTTGGAGCTAGCAGAGTTGTTAGATATATCTAAAGGAATGTTAAAGTCACCCATAACAAGACAGGGGATATTAGGAGAGAGGAAGAAAGGGAGCCAGGCAGAAAAGTGTTCAAACAACTGTGAGGTAGGACCAGAGCCGGCCTTAAGTGTTCTGGCGCCCTGTGCGGACTACTCCTCTGGTGCCCCTTCTCACTACCCCTCCCTCTGCCCCTTCTCACTATCCCCCCTCTGCCCCTTCTCACTATCCCCCCTTCTTACTATGCCCCCCTCTGCCCCTTCTCACTACCCCCGCCCCTAACTATCTACTCCCTCTCCCTACTTCTCATTATCCTCACTTACCTTGTTGCTGGAGTCCTGCGTTGGGAGCGGGAAGCATCCGTCTTCCCGCTCTGACGCGGTGCTGGCATTTCATGTTGAGCGCCGGAATATGATGTCAGATTCCGGCTCTCAACATGAAATGCCGGCACCATGACAGAGTCACGGAGAGTAACATGTAGGATGCCTACACCACCACCCTTTCTGCCATCAGGCCTAGGAGTGTGGCTGAAGTGTAATCCTCCAAAGGAGAGTGCAGCGGAGGAGGTAGTATCATGGGAGGGGATCTAGGTTTCAGTTAGTGCTAGGAGGTTAAAAGCATGGAAGAGAAAAAGTTCATGTATACAGACGAGTTTGTTGCATACTGAGCGGGCATTCCATAGGGCACAGTTAAAGATGGGAGGGAGTTTATGGTTGGAGATAATAGGGATAAGATTGTTGCGCATGTTGGTTGAGTTTAGTGGTTGACTGTGATAGGAATAGGCAAGAACAGAGCCGGCCTTAGGTGTTCTGGCGCCCTGTGCGGACTACTCGTCTGGCGCCCCCCCCATCCCAAAAAAAGAAAGGAATCAAAACTTGTAACAAAACCCCAATCACTATATACTACGCCAAACATTGATGTGGTGTAGGCCTACCACTTCATTGTCTGGCTTAGTAGTAGGGATGCACCGAAACGAATTCTGGACTGAAACCAAAAGTGCAGCATTTACCTGGCCGAAACCGAATATGACCCCCCCACACACATAACAAAACAATTAAATAACAATATTTATATTTATATATATATATATATATATATATATATATATATGATTAACAGCAATCACATTCTTATCATGCCCGCAGATTCCAGGATGTACTCGTAGACTACTTGGCATGATAGGAGTATGATTGCCCTATGTACCCCGTCTCACTCCATTCTCCCTACCTACCCCCTCCTAACTATCTACCCTCTCCCTCTTTGAAGTTCACTTACCTTTCAGAAGTCCTGAGGTGGGGGTGCAAGGCCTCTGCCTCCCAGCTCTGCCACTGTATGGAACAGTATAGAGTGATGGGAGTTATGATGTACTTTAGAGCATAATTATATAATGAAAAATACATTGGAAATGGTACAGCATAACACCCATCACTCTCACACCCTTACCAATCCACACACATACACCAATCCACACATATACACCAATCCACACATATATACCAATCCACACACATACACCAATCCACACACATACACCAATCCACACACATACACCAATCCACACATATACACCAATCCACTCCACACATACACCAATCCACACATATACACCAATCCACACATATACACCAATCCACTCCACACATATACACCAATCCACATATATACACCAATCCACACACACATACCAATCCACACATATACACCAATCCACACATATACACCAATCCACACATATACACCAATCCACACATATACACCAATCCACACGCATACCAATCCACATGCATACCAATCCACACACGTATACACCAATCCACACATATACACCAATCCACACATATATACCAATCCACACATATACACCAATCCACACATATACACCAATCCACACATATATACCAATCCACACATATACACCAATCCACTCCACACATACACCAATCCACACATATACACCAATCCACACATATACACCAATCCACACATATACACCAATCCACTCCACACATATACACCAATCCACATATATACACCAATCCACACACACATACCAATCCACACATATACACCAATCCACACATATACACCAATCCACACATATACACCAATCCACACATATACACCAATCCACACATATACACCAATCCACACATATACACCAATCCACTCCACACATATACACCAATCCACTCCACACATATACACCAATCCACATATATACACCAATCCACACACACATACCAATCCACACATATACACCAATCCACACATATACACCAATCCACACATATACACCAATCCACACATATACACCAATCCACACGCATACCAATCCACATGCATACCAATCCACACACGTATACACCAATCCACACATATACACCAATCCACACATATACACCAAACCACACATATACACCAATCCACACATACACCAATCCACACATATACACCAAACCACACATATATACTAATCCACACATATACCAAACCACACATATATACCAAACCACACATATATACTAATCCACACATATACCAAACCACACATATATACCAAACCACACATATATACCAAACCACACATATATACTAATCCACACATATACACCAATCCACTCTCACTGTCACTCTATGCTTTCCTACCTTTCCTCTTTCAGTTTCTTTGCCTCCTCTTCGCTCTTCTTCTTAGTTCTTCTGTCTTCTCTTCTTCCGGGTCAGAGGGCACGGAGACCGGTGGGCGCGGCTTCAGTGCTGTGCGCCGGGATCTGACAGCAAACCCCGGCGCACAGCAGCTGTTGCCGCGGGGATCACAAGGGAGCGGTATCGGAGGTCTGTTAAAGACCTCCGATACTGCTCCCTTGCGAGCCTGCTCCTCCAGCGGCGGACATTACAATCCACTCCACACATATACACCAATCCACATATATACACCAATCCACACACACATACCAATCCACACATATACACCAATCCACACATATACACCAATCCACACATATACACCAATCCACACATATACACCAATCCACACGCATACCAATCCACATGCATACCAATCCACACACGTATACACCAATCCACACATATACACCAATCCACACATATACACCAATCCACACATATACACCAATCCACACATATATACCAATCCACACATATACACCAATCCACTCCACACATACACCAATCCACACATATACACCAATCCACACATATACACCAATCCACACATATACACCAATCCACACATATACACCAATCCACTCCACACATATACACCAATCCACATATATACACCAATCCACACACACATACCAATCCACACATATACACCAATCCACACATATACACCAATCCACACATATACACCAATCCACACATATACACCAATCCACACATATACACCAATCCACACATATACACCAATCCACTCCACACATATACACCAATCCACTCCACACATATACACCAATCCACATATATACACCAATCCACACACACATACCAATCCACACATATACACCAATCCACACATATACACCAATCCACACATATACACCAATCCACACGCATACCAATCCACATGCATACCAATCCACACACGTATACACCAATCCACACATATACACCAATCCACACATATACACCAAACCACACATATACACCAATCCACACATACACCAATCCACACATATACACCAAACCACACATATATACTAATCCACACATATACCAAACCACACATATATACCAAACCACACATATATACTAATCCACACATATACCAAACCACACATATATACCAAACCACACATATATACCAAACCACACATATATACTAATCCACACATATACACCAATCCACTCTCACTGTCACTCTATGCTTTCCTACCTTTCCTCTTTCAGTTTCTTTGCCTCCTCTTCGCTCTTCTTCTTAGTTCTTCTGTCTTCTCTTCTTCCGGGTCAGAGGGCACGGAGACCGGTGGGCGCGGCTTCAGTGCTGTGCGCCGGGATCTGACAGCAAACCCCGGCGCACAGCAGCTGTTGCCGCGGGGATCACAAGGGAGCGGTATCGGAGGTCTGTTAAAGACCTCCGATACTGCTCCCTTGCGAGCCTGCTCCTCCAGCGGCGGACATTACTGTCCGTCTCTGGAGGGGTGCCGGGTGCCCCCATACTGGCGGCAGCGGACCCCGCGGCGGCAGGGGCGTCGGACCGCGCTGCGGCGGATCCCGCGGCGGCAGTGGCGTCGGACCGCGCTGCGGCGGCGGCGGACCCCGCGGCGGCGCCCCCTGGAGTGTGGCGCCCTGTGCGGTCGCACAGGTCGCACACCCCAAAGGCCGGCCCTGGGCAAGAATATGTGTGGGACAGAAGTAGCAGAGCAAACATAGGCAGGTTTCACGTCTAAAGGTTTAGTGTTGAGGTACTGGGGTAGCTGTGGGTAACCTGCTTTCTTCAGTGGTACTTGGTATGTCGTTTCCCTCCAGTGTAACTCTTAACTATCCATTTATGAGAAGGCCACTTGGGGAGGGGCCACAGCAGCTACATTTCAAAGTGAGGCCTAGGAATAAATAGGGCTGCCTCACAAGTGGTCAGATAAGGTGATTGCATACAGGAGGCAGATGTTTCACACCTTGGCTAACAAATGCAATTAAGCTAGACTAGAGAGCACCAAATTAAACCCTTTGATAGCAGCAGGGTATGGAGACATGCAGGATACAGACATACCAAGTGTAAAGCAGGGGTAACAGCAGGAGATGGGGGGGGTTCAGATGAAATATGTGATCATACCAAGTGTAAAGCAGGAGTAGCAGCAGGAGATGGGGGGGTTCACACATGTATGTGTGTATAAGGGCAGTGTACATGTATGTGTGTGTGTAAGGGCAGTGTCCATGTACAGGGCTGGCCTTAGGGGTGTGCGACCTGTGTGGCCGCACAGGCGCCCACACAGGTCGCACACCCCTAAGGCAGCAGGGGCAGCTGCCTGGGACTTAAACATCGTTTTTTGTTTTTTAAACGCAGAGGAGACACATGAAGTTTTCAGCAACTGCTTGGTGCCCCTCACTCTCCTACGCGAGGCATCTGTCTCTGTCGCGGCGTTTCATGCTGAGCGCCGGAATATGACGTCATGACTGTGCAGACAAAAATCAAGCGTGTTTTAAGTGGCAATGCAAGCACGACATTTTAAAGTGCGATTGCTTGTATTGGTGAGTTCTGCGAGATTTTTTTTAAAAAAGTGTCCCTCTTTCATATTTTCAAATGTTGGGAGGTATGTGTGACCATATTCAGCCATAAAATTTAAATTATCAGATGTGAAATATCTGCAAAGTCACCTTTCTGCCCTTCCCCTCCCTCTGACCCTGAACCCTCCCATACACTGAGCTTTTCTTCCTCTTCTACATTAAACCGATTCTCACTTGTCAATAAAAAATTAGGTTCATGCTCTTCTTCTCACCATTCTGCTGATACTGTTCAATTACTAAAGTTACAAACCTCAGACTTCATATTGCATATAGGGAAGGCTCAGTTTTTAGTGCACTTTAGCAAACTAAATAAGCCAGAGCACTATATCAGCAGAGTGGCGCAGCGGAAGCGTGCTGGGCCCATAACCCAGAGGTCGATGGATCGAAACCATCCTCTGCTAATTTTTTTTTTTATGCTTCTACATTTTATTATTGTTCCCCAGAAGATATTGAGTCATCAACTACTTCTGACATATTGAAATAATCTAAAGGTCTGGAAATTCTAACTTCTGTGATGTAATAATGACTAACCCTTGCCAAAGCTGAAGTGATCTGTTTTTTCTTCTTTTTGGGGGTCCCTTATGTCTCCTGACGGGTCTATGTCTATACAAATGTATGTCTATACCAATTATCAATTTGTTTTGGTATTTGTGTTTGTAATGTATTTATTTGATATGTCTTTAAAATGGATTGAGATATTTTTGTTGTTTTGTATGACAGACTTGTTTGCATTTAATGGCATATCTCTGTTTCAACATATATTTATGTTATACGTCTTGTGCATGTAATTTAAGTTTATTAAAAGGATTATTAAAAAAAAGAAAGTAAATGGAGTATATAATATAGCAGAAACAGACAGAGGGGAAATACATAACTGGGAAAAAAGGATGGCAGACTTGGAGGTCAATATCAAACATGAAAGGCTGCAAGAGATAGCAAGCATGGGGGGAATATAAGGCTGTTTTATATTCCTCTATGTCTGCAAGTCATGTATTGTTATTATTATATTAAATAATGGTTATATGAAAACCCTAATGCTTTACATCTTTCCAGTAAGGAATGTCTCGCTATCTGGGTTGTATTTGACTAGTCGGTTTGTACACTTGAACCTTTGACTACTACTTACATTTGTGACACTTTCCTGGATATGACACTTTCCCGATTATGAGCCGAACTGCACTTGTGAGCCCGGATAGCTCAGTCGGTAGAGCATCAGACTTTTAATCTGAGGGTCCAGGGTTCAAGTCCCTGTTCGGGCGCTTCATTTTCTTTTTTTTTCTACCACAGTTGAGATGGATTGTGATTTCATTTTTAACAAGACTTTAAATACATAAATTACAATTTGTAAAAAAAAATATCATAATATGAACGTTTTGACTCAGATAGGCTAAATTTCCAAGGCTAAAAATATTTCTACTATCATACTACCCAAAGTTGTCTGTTTTACTCCTTTAACAGTCCTTTAGTGAATATCCAAAGAGGGTACTTCATTGAAAACAGATGTTTTTACCAATGCATTAAACTGTGTAAATGACTATCAAACACATTACATTACGATCAGCATGGAGCACGCCCACAAGCCGCCCGGCTAGCTCAGTCGGTAGAGCATGAGACTCTTAATCTCAGGGTCGTGGGTTCGAGCCCCACGTTGGGCGTTCAGTTTTGATTCGGAATCATTGTATTATGCATTTATTTATTGACGCCTTGGTCATATTTTGTAAACGTCAATGTTTGCAAGTTTACCAAAAATTTGGAAGTGTGTGTTCATGAGTAGAAATGAATATTCGCAGTATTCAAATTAATTGACATTATTTAATGTTTTACCATTAATTAAAAAACGAAAATAGCCATCACGACCCTGGGTGGGCTTAATCCACCAACCTTTCAGCTAACTGCCGAGCACGCTAACCATATATGCATTTTTTTAATTCACACTTTGGTCATATTTTATAAATGTCAGTGTTTTCAAGTTTACCAAAAATTTGGAAGTGTGTGTTCATGAGTAGGAATGAATATTCTCAGTATTCAAATTAATTGACATTATTTAATGTTTTACCATTAATTAAAAAACGAAAATAGCCATCACGACCCTGGGTGGGCTTAATCCACCAACCTTTCAGTTAACTGCCGAGCACGCTAACCATTTATGCATTTTTTTTAATTCACACTTTGGTCATATTTTATAAATGTCAGTGTTTGCAAGTTTACCAACATTTTGGAAGTGTGTGTTCATGAGTGGGAATGAGTGACATTAATTAATGTTTTAAAATTAATTAAAAAACTAAAATAATCATCGCGTCCCTGGGTGGGCTTGAACCACCAACCTTTCGGTTAACAGCCGAACGCGCTAACCGATTGCGCCACAGAGACCGTGGTGCTTGATAACTGTTCAAACAATAGCAATAGGAGCTTTCATTCAGATTTCAGATACTGTCAAATAGAAACATACAAAGTGACGGCAGATAAGAACCATTCGGCCCATTCACTCTGCCCGACCTCTGAATACTTTCCTCAATATCTGGCCTTATTCTATACCTAGCTTAGCCTTATCCAATGCTTGTTTAAATGTCTATCTACCACTTCTGCTGGAAGGCTATTCCATGCATCCACTACCCTTTTTGTAACGTAATACCATATTTGCTCGATTATAAGACAACCCCCCAAAATCTAGGCAAAAGTAAGACTAAGTAGGGGGCAACGTGAACTGCTGAGCCAGTCCTGCTTACAATGCTATTTTATTTAACAGCAACATTCATGTACCTCTTCATGTCACATATCCCTATACCAAATCAAGAATCAAGAACAGAAAAATGAATCCAGACCACAAAAACTGGCAGAACTTTGAAAGTGTAGCAAGTTTCTCCAAGCATCTCTAAATTGTTAGCTAAACCAAAATGAATTGAACGTTTTAGCCACAAATGATGCCTTCTACAATATATGGAGGGGTCAGATGAAGATGAGAAACTAAACGTATTCTCACTAAATGTATTCTCACTTACTAGTTTATTAGTATTTTCTTTTTTTCCCGCCAATATATATATATATATATATATATATATATATATATATAATTGTATTTTGGATGTAAATATATATATATATATATATATATATAGCATATCTCACTATGCAGCCAAATTACACATTAAGACATGGGATCGAATACAACAAGCTTCCTCGCATCTGGTTTCTGTAGTGTAGTGGTTATCACGTTCGCCTCACACGCGAAAGGTCCCCGGTTCGAAACCGGGCAGAAACACTTTTCTTTCTAACGCCATTTAGCAACTTCAAATAATTTTTTAAAGCCGATTTCTTTAATTAGTTCCAAGATCACACGGCCTCACCTAAAGTCTGTTTAAATTGTCCTGAAAGCTTTTTAGATGTGCAGTCAGTCGTTTATTTTGCTACACAGCGCGGGAGAAGCTGACCAATTCCTGACAAGGGGTTGTTACAGTGAAATTCTTGTCAGCCACCTCTTTATGCCTTAGGTATAGAATGCCTGCAAAGCTCATAACGAGCAGAGTGGCGCAGCGGAAGCGTGCTGGGCCCATAACCCAGAGGTCGATGGATCGAAACCATCCTCTGCTAAATTTTTTTTCTCTAAGATTTATATTTACTTTGCACATTCAGTTAAATTTTCTAAATACTTTGTAAAAATTCAAATGATTTCTTGTTTTAAATTACCCCCTAAATGTTAATCAAATATATTAAATATTGGTAAAATGTCTAATGTGGTTTCATCAGCTATTTAGCTCTGTGATGTTTTGTGAAGGCATTCTTGGGTAACATCATCTGCTGCACAGCTTTTTTTAAGTAAATATTTTGAATGCCATATGGTAAGCAAAATGTTGGATAGGAAAGCAACTAGCAGAACAGTACTCTAAAATCATGACTGTCCCAACTCAGGAAGAATAGCAGGTTTGTGAAGATACATATAGCATCATATTCTACATCCATTCAGTGCAGGGGAGCTTACATAGATGGTTGCTGGAGGAGCTTAGTTCGCTGTACATAGTGCCACCAAGCTAGCACAGGCCTAAATACATCAGTGTTTCTATTATCTAGTAAATTGTTAGTAAAAATGGTTCTTGGAAGTCAAATAAAAAAAACATTAAGGAAGTGTATCGGTCTAAAATTAGGACTATGTTTGTCTTCAAGGCTTGATTAAGATAACAAAGATGGGGCAAAACAGAAAAAGAGAAATTGACAGAAATGTACATTTTGCCCAAAAGCAAGAACCATTGTAAAAGCAATGTAACCAAAAGGAGGATTGTCGTAGTTAACCAGCAATCTGAAGGTAATACAGTATTAGCTCGATTATAAGACGACCCCCCCGAAAATTTGAAGATTAATTTAGGAAAAAAGTAAAAGCCTGAATATTAGACTACCCTATAGGAAAAAAGTTCTACTAGTAAATATTAATTCACATGTAAACTATTTTTTTTATTAAAACTATGATTGAGAAAAATGCATTTCTTGTTTTTATTTCCTTTTATTTGCCACTCTGCCTCCAGATATGCCACTCTGCCCCCCCAGATATGCCTTATCCCTCCTATATGCCACTCTGCCCCCCAGATATGCCGTATACCCCCTATATGCCACTCTGCCCCAGATATGCCTTATACCCTCCTATTTACCACTCTGCCCCCCAGATATGCCTTATATGCTCTATGCCACTCTGCCCCCCGACTTACCAATTCATCCCCAGACTTGTCCCCCATGCTCCAGACTCCCTGGTGTCTACTGGGGGCAACCGGTGAACGTCTGCGCGATGTGCGTAGACAACCTTCGCTACCTGTAACTTCCACTGGGGCTTCTATGCTCCATCGTAGTAGCCCCAGCGGAAATTATGAGTAGCAGCGGGGGTTGTCTGTGTGCATCATGTAGACATTCACCGGCTGCCGGAGAGGAGGATCCAGGACCCCTGCAGCACTGCGGGGGAGCTGGATCTTAGTCTTGTAGTCAGACCTCTATTTGAATATAAGACGAATGGTATTTTGCAGAGCATTTGCTCTGAAAAAAAACCTTGTCTTATATTCAAGCAAATATGGTAACAAATGTGGTAATGCGTGTGTGTAAGTAGCATGTTGCAAAATCTCATAAGAGAATATTAAAAGGTTATTTCTTCTTTTGTGAACAAAGCAAATAAACAAAATAAAAACAAGAGAGAACTTCTAAGTCAGCTATTCTATTTCCTCCAGGGCAGACTAAAAGGAGCCATTACCCGGAATGTGCAGTACATGCATGTTTTTTCAAAACACTTTGAACCAAATAGATAAAATAGATGCGGTATGTTGATTGTGTTGTTTGTCCACCCACCTCTTGAGAATTGACCACAAATTCTCAATGGGATTAAGGTCTGATGAGTTCCTGGCCCATGGACCCAAAATTTCAATGTTTTGTTTCCCAAGCCAATTAGTTATCACTTTTTCCTTATGGCACGGTGCTCCATCATGCTGGAAAAGGGATTGTTCGTCACCAAACTGTTCTTGGATGGTTGGGAGAAGTTTCTTTTTAAAGGATGTTAGTACTATTATTTATTCATGGCTGTGTTCATAGGCAAAATTGTGAGTGAGCTGACTCCCTTGCCTGAGAAGCAACCCCACACATGAATAGTCTCAGGATGCTTTACTGTTGGCATGACACAGGACTAATGGTAGCGCTCACCTTGTCTTCTCCGTATAAGCTTTTTTCTGGATGCCTCAAACAATCGGAAAGGGGATTCATTAGAGAAAATGACTTTACCCCAGTCCTCAGCAGTCCAATCCCTGTACCTTTTGCAGAATATCAGTCTGTTCCTGGTGTTTTTCCTGGAGAGAAGTGGCTTCTTTGCTGCCCTTCTTGACACCAGGCCATCCTCCAAAAGGCTTTGCCTCACTGTGCATGCAGATGCACTCACACCTGCCTGCTCCCATTCCTGAGCAAACTCTGCACTGGTGGCCCCAACCCACAGCTAAATCAACTTTAGGAGACGGTCCTGGCGCTTGCTGGACTTTCTTGGGTCCCTGACACATTCTTCACTACAATTGAAGTTCTCTCCTTGAAGTTCTTGATGATCCGATAAATGGTCCTGGCCTGTGAAGCCCTTATTGTAAGACACTTCCACATCTGGAGAATGCTGTTCTAGGGTAGCAGCTGTGAAACAGGGGTATTGTTGTTTTTACTTTATATTTTGTTGGTAGAGGATTATTCACTGAAAGTCACGTTCATATAATAATTCACCATATTGTCTTCACTGGTACCCTTGTCACTTTTTTCTTGTACAAGCCCTTTTTGTACAAAGCAATGATGGTAACCATAGTTAACAGAGGAAGAATGATAATTTCAAGTACCACCCTCCTTTTAAAGCTTCCAGTCTGTTTTTCTAACTCAATCAGCATAACAGAGTGATCTCCAGCTTTGTCCAAGTCAACACTCTAACCTGTGTTAACGAGAGAATCACTGACATGATGTCAGCTGGTCCTTTGGGGGCAAGGCTGAAATGCAGTGGAAATGTTTTTTTGGGGGGATTAAGCTCATTTTAATAGCAAAGAGGGACTTTGCAATTGATTACAATTCATCTGATCACTCTTCATAACATTCTGGAGTATATGCAAATGTCCATCGTCTAAACTAAGGCAGCAGACTTTATGAAAATTAATATTTGCGTCATTCTCAAAACTTTTGGCCACAACTGTATATTTGGAGGATTAGGAGATCTTATATCTTATAACCCTTTAATAGTCCGTCATAAGAATTCTATGTAGTGGTTGACCAAATGGTTCTAATACTGATACTCGTCAAAATCTTGACTTGTCATTATGAAATATTTACATAATTGAATCACCTACAGTCATGCAGGTATGTCAACCACATCATACAGGTAGCAAAAGCACCAATTGGGAATCTTCAACATGATCACATCAGTGTAGAATAAGGAGTCATTTTCACATTGACCCTGAGAATCAGCCCCTTCATCCTGAAATTGAAGCCAGAACCCTGAGTTCCCAGGTATGGCTTTATGGACAACAGAAGGTGAGTCACTATAGCACAGGCGCGGACTGGGACAAAAATAGGCCCGGCCATTTAAGACTGAGCTGCCCATTTTTATTTATTTATTTTATTTATTTATTGTTAAAGCCCATGTGCCGTCTTTGCATTTCCCCAAATCACTGAAACATTCATGATAGACACAAACACTTACTCACTCATTCACAAAAATCATTAACACAAATCATTAACACATACACATTAATGCAGTCTCACAAATCATTCAAGCAATCCATCCACACAATTAATTCATTAATTCTCATACGCATTCAAACAATTCATCCACACATTTATTCATTTTCTCGTACGCATTTACACTACCCCCTCTCCCCATCTAACCCTCCCCTTCTTATCTGCCCCTTCTCACTATGCACCCCCTTCCCCACTTCTCAATATGTACTCCCTCTCACTATCTATCCCCTCTCCCCCTTTCTATCTATCCCCTCTCCCCCTTTCTATCTAACCCCTCTCCCCCCTCTGCCCCTTCTCACTGCACCCCCCTCCCTCCCCCTACTTACCTTGTTGCCGGAGTAAGCAGCAACAGCGACAGGGTCTGACACTCTAGGGGGCCGAGCAGCCCCCACCAGGGCCGGCCTTAGGGGTGTGCGGCCGCACAGGGCTTAAATTAAAACATAGTTTTTTTGTTGTTGTTTTTGTTAACTTTATTTAACATCCTCCATGTTAAATAAAGTTAAAAAAACTTTATTTAACATGGAAGATGTTAAATAAAGTAAAAAAAAACAAAAACCCCAGATGTTTTAATTTAAGCCCTGTGCGGCCGTACACCCCTAAGGCCGGCCCTGGTGGGTGCTCCGGCCGGCCACCTAGAGTGGCGGACCCGGTCGCAGTTGCTGCAGGCTTAAGGGGCAGGTGCCCCTTATGCCCTGCGTTAATGCGGCCGCATAGGCCCAGTCAGTCCGGTCCTGACTGGGCCTATTTTAAGGTAGAGGCCTGGAGCTACAGCTCCATCAGCCCCTACGTCAATCCGGCCCTGGGCCGCCCGGCCCACCGGGAAAATGCCTGCTATAGCATGATGTCCAACAAAGTGACTTGGATACGTTATTAGATGAAATACAAAATGTCATAAGAGAAGTGAAACAAACAATGTTTTTTATCGTGGTCACATCCTCTCCAATTCCACAGATTTTTTAAGTCAGCAAAATTAGACAACAAATTAGAAGTATAAGCACTTCTGCATGGACAATGGACCCAGACAGCAGCTTTACCCACAAGAGGTTTGATACTAGCATAACATTACCAGGTAATGGACTAATATTGTGTTCTTCCATTGCTGTTAGCAACTAAGTATATGGGTATATACTAAGGGTATATGATAAGTACAGTAGGATATCCTTTCTACCCCATAGTAATTTCATATGAATCTACATACGGTATTTTAGTTTGTAGTGTTTTAAAATACTTATTGTTTTGTCACATCCTTTTATCTTGTTATTGCAGACAGAGGATGGAATTATTACAGAAAAAAACCCATGTTTCTCACATATGGACTAATGGCTCTTTCATACATATTGATCCTGGCTCTTTTCATAATTGTTCTATCTAAGTGTAAGTAATTAAACATGTTTTGTACTTTTGTTATAACGTGTTTTAAAACCTAAAAATGTATTCATGAGGGAAGCTTCTTTGACCCCATATGATCAAATAAGTTTTGACATATTTTTAAAAATGTTTGTGGATGTATGGATAAAAAGGAGGTCGGCCATACATCACAAGGAACTTGAATGCATAGGTCACTGAGCTGGTAGAGGTCCTAAGCTTCTATGATAGCATCATATGTGTTTAAAGACCACAGCAACAGAGTGTTCCAGTGTTACTTGGCAACACCAGGAATATTGTGCAGAATAATAGAGTACAAAAAGGTGTAATCCTAGAGATCACAATCGTAATAAAATGTAAAAATAGATTCTGGTGGCCACTTTAAAAGGTCATGGAAGCCATAACAGTCATAGACCAAAATTTGAGGAACACTCATCAAGAAATGTTATAACTGCCTTAAATAGTTTATTATTTTAAAACAAATTGTTATGCAATTGACTATTTTGCTTTCTCCGAGAAAAAAAACTGGTTAAGACATAATGCCAATATTAAGGAATTTTCAAAACAGTCTATCTTCTTGATTTGACAGCGTCAAGTGGTGGGCCTAAGGTGAATACAAATATCCAGGCTGAAATCAGTGCCTTAAAGAAAAATAGTAAGTTGTTTTGAAATTATAAAGAGTGACAGGAGATTGTAATGAGGTTTATATTTAGTATTGTTCTTCCACAGGGTAAGCATTTTTTTACACAGTAATGATATTTATTCTAATGACGCACCATTGGAAAATAACATTTTTGCCGACTCTAGTTTATGAAATGGCCATATTAGAAGCCAAGACTTTTGCTGGATAAACACTAACACCTAAACACTATTGCATATCTCCTAACAGTCACAGTTTTTGGCACTGTCCTGCTGTCCTGGGTCACTGCCACACTGTTCTGCTTTTGCAGACAGTGGGTATTATGGATATGGACTGGTTGAGAAGATCAGGGATCTTCCTTGTAGCTGGCCTATTGAAAAGTTACCTGTCCCCCATTTTCCAGCAAAAGGGCTGGCGTCCTACAGGCCTAGCCCAGAATACATCACTAGTAAGAGTGTAGCAGGAAACCACATTTATACAACAGGCCACCTCACTTATCTCTGTTATTGCCTTAAAGAGACAGGGGTGATCTTTGTGTTCCTTTCTCCGTGTGTTTGCCCTAAGCTTGTCATTGCATGATAGGTTAAGATGTCTGTGATGGGAAATGTTGCCAAGATGTCAGGGCTTTAAAAAAAGCATTAAAATGTTATTATAGATCTATAACACCATATATGATTTAAGTGTTTTGTTCATGGGGGGGACCTAAAAATTGGCTCAGTTGGATTTTACTTATTAGGTAACTAAATGTATTAATATTTTCTTTTACAGTCTCAGATCTTACATCAAAATGTAACACATTGGAACAGACTTCCGCAAGTAAGAGATTGAAGGCACTATAGTTTATGGAATGCTGTGTGAATACTATACACTAATCTTTAAAGCACAAAAGACACTCCAGCTATAATACGCATTTTAATACATCGGAGTGTCTCTTTTAAATTAACAATTTTCTCTATTGCAAATGCGTGGAAGGATTACTCAGAACCCTCTCAAATATAGGTCAAATATATGGAAGGTTCATTGCCCTGCAAGAAGTGCATTTGACAAGGGACAGTTCCTGCTTGCCATTACGCACACACGCTGTACTCCTCACTGCTGGCCTACACACAAGACGTCCAAGGAAAAAAAATTTATGAAAACTGCTTTCCTGACACTGATTGGTTTTTTTTAAATGAAAAATGCTACATAATATAATTAGTGTTACCTCTCCTTTAAAACACAAATGTTGCTAACATATGTATAGCCCAAACAATATGTATATATTTTTTTTCTTTTTCTTTTTCTTAAATGTCTTTGTATGTGCGTGTAAGTGTGCATTATACCTATGGGCTTTATGCACACACACTGTACATTGCACCTGGAAACATGGAATCTAACAGCAGATAAGAACCATTCAGCTGTTGTTCAGTCTGCCTGTTTTGTTCTTGCATTAAATACTCAGACTTTAAGAGTCTTGTTTTTATATTAGGATACGCATTTGGCGCATGCATTTATAAAAAAAACAACAATAAAAAACCTGCCGTGACCCGGATTCGAACCGGGGTTGCTGCGGCCACAACGCAGAGTACTAACCACTATACGATCACGACATGCAACACGAGCCAGGTAGGAGTCGAACCTACAATCTTCTGATCCGTAGTCAGACGCGTTATCCATTGCGCCACTGGCCCATATGAACTCTTGTTGGATAACTTCTGCTTTAGTGAGAAGATTGAGGTCGCTTTCTGAAGGCATAAAAGAGTGAGGCGTCATCTTTTCTAGAAAGAGAGACATGATGGGCAGGATGGGGTATCCTAATATTAAAACAAAACTGCTTCTTTTAGGTAAAATAATGCATGTAAAAATACTTACAAAGTATTGTAATATCCATGAATTATCGGTGGGACACTCATTTTCCATTTAAACAATTTAAACCTTTTTAAAACTGCTTATTTTGTTTTGATGCTCACACCGACCACCTTCTTGTAGAGGCATCCTGTGAGAAGAACTGGATACAATTTGAAGGCAGCTGTTACTATATCCATTCAAGAAAATCTAACTGGATGAACGCAAGATCTGTGTGCAAAACAAAGGGAAGTGATCTGGTTGTAATAACCAGTGAAGAGGAACAGGTGATAGATTCAAGTCTGGTTAACTGTCACTTACATCAATGCAGTGTCTTTTTGCCCCATATAACAAATAACTCTGACACTAAGCAAGGGTATGATTATGATCTCCTAGAGCCAAACTGAAACTCATAGCATTCTTCTCACACTAGTAACCTCTGCATTGTTGAGTGGAGTTCTATTATATGACATTCCCAGTGCTCTGCTTTCTCAACCATTCAGAGACCACAAGTACGAAGGGAGAGCAGGACAAACATGTTTCTTCATATTTAAAAAACAGCATTAGGTTGTTGATGGAATTTCCCAGGGCACTTTTGAATCCAAATCTGGCCATAGCCTATAGTACTAATCTATAACGAGTAACGAGAATGATTTCACTAGAGAAGACCACTCACAATAGTGCACCTTAGCCAGTATATTACTGAAGACTAGTAGCTCAGAACAACCTATCTGCTGTGTTATCACAGTTTCTATTTATAACTAAATAGACATTCATCTATGTGATGTAAAAGCAAAATTGTAAACAACCGTGTGGATCAAGTGTGCTCATACCCCTTTGTGTTTACTTGTTCAGGTTTTGCATAATTGCATTGTACATAAAGGTAGGATGTGTCAACAGTAAATACCTAAATCATAACCGATTTCTCTGGTATGCTCTTTTGTTACATTTTCTATATAAGCATTTCCTGATGATAAATACAAATGGCAAAGACCAACGTTTTTGGATCGGGCTGCATGACATGGATGATGAAGGCACGTGGACATGGGTGGATGGAACCGACTATGAAAAGTCATACAAGTAATTAATCAGATTTCTGTAACTCTGTTTCACTGCTAAAAGTTGTTTACGGCATAATATAATATCTAAATGTAACATAACTATAGAGAGTGAGTAAGGGTGAGTCACAACAAATGTTGTTTCTGAATTAAAAAAAAGCACTCTGAATTTGGTCTGAATGAAAGGGAGGAAACTTAATTTGTTGTTCAACAAATGGACCAAAAATAAATGAAAAAATGTGTCTGAAATGTTCTCAAGTCTACTCTCCATAGCACTATCCGTTATAGATTATAACCCCCGCTAGAAACATTCAATAAATCTGGCTGTATTGTAAAATGGTTGAGGGCACAGTTTCTTAGCCCCTCTCCAATGCTATTTGTTTCTGTGTAGAGTCTCTCCAATGTACCCTAGATTTTTACCAAGACTTTTTATGTAGATTTCTACTGAAATACATACCAGTTAGAGTAGTAATCCCGTTCATTGCAATTTGGTCAATATATTGACTAACTAGAATAGAATAGCAGATCCAGAGAGTATAAATCACTCTAGGGCAGCAGCTCACCAGGCATTTGCCCGGTGTACCAGATGACTATCTTGGGCTGGTCACAAACCAGTACATGAAGTTCCACCAGATTACGATACCATTTCCTAAAAGTGGAATTGTTTGTTCAATTTAATCTATCTCGAGTCTTTTTATTATGTTTTGGTTCACCTCAGATTATTAACTCATGTCTAGGACCTAATGCGTGACCTCATTCAGGTCGCTACTCAATCTTAATATCACTCTGTTAATATACATATATATTGTTCAACTTGAGGCTCAATCCACTTTTATATTAACTCCACATTTAGCAGCTTATTCATTTGTTTTGTAGGTTCTGGAAGAAAGGGGAACCAAATGATTATGATTCGAACGAAGACTGTGCTCACTTATGGAGAAATGGAGAGTGGAATGATGTGCACTGTACCTATAACGATTGTTATGCAATTTGTGAAAAGAAACTTGGCTGATAATTTGGTTTACCATCAACCAGCTCATTTTATACATATCACATCGAAAACAAATATACGTCTAAAGGTTGCAATATTTTGAGGTGTATCAATTCCTATGTTATTATAAGTATATAAGTGATTGGTTTCATGAATAAACTGCAGATGAGAAATGTGTTTGATAGAACTAGGCTGTCACTAAACTATTTTTAGTTTCAGAACACCTTATGTCTTCTAATATTGGCAACGATGCTTACCAAATACAAAAATGATCAATTTTAGAAGTCGAAGATCTATTTGTAATTATAAATACAATACTATCAAATAAATCTATTAATAGTGGATTATCATTCCTACTGCCAAATAGATTTGCGCACGGTGAGCAAAATCGCTTCGGATGAAATCTTCATTTTGCTTTTGCCGCGTTTGTTTTTCTGGCAACAAATTTCTTTTACCGGCTGTTCATTTCAGATGCAATTTGGGGGGGCTTTCTTGGTTTGACACAATATTTGGGGGGGGGTCCAACAGGGGGAGGTCCATTACACTCCAGCAGTAGTGGTAGAGTGTTGGGCTTGGGCAGACAGACACTGGGAAATTAGGATGACCACATGTCCCAGATTGCCCGGGACAGTCGCGCAATGGGACTTTTCGCAGGCAGGCAAAAGTGCTGGGCAGCAGCGGAAGTTGTCTGCGTGCATCGTGCAGACATTCACCAGCTGCCAGAGAGCAGGATCCCCCCAGCGTTGTGGGGGGGATCTGGAGCTTAGTCTTATAGTCAGACCTCTATTTGAGGTCGGATTACAAGACAACCTTGAATATAAGACAAGGGGTATTTTTCAGAGCATTTGGTCTGAAAAAAACTTTGTCTTATATTCGAGCAAATACAGTATATATATATATATATATAAAATATATTTTATGTATGTGATGATGTGTACATATGAATCAGTATGTATATACCGTATTGGCCCGAATATAGGCCACACTTTTCCCCCCCACTTTAAGTCTTTAAAGTGGGGGTGCAGCCTATATTTGGGGTCTAGCGCCAGGCAGGCAGCAGGGTTAGGATACAGATCCCCCGCAGCGGTGCAGGGGACCTGTATCCTACTCTCTAATACGCTCAGACAGCCTCCCGAGAGGTTGTCTAAGCGCATCGCGCAGACGTTCACCGGCAGCAGCGATGCGGGTAAACAACCTCCGCTGCCGGCACGTCTGCACAATGTGCTTTAACAATCTCCCTTGCCAGGAATTGGATTCCAGGCAAGGGAGATTGTTAAATCACATCGTGCAGATGTGCCGGCAGCGGAGGTTGTTTAGCCGCATCGCCGCTGCCGGTGAACGTCAGCACGATGCATTTTACCTCTGCCCCCAAGACTTACCAGAGCAGACTCCCGGGTGTCTTGCAGGGCCGGCGGGAGACATCTAAGCAATACGCGTATACAACACTCAGCAGAAGTGCCGGCACTGGGAGTTGTATACGCGTATTGCATAGATGTCCCCCTCCGGCCCCGCAAGACACCCAGGAGTCTGCTCTGGTAAGTCGGGGGGGGGGAGAGTGGCAGCATATCTCGGGGAGGGGGGCAGAGTGGCAGCATATCTCGGGGGGGGACAGAGTGGCAGCATATCTCGGGGGGGACAGAGTGGCAGCATATCTCGGAGGGGGAGGACAGAGTGGCAGCATATCTCGGGGGGGACAGAGTGGCAGCATATCTCGGGGGGGGACAGAGTGGCAGCATATTCCGGGGGGGGGAGGACAGAGTGGCAGCATATCGGGGGGCAGAGTGGCAGCATATCTCGAGGGGGGGACAGAGTGGAAGCATATCTCGAGGGGGGAGAGAGAGTGGAAGCATATCTCGGGGGTGGGGGGGACAGAGTGGCAGCATATCGATTATAAAAACTTTTTCTTTAAAAAAGTACCAAACTTTTAGGGTGCGGCCTATATCCGAGCCAATACGGTAATATAAAAGTATTGTATGTGTATGTGAAGGTGTGTTTATGTGAATCAATGTATATAACATTACATTTTTTTATAAAGCGCCGACAGATTCAGCAGCGCTGTCAGTAGAACAATTTCACATACAAAACCACATGGAATGACGAACTGGTGCAAAGGAGAGGAGGGCCCTGCTCGCGCGAGCTTACCATCTAGTCGAAGGGGGAAGTGAGACAATAGGAGAGGACTGCTTGGATGAGTTGATCTGGTCTCGCCGATGTGTTGAAGCTGCTGATTGTTCAGATGGTTTGATTATGATGGTTGGGAGTAATGGGAAGGAATGTTGTCCGCTTCCATGAACTGGTGGGTTTTCAGAGAGGATTTGAAAGTTGCGTACGAGGCAGAAAGTCTGCACGGAACGGGGAAGGGAATTTCACAGTAGGGGTTGCGGCGCAGGTGCAATCCTGCTTTCTGCAGTGGTACTTGGTTTGTAGTTTCCCTCCACACAGGACTAATGGTAGTGCTCACCTTGTCTTCTCCCTATAAGCTTTTTTCCAGATGCCTCAAACAATCGGAAAGGGGATTCATCAGAGAAAATGACTTTACCCCAGTCCTCAGCAGTCCAATCCCTGTACCTTTTGCAGAATATCAGTCTGTCCCTGATGTTTTTCCTGGAGAGAAGTGGCCTCCACACCAGGCCATCCTTCAAAAGGCTTTGCCTCACTGTGCGTGCAGATGCACTCACACCTGCCTGCTCCCATTCCTGAGCAAGCTCTGCACTGGTGGCCCCAACCCCACAGCTAAATAAACTTTTGGAGACAGTCCTGGCACTTGCTGGACTTTCTTGAGTCCCTGACGCATTCGTCACAACAATTGAACCTCTCTCCTTGAAGTTCTTGATGATCCGATAAATGGTCCTTGCCTGTAAGCCCTTTTGTAAGACATTTCCACATCTGGAGAATGCGGTTCTAGGGTAGCAGCTGTGAAATAGGGGTATTGTTGTTTTTTCTTTATATTTTGTTGGTAGAGGATTATTCACTGAAAGTAACGTTCATATAATAATTCACCCTATTGTTTTCACTGGTACCCTTGTCACTTAATATTTGTGTCATTCTGAAAACTTTTGGCCACAACTGTATATTTGGAGGATTAGGAGATCTTATATCTTATAACCCTTTAATAGTCCGTCATAAGAATTCTATGTAGTGGTTGACCAAATGGTTCTAATACTGATACTAGTCGAAATCTTGACTTGTCATTATGAAATATTTACATAATTGAATCACCTACAGTCATGCAGGTATGTCAACCACATCATACAGGTAGCAAAAGCACCAATTGGGAATCTTCAACATGATCACATCAGTGTAGAATAAGGAGTAATTTTCACATTGACCCTGAGTATCAGCCCCTTCATCCTGAAATTGAAGCCAGAACCCTGAGTTCCCAGGTATGGCTTTATGAAGGTGAGTCACTATCAGGCCCGGGGCAGGGCCGCGGCCGGGCCAGCCAGGGCCGGATTGACTTAGGGGCTAATGGAGCTGCAGCTCCAGGCCCCTACCTTAAAATAAGCCCAGTCAGGACTGGACTGACTGGGCCTATGTGGTCGTCCTTAACGCAGGGCAAAAGGGGCACCTGCCCCTTAAGCCTGCAGCAACTACGACCGGGCCCGCTACTTACCGGCAGACGCGCGCGAGCATGGATGTGTAAGGGGGGGCAAAGATTCCACAGGCAGGCTGTTTTGGTGGCAAAGTTGCCACAAGTAGGCTGTTTTGGTGACAAAGTTGCCACAGGCAGGCTGTTTTGGTGGCAAAGTTGCCACAGGCAGGCTGTTTTTGTGGCAAAGTTGCCACAGGCAGGCTGTTTTGGTGGCAAAGTTGTCACAGGCAGGCTGTTTTGGTGGCAAAGTTGCCACAGGCAGGCTGTTTCGGTGGCAAAGTTGCCACAGGCAGGCTGTTTTGGTGGTAAAGTTGCCACAGGCAGGCTGTTATGGGGGCAAAGATGCCACAGGCAGGCTGAGTGAAACCGTCTGTGGAAACCCTCCGGATGCTGGTGTCAGTGTGGCAAAGCCTGTCCTGGTGTTTGTGATTGGGTGTCAGTGTGGCAGAGCCTGTCCTGTTGTGTGTGTGTGTGTTTGGGTGTCGGTGTGGCATTGCCTGTCCTGGTGTGTGTCGGTGTGGCAGAGCCTGTCCTGGTGTGTGTGTGTGGGTGTCGGTGTGGCAGAGCCTGTCCTGGTGTGTGTTTGTGTATGGGTGTTGGTGTGACAGAGCCTGTCCTGTTGTGTGTGTGTGTGTTTGGGTGTCGGTGTGACAGAGCCTGTCCTGGTGTGTGTGTGTTTGGGTGTCGGTGTGCCTGTCCAGAGCCCGTCCTGGTGTTTGTGATTGGGTGTCAGTGTGGCAGAGCCTGTCCTGACGTGTGTGTCTGGGTGTCAGTGTGGCAGAGCCTGTCCTGATGTGTGTGTTCGGGTGTCAGTGTGGCAGAGCCTGTCCTAGTGTGTGTGCGTGTGTTTGGGTGTTGGTGTGGCAGAGCCTGTCCTGGTGTGTGTATGAACACAGAAAAGAGCCCCAGCACTCCAATCAGCTTCTAATCCTTAGGTTACTTTACTCAAAGAAAGCAAAACAAAAAAGCAACATTCCGGCCAAACAGGGTCTTTGTCAAGCTCAAACCGCCCTGTTTGGCCGAAACGTTGCTATTTTTGTTATGCTTTCTGTTTTTGTTTTGCCCTTTTTCCTGCTAGCTCCCTGCTTCCTGGGAGTTGAGTGCTGAAACATTTCTTATTTCTTTAACTGTCCTGGTGTGTGTGTCTGTTTGGATGTCGGTGTGGCAGAGCCTGTCCTGGTGTGTGTGTTTGGATGTCGGTGTGGCAGAGCCTGTTCTGGTGTGTGTTTGGGTGTCGGTGTGGCAGAGCCTGTCCTGGTGTGTGTGTTTGGGCGTCGTGTGGGAAAAGCCTGTCCTGGTGTGTGTGTTTGGTTATCTGTTTCCTTAATTTACAGTGGGAACTATTTCATTTTAACTTATCCAGAGATAAAATGCCCTCCTGAATTTGTAGTGACTTCAGGGGACAAAACATTCAAGGCCCTGAAATCACCCTGAAATAGTGGAAAAGATAAGGTATTGTGTTATTTACTCTATAATATTTATTTCAAGGATTAGTCGCACTAAATTGTGGCTTCAGGCTTCCCATGTTGAATGACCAAGTATTATGTATATGTATATACATATATGTTTTTTCATAAAAATGGGCTGCTCAGTCTGAAATGCCCGGGCCTATTTTTTGTACCAGTCCGGGCCTGGTCACTATAGCATGATGTCAAACAAAGCGACTTGGATACGTTATTATAACCCTTTAACCCCTTCGCGACCTTTGCCGGTTCAGGACCGTCATGACAAGAAGGTCACTAAATGACCTTTGACGGTCCTGAACCGTCAAAAAGTTAAATAAGCTTAGAAAGTGAACAAGGATCACTTTCTTCGCTTAAACGGCCTTGCTGCAATGCCTCGATGTCGAGGCATTCAGCAAGGCCGAGATCGGCATCGGGGGCCATGTCTGGCCCCTCCCCGGGGCGTCAACAGCCGCCATACATTGTATGGCGGCGGACGCCCGTTTTAAAAGCGTTTAGGAGGCGATCAACGATCGCCTCCTAAACTTAAATGGTGTCGCTGGAATGCCTCGATCAGGAGGCATCCAGCGACACCAAACACTTACCTTTAGGTGGGCTGTGACCGCTCCGGAGAGCGGTCACAGCCGCAGCTGCCGGTGATCTTCGCCATCAAGTAAGATGGCGGCGGCCCGGGAAATAAAACAAGAGAGACGAAAAAGTTCGCTAGAGGGTCTCCAGACCCTCTAGAGAACTGGCTCCACTTGCTGGTTGAATACAGGTACTGCATTCAACCATGCAAGTCAATGGAGCCCAGCTTTCTAATCACTATGTGATTAGTAAAATATTCAAAAAAAAAAAAAAAAAAAATGGAAAAAAAAAAAAAAAATGTGCTAACATTTAAAAATAATTATGCAGTGATGTCACTAGATGAACCATCCAGTACCAGCAAAATGTGTAAAAAAAAAATATAAAAAAAGTATTAAAAAAATAAAAAAAAATAAAAAAATAAAGTTTATTATTTTGAGCAAGTGCTAAAATTTCTCAAAAATCTCAAAGAGTTAAAATAAAAGCACTTCAAATACCCAAGGGGTGTCTAATATATAAAAAAAAATGGCTGATGGGGTAAATTGGAGTGGCCTAGCTCACAGATAGGGCATAGGTACAGACTGACCAAAATGGAGAAAAAAAGCGCACTTCCCAAATGTGGCATTTTAAATCTGAAACAACCCGACAAACCCATGCATGTCGGGTATCACTGCACTCAGGAGATGTTCCTGAACACATATTGGGGGGTTGTTTGACAGTGGCATATACCAGAACCTGTATATCTATAACTAAAGTACAATTTGTGTGAAAAAAATTACTATTACAAAGTTTGACAAAGTGTAGTTCTATAATTGGTGCATGGAAAGGGTTAAAATAACAGCATTCGGAATACCCTGGGGTGTCTAGTTTTCCAAAATATATGGTTTGAATGGGTTAAATTTAGTTAACCGGCTTCAAAGATATTCCAAAGAGGAGATGGAGGCAGAATGACCAAATGACCACCTGAATTATGCATGCCCCAAAAGTAGCCTTTTACCAGCCAAACAATCTGACAAACCCATGCATGTGGGGTATCGCTGTACTCAGGAGATGTTCCTGAACACACATTGGGGTGTTGTTAGACAGTGGCATATACCAGAACCTGTATATCTATAACTAAAGTACAATTTGTGTGGAAAAAAAAATAAAAAAAATTACTATTACAAAGTTTGACAAAGTGTAGTTGTATAATTGGTGCATGGAAAGGGTTAAAATTACAGCATTTGGAATACCCTGGGGTGTCTAGTTTTCAAAAATATATGGTTTGAATCGGTTAAATTGAGTTAACTGGCTTCAAAGATGTTCCAAAGAGGAGATGGAGGCAGACTGACCAGATTTGTTAAAAAAGATTTGGAAATCATAAAACGCTGCTTGTACTTATTGCCCTATAACGTACAAAAAACAGCAAAAAAACATAAAAACATTGGGTATCTCTAAACTCAGGACAAGTAGTAGAATCTATTTAGCTAGTTTTTTTACTTGCTTTTTTAGGTGAGTAAAATATTTTTCAAATAAAAGTCATAAAATGTCTTTTTTTTCAATTTTTCACCATGTTTTTTTTATTTTTTTTATAGTAAATAAGATGATACGATCAAAATAATGGTATCTGAAGAAAGCCCATCTTGTCCTGAAAAAAACAATATATAACTTATGTGGGTACACTAAATGGGTGAGGAGAAAATTACACCTGAACACAAGCACCACAAAAGTGTCAAAACAGCCTCGGTCCCACAGGGTAGAAAACGAAAAATGAGCCCGGTCCTTAAGGGGTTAATAGTCCGTCATAAGAATTCTATGTAGTGGTTGACCAAATGGTTCTAATACTGATACTCGTCGAACTCTTGACTTGTCATTATGAAATATTTACAAAATTGAATCACCTACAGTCATGCATGTATGTCAACCACATCATACAGGTAGCAAAAGCACCAATTGGGAATCTTCAACATGATCACATCAGTGTAGAATAAGGAGTCATTTTCACATTGACCCTGAGAATCAGCCCCTTCATCCTGAAATTGAAGCCAGAACCCTGAGTTCCCAGGTATGGCTTTATGAAGGTGAGTCACTATAGCATGATGTCCAACAAAGTGACTTGGATACGTTATTAGATGAAATACAAAATGTCATAAGAGAAGTGAAACAAACAATGTTTTTTATCGTGGTCACATCCTCTCCAATTCCACAGATTTTTAAAGTCAGCAAAATTAGACAACAAATTAGAAGTATAAGCACTTCTGCATGGACAATGGACCCAGACAGCAGCTTTAGGCACAAGAGTTTTGAGACTAGCATAACATTACCAGGTAATGGAGTAATATTGTGTTCTTCCATTGCTGTTAGCAACTAAGTATATGGGTATATGGGTATATACTACGGGTATATGATATGTACAGTAGGATATCCTTTCTACCCAATAGTAATTTCATATGAATCTACATACGGTAATAATGATAAGATAATAAGATAATGAGACATAATGTGAAGGAATTGTACATTTAGGTTGTGATTTTAAAATACTTATTGTTTTGTCACATCCTTTTATCTTGTTATTGCAGACAGAGGATGGAATTATTACAGAAAAAAACCATGTTTCTCACATATGGACTAATGGCTCTTTCATACATATTGATCCTGGCTCTTTTCATAATTGTTCTATCTAAGTGTAAGTAATTAAACATATTTTGTACTTTTGTTATAACGTGTTTTAAAACCTAAAAATATATTCATGAGGGAAGCTTCTTTGACCCCATATGATCAAATAAGTTTTGCCATATTTTAAAAAAATGTTTCTGGATGTATGGAGAAAAAGGAGGTCGGCCATACATCACAAGGAACTTGAATGCATAGGTCACTGAGCTGGTCACCCCACAGCCCCAACCCATCTATCCCTTTCTCACTATCTCCCCTCTCCCTCCCTACCACCCCTTCTCACGATCTCCCCTCTACCTCCCTACCTCCCTTCTCACAATCTCCCCTCTCCCTCCCTACCTCCCTTCTCCCAATCTCCCCTCTCCCTCCCAAACCCCCCTTCTCACGATCTACCCTCTCCCTCCCTACCCCCCCTTCTCACGATCTACCCTCTCCCTCCCTACCCCCCTTCTCGCGATCTACCCTCTCCCTCCCTACCCCCCTTCTCATGATCTACCCTCTCCCTCCCTACCACCCTTCTCACGATCTACCCTCTAACTCCCTACCCCCCTTCTCACGATCTACCCTCTCCCTCCCTACCCCCCCTTCTCACTCCCTACCCCCCCTTCTCACGATCTACCCACTCCCTCCCTACCCCCCTTTGTAGGTCACTTACCGTCAACTCCTGTGTTCGGAGCGTGAGGCGTTTGTCTCGGGTGCCGGCGCTTCACTGCTGAGCGCCGGCATATGACGTCATATGCCGGCGCTCAGCGTGAAGCACCGGCACCCAAGACAAACGCCTCACGCTCCCAACACTGCATTCTGGGCAGCGCTGAGGCAGGCGGCGGTGACAGCAGCGAAAGCAGCAGCGGCGGGGAGCAGAGGAGTCCTGGATTTCTGTCAGTCAGGGGGCCCAAGAGTTGCCGAGCGGTCGTTTTCAGCAACCGCTCGGCACCCCTTGGGCCCCCCTGACTGGCAGAACTCCAGGGCTCGATCGCAGTCGCGACCCCTGCGACCCCGGTAGTTCCGCCACTGGGCGCTCAGCATAAAATGCCGGCACCGGGACGGAGGTAGAGGCCTCGTGGAGGAGAATGAGGGGCGCCGAGTGGTTGCTAGTGTTATGGTCTACCTGCTTTTCTGCTGCATTGCTGGAGGCTGTACAGCCTGGCTGGGTTGCCATGGCTACACTCATGTCACTCCTGTGACTCAGCCCATTGTCCAGCCCACAGCCTGCCCCTTTTGGCTATTTAAGCAGTTAAACTTCACTTCCTCCTTGCCCTTGTGTTGTTTCTGGCTGCAAGTGCTATCGCTGTGTTCCTGAATTCCTGTGTATGACCTGGCTTTCTCTGACGTCCCTCCCGGCTCCTGATTCCTGGCTTGTTCCTGACTTCGCTGATCTCTGTATTCCTGACCCCGGATTGTCTGAGTACCCGTCTTGGTTCCTGACCCCGGCTTGTCTTTTGGTATATGCTGCTTTGTTCACTATTGTCATTACAATAAAGGTGATTGCATTTTACGTTTTGTGTCCGTCTGGTTCCTGGTCCCTAACAGCTAGGCCCCCTCTCTCTCCTCCCAATCAAAAAAAAATAAGACGGCGTTTGAAAGCCGTTCACTGGCGCCCCCTTCAAATGGCGCCTATGGCAGGAGCCATAGGTGCCATACCCTAGATACGCCTCTGGTCCTAAGCTTCTAGGATAGCATCATATGTGTTTAAAGACCACAGCAACATTTGATCAAATAAGTTTTGCCATATTTTTAAAAATGTTTGTGGATGTTTTTTATAAAAAGGAGGTCGGCCATACATCACAAGGAACTTGAATGCATAGGTCACTGAGCTGGTAGAGGTCCTAAGCTTCTATGATAGCATCATGTGTGTTTAAAGACCACAGCAACAGAGTGTTCCAGTGTTACTTGGCAACACCAGGAATATTGTGCAGAATAATAGAGTACAAAAAGGTGTAATCCTAGAGATCACAATCATAATAAAATGTAAAAATAGATTCTGGTGGCCACTTTAAAAGGTCATGGAAGCCATAACAGTCATAGACCAAAATTTGAGGAACACTCATCAAGAAATGTTATAACTGCCTTAAATAGTTTATTATTTTAAAACAAATTGTTACACAATTGACTATTTTGCTTTCTCCGAGAAAAAACAGGTTAAGACATAATGCCAATATTAAGGAATTTTCAAAACAGTCTATCTTCTTGATTTGACAGCGTCAAGTGGTGGGCCTAAGGTGAATACGAATATCCAGGCTGAAATCAGTGCCTTAAAGAAAAATAGTAAGTCAGTTTTTTTTAAAATAATAAAGAGTGACAGGAGATTGTAATGAGGTTTATATTTAGTATTGTTCTTCCACAGGGTAAGCATATTTTTATACAGTAATGATATTTATTCTAATGACGCACCATTGGAAAATAACATTTTTGCCGACTCTAGTTTATGAAATGGCCATATTAGAAGCCAAGACTTTTGCTGGATAAACACTAACACCTAAACACTATTGCATATCTCCTAACAGTCACAGTTTTTGGCACTGTCCTGCTGTCCTGGGTCACTGCCACACTGTTCTGCTTTTGCAGACAGTGGGTATTATGGATATGGACTGGTTGAGAAGATCAGGGATCTTCCTTGTAGCTGGCCTATTGAAAAGTTACCTGTCCCCCATTTTCCAGCAAAAGGGCTGGCGTCCTACAGGCCTAGCCCAGAATACATCACTAGTAAGAGTGTAGCAGGAAACCACATTTATACAACAGGCCACCTCACTTATCTCTGGTATTGCCTTAAAGAGACAGGGGTGATCTTTGTGTTCCTTTCTCTGTGTGTTTGCCCTAAGCTTGTCAGTGCATGATAGGTTAAGATGTCTGTGATGGGAAATGTTGCCAAGATGTCAGGGCTTTAAAAAAAAGCATTAAAAAACATTATTATGTTATTATAGATCTATAACACCATATATGATTTAAGTGTTTTGTTCATGGGGGGGGGCTAAAAATTGGCTCAGTTGCATTGTACTTATTAGGTAACTAAATGTATTAATATTTTCTTTTACAGTCTCAGATCTTACATCAAAATGTAACACATTGGAACAGACTTCCGCAAGTAAGATATTGAAGGCACTATAGTTTATGGAATACTATACACTAATCTTTAAAGCACAAAGGACACTCCAGCTATAATACGCATTTTAATACATCGGAGTGTCTCTTTTAAATGAACAATTTTCTCTATTGCAAATACGTGGAAGGATTACTCAGAACCCTCTCCCCCTCCATATATTTGATCTCTTTCCCTGGGAAATAGGTCAAATATATGGAGGGGGAGAGGGTTCATTGCCCTGCAAGAAGTGCATTTGACAAGGGACAGTTCCTGCTTGCCATTTTGCACACACGCTGTACTCCAGTCTGCCTGTTTTGTTCTTGAATTAAATACTCAGACTTTAAGAGTCTTGTATTTTTATTAGGATACCCATTTGGCTCATGCATGTTTAAAAAAAAACAACAACAAAAAAACCTGCCGTGACCCGGATTCGAACCGGGGTTGCTGCGGCCACAACGCAGAGTACTAACCACTATACGATCACGGCATGCAACACGAGCCAGGTAGGAGTCGAACCTACAATCTTCTGATCCGTAGTCAGACGCGTTATCCATTGCGCCACTGGCCCATATGAACTCTTATTGGATAACTTCTGCTTTAGTGAGAAGAGTGAGGTCGCTTTCTGAAGGCATAAAAGAGTGAGGCGTCATCTTTTCTAGAAAGAGAGATGTGATGGGCCGGATGGGGTATCCTAATATTAAAACAAAACTGCTTCTTTTAGGTAAAATTATGCATGTAAAAGTACTTACAAAGTATTGTAATATCCATTAATTATCGGTGGGACACTCATTTTCCATTTAAACAATTTAAACCTTTTTAAAACTGCTTATTTTGTGTTGATGCTCACACCGACCACCTTCTTGTAGAGGCATCCTGCGAGAAGAACTGGATACAATTTGAAGGCAGCTGTTACTATATCCATTCAAGAAAATCTACTTGGATGAACGCAAGATCTGTGTGCAAAACAAAGGGAAGTGATCTGGTTGTAATAACCAGTGAAGAGGAACAGGTGATAGATTCAAGTCTGGTTAACTGTCACTTAGATCAACGCAGTGTCTTTTGGCCCCATATAACAAATAACTCTGACACTAAGCAAGGGTATGATTATGATCTCCTAGAGCCAAACTGAAACGCATAGCATTCTTCTCACACTAGTAACCTCTGCATTGTTGAGTGGAGTTCTATTATATGACATTCCCAGTGCTCTGCTTTCTCAACCATTCAGAGACCACAAGCACGAAGGGAGAGCAGGACAAACATGTTTCTTCATATTTAAAAAAACAGCATTAGGTTGTTGATGGAATTTCCCAGGGCACTTTTGAATCCAAATCTGGCCATAGCCTATAGAACTAATCTATTCAATCCCAACTATTCTTTAAACTTTGTGAGTAACGAGAATTATTTCACTAGAGAAGACCACTCACAATAGTGCATCTTAGCCGGTATATTACTGAAGACTAGTAGCTCAGAACAACCTATCTGCTGTGTTATCACAGTTTCTATTTATAACTAAATAGAAATTCATCTATGTGATGTATAGGCAAAATTGTGTAGATCAAGTGTGCTCATACCCCTTTGTGTGTACTTGTTCAGGTTTTGCATAATTGCATTGTACATAAAGGTAGGATGCGTCAACAGTAAATACCTAAATCATAACCGATTTCTCTGGTATGCTCTTTTGTTACATTTTCTATATAAGCATTTCCTGATGATAAATACAAATGGCAAAGACCAACGTTTTTGGATTGGGCTGCATGACATGGATGATGAAGGCACGTGGACATGGGTGGATGGAACAGACTATGAAAAGTCATACAAGTAATTCATCATATTTCTGTAACTCTGTTTCATTGCTAATAGTTCTTTACGGCATAATATAATATCTAAATGTAACACAACTATAGAGAGTGAGTAAGGGTGAGTCACAACAAATGTTGTTTCTGAATTAAAGAAAAGCACTCTGAATTTGGTCTGAATGAAAGGGAGGAAACTTAATTTGTTGTTCAACAAATGGACCAAAAATAAATGAAAAAATGTGTCTGAATTGTTTTGGTACATGTTCTCAAGTCTACTCTCCATAGCACTATCCGTTATAGATTATAATCCCCTCTAGAAACATTCAGTAAATCTGGCTGTATCGTAAAATGGTTGAGGGCACAGTTTCTTAGCCCCTCTCCAATGCTATTTGTTTCTGTGTAGAGTCTCTCCAGTCTACCCTAGCTTGCTCTGTTGTTTTAAAACCATGATATTTTACGAAGACTTTTTATGTAGATTTCTACTGAAATACATACCAGTTAGAGTAGTAATCCCGTTCATTGCAATTTGGTCAATATATTGACTAACTAGAATAGAGAGTATAAATCACTCTAGGGCAGCAGCTCACCAGGCATTTGCCCGGTGTACCAGATGACTATCTTGGGCTGGTCACAAACCAGTATATGAAGTTCCACCAGATTACGATACCATTTCCTAAAAGTGAAGTGGAATTGTTTGTTCAATTTAATCTATCTCGAGTCTTTTTATTGTGTTTTGGTTCACCTCAGATTATTAACTCATGTCTAGGACCTAATGCGTGACCTCATTCAGGTCGCTACTCAATCTTAATATCACTCTGTTAATATACATATATATTGTTCAACTTGAGGCTCAATCCACTTTTATATTAACTCCACATTTAGCAGCTTATTGATTTGTTTTGTAGGTTCTGGAAGAAAGGGGAACCAAATGATTATGATTCGAACGAAGACTGTGCTCACTTATGGAGAAATGGAGAGTGGAATGATGTGCACTGTACCTATAACGATTGTTACGCAATTTGTGAAAAGAAACTTGGCTGATAATTTGGTTTACCATCAACCAGCTCATTTTATACATCTCACATTTACTAAAAGTCATCATCGAAAACAAATATACGTCTAAAGGTTGCAATATTTTGAGGTGTATCAATTCCTATGTTATTATAAGTATATAAGTGATTGGTTTCATGAATAAACTGCAGATGAGAAATGTGTTTGATAGAACTAGGCTGTCACTAAACTATTTTTAGTTTCAGAACACCTTATGTCTTCTAATATTGGCAATGATGCTTACCAAATACAAAAATGTTCAATTTTAGAAGTCTAAGATCTATTTGTAATTATAAATACAATACTATCTAATAAATCTATTAATAATGGATTATCATGCCTACTGCCAAATAGATTTGCGCACGGTGAGCAAAATCGCTTCGGATGAAATCTTCATTTTGCTTTTGCCGCGTTTGTTTTTCTGGCAACAAATTTCTTTTACCGGCTGTTCATTTCAGATGCAATTTGGGGGGGCTTTCTTGGTTTGACACAATATTCGGGGGGGGGGTCCAACAGGGGGAGGTCCATTACACTCCAGCAGTAGTGGTAGAGTGTTGGGCTTGGGCAGACAGACACTGGGAAATTAGGATGACCACATGTCCCAGATTGCCCGGGACAGTCGCGCAATGGGACTTTTCGCAGGCAGGTAAAAGTGCTGGGCAGCAGTGGAGGTTGTCTGCGTGCATCGTGCAGACATTCACCAGCTGCCAGAGAGCAGGATCCCCCCAGCGTTGTGGGGGGGGGATCTGGAGCTTAGTCTTATAGTCAGACCTCTATTTGAGGTCGGATTACAAGACAACCTTGAATATAAGACAAGGGGTATTTTTCAGAGCATTTGGTCTGAAAAAAACTTTGTCTTATATTCGAGCAAATACAGTATATATATATATAAAATATATTTTATGTATGTGATGATGTGTACATGTGAATCAGTATGTATATACCGTATTGGCACGAATATAGGCCGCACTTTTTCCCCCCACTTTAAGTCTTTAAAGTGGGGGTGCAGCCTGTATTTGGGGTCTAGCGCCGGGCAGGCAGCGGGGTTAGGATACAGATCCCCCGCAGCGGTGCAGGGGACCTGTATCCTACTCTCTAATACGCTCAGACAGCCTCCCCTGCCAGCACTTTCCACAGGGGAAGTACCGGCACGAGAGGTTGTCTAAGCGCATCGCGCAGACGTTCACATCATATGGCCATAGTATGCTTAGCCCACCACTACGCCAAAGTACTCCAATGACGGTGGGTCCTAACGCTAATCCCTGCTGACAAAGATACTGTTGTGGAAATCAAACGTTGTGCTGACCACCAGACTTCTTTGAATGTATAAAAGTTTATTCCGGATACAAGCAGCTGCAGGGAGATCTGCACAAAAGCAGGCAAATCTAACAGCTTTACATTTTCACACAATATATATACATTGAAAACAAAAGAAATAAGTAAACTCCTACAAAAGGGCTGGCACACTTGTAATATCTCTGGGTTTACCATAAAAGGCAAAAGCCTAACCTACATATCATTAATATGTATGACATGGGTGGGGTTTCAGTTATTTAAAGAAGACATCCTGTGCCCTGAAGTTGACCCTGAGCCTACACTTATGGTCCAGTTTCTCACCAGCTGTGTAATTTGACCTATGCCCTCTACCATACATATCCTGTTCCTCAACAGAACAATACTACCTCCCAGTGTATCAGACTCTTATCACCAAATTGCAGAAAACAGTTAACCTCTTCCTACCCACACTCTCCACATCCTAAGATTCCACAGTCCCCCCTTTCATGCTTTAAAGATTCCATGAAGCATGACTCTTAGGCATTCACCCATTGCGCTTAATCCATTTGTGGGCAGCCAAATCTTGGTCAGCGTCATAAAATTCTTGGTATTGATATTAGAATCTCCATTAGCACTAGGGGGACATTCATGAAGGGTCTTATCAATTACAACAGGGTAATGGGCAATAGATGAGGTAGCAGAATTCCAACATTTAAGGAGTAAAATCTTCAACACTGCTATGGAGGCAAATATGGTTGTGAGGAACAAAGCCCCTATAATCAAACCATAGAAAATTTTTGATCCTAACACCCAAACCAAACCACGTATTCCCCAATCCCCAGAAGAAATTTTCAGGGAACTTTGCATTTCGAGTACTTCTTTCCTAATCTCGCTAACCGCTAGAGTAACATTTTTAGAGACGTCTGGAACATAAGTGCAACATTCAGAACCCACTAGTGAGCATAATAGCTAAAATGAAATGAAGAGCTATACGATTCTGTATGGCACCCAATCGTAGTGCTAGCATTTCTGCTGTAATACTTGTGAGAACGTTTTCTGTTTAATTGGTCACCATTTCTAACATGATGGTTAAAGCTCTGATTCTTCCCCAATTATCTTAGACCCTAGTGGAAGGAATTCTCAAAATTTCTGAAAACGTGGGTTCATCTGGTGCCTTTTAGTTCTTTGAACCCCAAATACAACTATTGCTCTTTCTTTAGTATGTCTTATTGTAGGGAATATGTAGGCCACATAACATGATCCTTGACAATTCTCAGGTAATCTAGGAAATGCATAATTTCCACGCACCTAATAAAACCCATTTAATGTCACATAAATATGTGCTTTACCTATAACCTAACATCTTCTTCCCATGCAATATTAACAAGATGTACAATGACACCGGATTCCTGCACTTACTTTTGACACTTACTAGTTCCTACAAAAATACCTCCCTCAATATTTGTACGTTCTAAACACAAACCCCCAATGGTCTGAACTACTGTTATTCTTCATCATTTCTCTTTGAAGAATTAAAAAACTGAACATACTCAATTTAGTTTCATGACATCCAAAACCAGAAAGGGAGAATAAAAAGTTTTAGGGAGACCTGGGAGTAGAACTTAAGTCTTATTTCTAAATCCTACCATTTCATCACTACAATACTCAGTGCAATATAATGGGTCAGGTATAAAAAGGAACAACCCTGTCTGAACTATGAGGCATATGAATATAAACATAACACAGAGAATCTTGTACATTCTCAACATAACTATTGGTAAGAGCAATATAAGAGTTCTGTTCATAACACTGAAATAAAATAACAAAGGATAGAAAATACAAACATTTGTAAAATTAGACTTTTTTAAAACTTCCTGCTTTCTCTGGAAATTATACAATCTAAATCTAAATAAGCAACATAGAATAAAATCAAGTATATACAAACATAAAATTACTAGGAGAATTTCAGTCTTTGAAATCTTTTGGGGGAGGAGCAAGCTTGCAATGGGAGATATGGATCCAAGAAACAAACAAATCTGTGTTGTACATAATACTTGATAATCTCCTTTCCAGTGCGGTTCCTTTGGAAACTGTTAATAAGGACCAAGTCTCTAGATTGGATATGGTGCACATTTTTCTTCATATATTGTTGGCTGTACAGCTTTGACCTGTAGATGTCGAGACTCCAATGCTTAAATTAGTGGCATATACACATTTATAAATTGTCCTCTTGTATGATTTTGATAGCAAATAAGAACCTTTCGGCCCATCCACTGTCCGTTTTCCCAATATAAGGCTCATATCCCAATCAGCCCACGGTCCCGTCCTAGACTCAAGAGCCACATTCCCATGTCCTGTATTTTAGATTTCCTCACTGTACCAGCATTTACCACTTCCGCTGGTAGGCAGCTCCATACATCTACCACATAACTCCGTAAAGAAAAACCTCCTTACATTACTTCTAAATACACATTGCATTGACATACTTATTACCTAGACTAAAAGTACAAATATTCTTAGAGAATACAAGCACAACATTTTTGTAATTATTTTCATTTAAGTTTGAAAAAGAAAGTGGTTAGAAGTCTTAATTTCATGGGATAGAATCTAAAAAGATGTGAACCTGTGTCTGTGGATTTAGAATCCACAAAGATTACCTTATTACCTTAATGTAGTTTTGTACTAAATTAGAATTGCAATAAAATAAATTCATAACCTAAATTAATCCTCTAGCTACTCGGTCAAGTCATGACTTTATGTGAACATTCTTGTTACAAAGTAACCAGTCACCAGGCGTTCAACTTTCTTTCAGATCTGAGTTCTGATGGCTTGAGAACCCTGTTAAGATATAACTCAAATCATAATGGTTAGTTCATCAATATTCTAATACAATCTGACATTGCACGTACACAAATATACTTGACATATGGATGTCGTTGTATCCTAAACTGATATTTCCTAATGAACACAATTATAATCTCACATACATTTAATACTAAAAGATATTCCTGATAGAAATACAATTAGGGAACTATTCCAATGAAGGGATATGGGTGTATTCTATTATATATTTTCCAAATTCAATCTGCTTAATCCATTTTACACGCATTATAACAATATTCATGTTCCTTTTCAACATTCATTCACACTTCATTCGTATCACACCCACACTGGTAAAGCAGATTGGAGTAGAAACAACTTTTACGATAGCAGTTATCTTATGGGCATTGTATTCACTAGTGTTAGTACAACCATACAACTTTGCTTACTGCAAACTCTTAAGTAGAATTTTTATTTTTATTATTTTTTTTTTTTTTTTTAACCATTTTTTTATAGTTTACCTCACAGTTTTCCCCAGCTGGCCAGGCTGAGGCAACTGTCAGGCATCCTGTACATACTTAAAAACATTACTCCAGGGGGTTTTCAAAACTTAATCCCCAAAATACAAAAAGAAAAACGAATATCAAGTTACAAAAATATTATTTTGCCTATTTCATTTAAATATGCATCTCCTGTACATCACTTTAACAATCAATAATCAAATAATTAGGCTGTTATCTGCTAGTATAATTGTGCATGGGCGTTATGGTGGAACAAAGCTACAGTCTCTTTCAATGTTCCTTTATGCACAGAATAGGCAAGGTTGACACTTACATAAACCATATTTACAATAACTACAAGTCTCTTATCCACTTCCTAGAATGTTCAAATTAATACCTGACAACAATTATAGACCAATCAAACAATTCTATTTCTTTACCCAATGATAACATCATACCAGTTACAAATCATTCATACAACCACCACCACTAGCAGCCCACCCCATGCTTCCACTACTTTTATTTATTTTATATATTTTTTTTTAAATACATCCTTTTACTTTCATAACAGTACAACTCACAAACACTCATAATAGTTTTGTGCACATCTTAGAAAGGAAAATATACATACACTCTTTACACTATTGCATTCTTATTCACACACATACAAGGGTGACGTCATTTCTTCAGTTTTCTGCGCCTTTATTTTTAGAGAGGCATGCCAGTAATTCTAAACATTTTTATTTAATCATTTTTCTTAGACTTTTGCATTATGTGCCAATTTCATATTACATTTAATCAAAGGTACCTTCTCAGGGAATTGCAGTTTTATCTTATTCCCCAATTTGCTCCAATAAATAATTTTATATACCTCACGTGAATTCCTGGTATTTAAATACCAAACCGGGGTTCCCTTTTCCTGGGACCACCACTTCCTTGGAACTAATTTTGCACAATCATACACCAAGAACTTATTTTTCCTGGACCAGATACAATTAGACACAATTATCTACTTGTGCTTGCTCTGAGTCCACTACATCAACGTCACCACGGCCAGTCTCCTCCCTTAAAGGTATTTATATTAATACCCGGGACCTTCTATCAAATATAACCTGACCGTCCTTCAACCGTCCTCAGGGGTCTCATGTGTACCACTTCATTCAGCCCTCAATTTAACACGCAACTGGGTTTTCCTCAGACCACCCTTGCAATCAAGATACCCTGGTCAACACCCGAAAGGCTAGCAGGGGTCTTGGGGCGGCTGCAGTCTGATTATTACCCAGTCCCGACCCACCTGGGTCTCAGTCACACAGCACTCACACATGTTCCAGTATCCCTGACCTAGGTATACAACCTTAATATTAACATTTATACATTCAAAGTAAAAAGATCCCGTCACCAGGAATATCTTACCTTCCACGGGAACAATACCACTCACAGGAGACACAAACAATAGACATTTCAAAAGGTGTCTTACCTCTTAATAGCGCACTGGGTTTGTGTGTCCTGGAGAGAGTCCCAAGGAAAGGTTCGATCAGGTTTCCTGGATGTTGGGATCCTGCCGACTACGCCAAAAACTGTTGTGGAAATCAAACGTTGTGCTGACCACCAGACTTCTTTGAATGTATAAAAGTTTATTCCGGATACAAGCAGCTGCAGGGAGATCTGCACAAAAGCAGGCAAATCTAACAGCTTTACATTTTCACACAATATATATACATTGAAAACAAAAGAAATAAGTAAACTCCTACAAAAGGGCTGGCACACTTGTAATATCTCTGGGTTTACCATAAAAGGCAAAAGCCTAACCTACATATCATTAATATGTATGACATGGGTGGGGTTTCAGTTATTTAAAGAAGACATCCTGTGCCCTGAAGTTGACCCTGAGCCTACACTTATGGTCCAGTTTCTCACCAGCTGTGTAATTTGACCTATGCCCTCTACCATACATATCCTGTTCCTCAACAGAACAATACTACCTCCCAGTGTATCAGACTCTTATCACCAAATTGCAGAAAACAGTTAACCTCTTCCTACCCACACTCTCCACATCCTAAGATTCCACAATACAAAACAAACCAAACATGAAAACCAAACACACAGCACTGAGACATACCTTAAACTGAAGACTGAGACAAACAGAACACACAGGTGGGGCACACCTTATCAAGGAAACAGAGCTGAAGCAGAATCAAGGAATGGAAGATCAGAACAAAGCAAAAGGAAATCCTGGAATGGATCGAAGAAAAGCAGAGAAACTAAAGCAAGACAGATATGCAGCTACGCAGCCTGGGCAGAACGTGACAAGCACATGGTGCAGATGTGCCGGCAGCGGAGGTTGTTTCCCGGCAAGGGAGATTGTTAAAGCACATCGTGCAGATGTGCCGGCAGCGGAGGTTGTTTACCCACATCGCCGCTGCCGATGAACGTCAGCACGATGCATTTTACCTCTGCCCCCAAGACTTACCAGAGCAGACTCCCGGGTGTCTTGCGGGGCCGGCGGGAGACATCTACGCAATACTCGTATACAACACTCCGCAGAAGTGCCGGCACTGGGAGTCGTATACGCGTATTGCATAGATGTCCCCCTCAGGCCCCGCAAGACACCCAGGAGTCTGCTCTGGTAAGTCGGGGGGGGGGAGTGGCAGCATATCTCGGGGGGGGCAGAGTGGCAGCATATCTCGGGGGGGGACAGAGTGGCAGCATATCTCGGGGGGGAGGACAGAGTGGCAGCATATCTCGGGGGGGAGGACAGAGTGGCAGCATATCTCGGGGGGGACAGAGTGGCAGCATATCTCGGGGGGGAGGACAGAGTGGCAGCATATCTCGGAGTGGCAGCATATCGGGGGGGCAGAGTGGCAGCATATCTCGAGGGGGGGACAGAGTGGAAGCATATCTCGAGGGGGGGGACAGAGTGGAAGCATATCTCGGGGGTGGGGGGGACAGAGTGGCAGCATATCAATTAAAAAAACTTTTTCTTTAAAAAAGCACCAAACTTTTAGGGTGCGGCCTATAGTCGGGTGCGGCCTATATCCGAGCCAATACGGTAATATAAAAGTATTGTATGTGTATGTGAAGGTGTGTTTATGTGAATCAATGTATATAACATTACATTTTTTTATAAAGCGCCGACAGATTCAGCAGCGCTGTCAGTAGAACAATTTCACATACAAAAACATACAATAACAAACTGGTGCAAAGGAGAGGAGGGCCCTGCTCGCGCAAGCTTACCATCTAGTCGGAGGGGGAAGTGAGACAATAGGAGAGGACTGCTTGGATGGGGATGAGTTGATCTGGTCTCGGCGATGTGTTGAAGCTGCTGATTGTTCAGATGGTTTGATTATGATGGTTGGGAGTAATGGGAAGGAATGTTGTATGCTTCCATGAACAGGTGGGTTTTCAGAGAGGATTTGAAAGTTGCGTACGAGACAGAAAGTCTGCACGGAACGGGGAAGGGAATTCCACAGTAGGGGTGCGGCGCAGGTGCAATCCTGCTTTCTGCAGTGGTACTTGGTTTGTAGTTTCCCTCCACACAGGACTAATGGTAGCGCTCACCTTGTCTTCTCCGTATAAGCTTTTTTCCAGATGCCTCAAAGAATCGGAAAGGGGATTCATCAGAGAAAATGACTTTACCCCAGTCCTCAGCAGTCCAATCCCTGTACCTTTTGCAGAATATCAGTCTGTCCCTGATGTTTTTCCTGAAGAGAAGTGGCCTCTTTGCTGCCCTTCTTGACACCAGGCCATCCTCCAAAAGGCTTTGCCTCACTGTGCGTGCAGATGCACTCACACCTGCCTGCTCCCATTCCTGAGACTTTCTTGGGTCCCTGACGCATTCGTCACAACAATTGAACCTCTCTCCTTGAAGTTCTTGATGATCCGATAAATGGTCCTTGCCTGTTAGCCCTTTTTGTAAGACACTTCCACATCTGGAGAATGCGGTTCTAGGGTAGCAGCTGTGAAATAGGGGTATTGTTGTTTTTACTTTATATTTTGTTAGTAGAGGATTATTCACTGAAAGTAACGTTCATATAATAATTCACCATATTGTTTTCACTGGTACCCTTGTCACTTTTTTCTTGTACAAGCCCAGACACAAGTAATGATGGTAACCATAGTTAACAGAGGAAGAATGATAATTTCAAGTACCACCCTCCTTTTAAAGCTTCCAGTCTGTTATTCTAACTCAGACAGCACAACAGAGTGATCTCCAGCCTTGTCCAAGTCAACACTCTCACCTGTGTTAATGAGAGAATCACTGACATGATGTCAGCTGGTCCTTTGGGGGCAGGGCTGAAATGCAGTGGAAATGTTTTTTGGGGGGCATTAAGTTCATTTTCATGGCAAAGAGGGACTTTGCAATTGATTACAATTCATCTGATCACTCTTCATAACATTCTGGAGTATATGCAAATGTCCATCGTCTAAACTAAGGCAGCAGACTTTATGAAAATTAATATTTGTGTCATTCTGAAAACTTTTGGCCACAACTGCATATTTGGAGGATTAGGAGATCTTACATCTTATAACCCTTTAATAGTCCGTCATAAGAATTCTATGTAGTGGTTGACCAAATGGTTCTAATACTGATACTCGTCGAAATCTTGACTTGTCATTATGAAATATTTACATAATTGAATCACCTACAGTCATGCAGGTATGTCAACCACATCATACAGGTAGCAAAAGCACCAATTGGGAATCTTCAACATGATCACATCAGTGTAGAATAAGGAGTAATTTTCACATTGACCCTGAGAATCAGCCCCTTCATCCTGAAATTGAAGCCAGAACCCTGAGTTCCCAGGTATGGCTTTATGAAGGTGAGTCACTCTCAGGCCCGGACTGGCCATCGGGCACACCGGGCATTTGCCCGGTGGCCCGGGCCGGGGCAGGGCCGGATTGACTTAGGGGCTAATCGAGCTGCAGCTCCAGGCCCCTACCTTAAAATAGGCCCAGTCAGGACCGGACTGACTGGGCCTATGCGGTCGTCCTTAACGCAGGGCAAAAGGGGCACCTGCCCCTTAAGCCTGCAGCAACTACGATCGGGCCCGCTACTTACCGGCAGACGTGCGCGAGCAGCGTCCCTTCCACGGCCAGGGGGACGCAGGAATCCAACAGAGCCATGTGACGTACGTGACGTACGTCACATGACCCTGCTGTGCGTCGGCTTCCCCTGTGCAGATCCGTGGAAGTCTGCGAGCGGCGCGTGCATCATCGGTTCAGGTAAGGGAGTGAGGGAGGCTGTATGGTGTATGTGAGATTGAATGAAAGAGTGAATTAATGAGTATCTATGAAGGAGTGAGTGAATGAATGTTTGTGATTGAGTATATGTAAATCAGTATCTAAATGAGGGAATTGATGAGTATCTGAATGAGGGAATTGAGTATCAATGTATGAATGAATATCTGAATGAGTGAATGATTATCTGTGAATCAGTGAATAAATATTTGTGAACAAGTGAATGAATATGTGTGTGTGTGATAGCATGGATGTGTAAGGGGGGCAAAGATGCCACAGACAGGCTGTTTTGGTGACAAAGTTGCCACAGGCAAGCTGTTTTGGTGGCAAAGTTGCCACAGGCAGGCTGTTTTGGTGGCAAAGTTGCCACAGGCAGGCTGTTTTGGTGGCAAAGTTGCCACAGGCAGGCTGTTTTGGTGGCATCTTTGCCACAGGCAGACTGTTTTGGTGGCAAAGTTGCCACAGGCAGGCTGTTTTGGTGGCAAAGTTGCCACAGGCAGGCTGTTTTGGTGGTAAAGTTGCCACAGGCAGGCTGTTTTGGTGGCAAAGTTGCCACAGGCAGACTGTTTTGGTGGCAAAGTTGCCACAGGCAGGCTGTTTTGGTGGCAAAGTTGCCACAGGCAGGCTGTTTTGGTGGTAAAGTTGCCACAGGCAGGCTGTTATGGGGGCAAAGATGCCACAGGCAGGCTGAGTGAAACCGTCTGTGGAAACCCTCCGGATGCTGGTGTCAGTGTGGCAAAGCCTGTCCTGGTGTTTGTGATTGGGTGTCAGTGTGGCAGAGCCTGTCCTGTTGTGTGTGTGTGTTTGGGTGTCGGTGTGGCAGAGCCTGTCCTGGTGTGTGTGTGTGTGTCGGTGTGGCAGAGCCTGTCCTGGTGTGTGTGTGTGGGTGTCGGTGTGGCAGAGCCTGTCCTGGTGTGTGTTTGTGTATCGGTGTTGGTGTGACAGAGCCTGTCCTGTTGTGCGTGTGTGTGTTTGGGTGTCGGTGTGACAGAGCCTGTCCTGGTGTGTGTGTGTTTGGGTGTCGGTGTGCCTGTCCAGAGCCCGTCCTGGTGTTTGTGATTGGGTGTCAGTGTGGCAGAGCCTGTCCTGACGTGTGTGTCTGGATGTCAGTGTGGTAGAGCCTGTCCTGATGTGTGTGTTCGGGTGTCAGTGTGGCAGAGCCTGTCCTAGTGTGTGTGCGTGTGTTTGGGTGTTGGTGTGGCAGAGCCTGTCCTGGTGTGTGTACGAACACAGAAAAGAGCCCCAGCACTCCAATCAGCTTCTAATCCTTAGGTTACTTTACTCAAAGAAAGCAAAACAAAAAAGCAACATTCCGGCCAAACAGGGTCTTTGTCAAGCTCAAACGGCCCTGTTTGGCCGAAACGTTGCTATTTTTGTTATGCTTTCGGTTTTTGTTTTGCCCTTTTTCCTGCTAGCTCCCTGCTTCCTGGGAGTTGAGTGCTGAAACATTTCTTCTTTCTTTAACTGTCCTGGTGTGTGTGTCTGTTTGGATGTCGGTGTGGCAGAGCCTGTCCTGGTGTGTGTGTTTGGATGTCGGTGTGGCAGAGCCTGTTCTGGTGTGTCTTTGGGTGTCGGTGTGGCAGAGCCTGTCCTGGTGTGTGTGTTTGGTTATCTGTTTCCTTAATTTACAGTGGGAACTATTTCATTTTAACTTATCCAGAGATAAAATGCCCTCCTGAATTTGTAGTGACTTCAGGGGACAAAACATTCAAGGCCCTGAAATCACCCTGAAATAGTGGAAAAGATAAGGTATTGTGTTATTTACTCTATAATATTTATTTCAAGGATTAGTCGCACTAAATTGTGGCTTCAGGCTTCCCATGTTGAATGACCAAGTATTATGTATATGTATGTACATATATGTTTTTTCATAAAAATGGGCTGCTCAGTCTGAAATGCCCGGGCCTATTTTTTGTCCCAGTCCGGGCCTGGTCACTATAGCATGATGTCCAACAAAGCGACTTGGATACGTAATTTATGAAATACAAAATGTCATAAGAGAAGTGAAACAAACAATGTTTTTTATCGTGGTCACATCCTCTCCAATTCCACAGATTTTTAAAGTCAGCAAAATTAGACAACAAATTAGAAGTATAAGCACTTCTGCATGGACAATGGACCCAGACAGCAGCTTTAGGCACAAGAGTTTTGAGACTAGCATAACATTACCAGGTAATGGAGTAATATTGTGTTCTTCCACTGCTGTTAGCAACTAAGTATATGGGTATATATTAAGGGTATATGATAAGTACAGTAGGATATCCTTTCTACCCCATAGTAATTTCATATGAATCTACATACGGTAATTTAGTTTGCAGTGTATAATATCAATTAACTTGAAACCAAGATAATGAGACATAATGTGAAGGAATTGTACATTTAGGTTGTGATTTTAAAATACTTATTGTTTTGTCACATCCTTTTATCTTGTTATTGCAGACAGAGGATGGAATTATTACAGAAAAAAACCCATGTTTCTCACATATGGACTAATGGCTCTTTCATACATATTGATCCTGGCTCTTTTCATAATTGTTCTATCAAAGTGTAAGTAATTAAACATGTTTTGTACTTTTGTTATAATGTGTTTTAAAACCTAAAAATATATTCATGAGGGAAGCTTCTTTGACCCCATATGATCAAATAAGTTTTGCCATATTTAAAAAAAATGTTTGTGGATGTATGGATAAAAAGGAGGTCGGCCATACATCACAAGGAACTTGAATGCATAGGTCACTGAGCTGGTCACCCCACACCCCCAACCCATCTATCCCTTTCTCACTATCTCCCCTCTCCCTCCCTACCACCCCTTCTCACGATCTCCCCTCTCCCTCCCTACCTCCCTTCTCACAATCTCCCCTCTCCCTCCCTACCTCCCTTCTCACAATCTCCCCTCTCCCTCCCAAACCCCCCTTCTCACGATCTACCCTCTCCCTCCCTACCCCCCCTCTCACGATCTACCCTCTCCCTCCCTACCCCCCTTCTCACGATCTACCCTCTCCCTCCCTACCCCCTTCTCATGATCTACCCTCTCCCTCCCTACCCCCCTTCTCACGATCTACCCTCTCCCTCCCTACCCCCCTTCTCACGATCTACCCTCTAACTCCCTACCCCCCTTCTCACGATCTACCCTCTCCCTCCCTACCCCCCCTTTTCACTCCCTACCCCCCTTCTCACGATCTACCCACTCCCTCCCTACCCCCCTTTGTAGGTCACTTACCGTCAACTCCTGTGTTCGGAGCGTGAGGCGTTTGTCTTGGGTGCCGGCGCTTCACTGCTGAGCGCCGGCATATGACGTCATATGCCAGCGCTCAGCGTGAAGCACCGGCACCCATGACAAACGCCTCACGCTCCCAACACTACATTCTGGGCAGCGCTGAGGCAGGCGGCGGTGGCAGCAGCGGAAGCAGCAGCGGCGGGGAGCAGAGGAGTCCTGGATTTCTGTCAGTCAGGGGGGCCCAAGAGTTGCCGAGCGGTCGTTTTCAGCAACTGCTCGGCACCCCTTGGGCCCCCCTGACTGGCAGAACTCCAGGGCCCGGTCGCAGTCGCGACCCCGGTAGTTCCGCCACTGGGCGCTCAGCATAAAATGGTTGCTAGTGTTATGGCCTAGCTGCTTTTCTGCTGCATTGCTGGAGGCTATACAGCCTGGCTGGGTTGCCATGGCTACACTCCTGTCACTCCTGTGACTCAGCCCATTGTCCAGCCCACAGCCAGCCCCTTTTGGCTATTTAAGCAGCTAAACTTCGCTTCCTCCTTGCCCTTGTGTTGTTTCTGGCTGCAAGTGCTATCGCTGTGTTCCTGAATTCCTGTGTATGACCTGGCTTTCTCTGACGTCCCTCCCGGCTCCTGATTCCTGGCTTGTTCCAGACTTCGCTGATCTCTGTATTCCTGACCCCGGCTTGTCTGAGTACCCGTCTTGGTTCCTGACACCGGCTTGTCTTTTGGTATATGCTTTTGGATCACGATTTGGCTTTGTTCACTATTGTCATTACAATAAAGGTGATTGCATTTTACGTTTTGTGTCCGTCTGGTTCCTGGTCCCTAACAGCTAGGCCCCCCTCTCTCTCCTCCCAATCAAAAAAAAAAAAGACAGCGTTTGAAAGCCGTTCACTGGCACCCCCTTCAAATGGCGCATATGGCAGGAGCCATAGGTGCCATACCCTAGATACGCCTCTGGTCCTAAGCTTCTAGGATTGCATCATATGTGTTTAAAGACCACAGCAACATTTGATCAAATAAGTTTTGCCATATTTTTAAAAATGTTTGTGGATGTATGGATAAAAAGGAAGTCGGCCATACATCACAAGGAACTTGAATGCATAGGTCACTGAGCTGGTAGAGGTCCTAAGCTTCTATGATAGCATCATATGTGTTTAAAGACCACAGCAACAGAGTGTTCCAGTGTTACTTGGCAACAACAGGAATATTGTGCAGAATAATAGAGTACAAAAAGGTGTAATCCTAGAGATCACAATCATAATAAAATGTAAAAATAGATTCTGGTGGCCACTTTAAAAGGTCATGGAAGCCATAACAGTCATAGAAATGTTATAACTGCCTTAAATAGTTTATTATTTTAAAACAAATTGTTACGCAATTGACTATTTTGCTTTCTCCGAGAAAAAACAGGTTAAGACATAAAGCCAATATTAAGGCATTTTCAAAACACTCTATCTTCTTGATTTGACAGCGTCAAGTGGTGGGCCTAAGGTGAATACAAATATCCAGGCTGAAATCAGTGCCTTAAAGAAAAATAGTAAGTCAGTTTTTTTAAAATAATAAAGAGTGACAGGAGATTGTAATGAGGTTTATATTTAGTATTGTTCTTCCACAGGCAACATATTCAAATGAGAGACCGGGTAAGCTGTAATGATAATTATTCTAATGACGCACCATTGGAAAATAACATTTTTGCCGACTCTAGTTTATGAAATGGCCATATTAGAAGCCAAGACTTTTGCTGGATAAACACTAACACCTAAACACTATTGCATATCTCCTAACAGTCACAATTTTCTGGCACTGTCCTGATGTCCTGGATCACTGCCACACTGTTCTGCTTTTGCAGGCAGTGGGTGTGACGGAAGCCTCCATCACTGGGACCACTGGAGAGGCCTCACTGCCAGCCTCCTCCCTATTGACTATGGGCCCTGGGTTTGTAGAGACTTCTGTGGCTACCCCCAGCAGTATCATCTCATCACTGGCTGAGGGGATTATCTCCAGCAGACAGCTAGGATCTGCCACCAGGGAGAGGCCGCCATTCTTTGTTTAATGTTGTATAAATCAGTCTCCCCCCACCTATTGTATCGTTAATCCCGTTACTGCCCCTGTTGTCTCTGGGAGGCAGATTAAGGGGGCGGTTTGTGTCCCAATATCTTGTTTTATGTTAATATGTGTTTTGCTGGATATATCCAGCTCTGTGTGTGAGAAATAAATCAGTCTTCGTTTGGTTTTACCCTACACTGAGTCTCGGCTAGTGACTGGGGAACCGGGGAAAGTGTGTTGTCCCAGGCTAAGGGAGCACAAGACAGCGGAGGTAGTCGGTCGGACTAGCCAGCTCCGTGACATTGGTGGCAAGCGGTGGGATTTCTTCTTAGTCTGAGGGACACTTACTTTCTACCGGGATTGACCGACAGGACGGCAGACTTCGGTCGCCTTGACGAGGACATGGATGTGGTATCAGAATTCCAGGGGCTGCTGCGGGTCATCCTCTCCTGCTACACCACTGCCCTGCCTACAGAACAATACCAGAATCTGAGGCAAGTGGTTCGACGGTCAGTTTGGCAGAGGGCTGTTATATGCCGAGGTCAGTGTCTTCCAAGCTCCGAACAAAAGATTAGAGACCAGCGGGAATTACGGATGTCTTTCCTGGGACAGCAACCCCAAGAGCAATGGGTATCCGAATTGGACAAGCTGGTCCAGCAGGAGGTAGAGCTGGAAGATCACTATAGGGCTCTGCAGTGGTATACAGAGCAAGCATATTGGGGAACTGCGAAAGAATGTTCTCCAGAGGGCTATGACTTTGGTGGCCCCGGATTATTATGGGATAGTCTTCAGGAGGATCCGGACTTCGACAGCACAGCGGAGTGGCGGATTGAGGACATCCGGGATTTCAGGGAGTGGGACCTCCCAGATGCACTAGGACTTAAAGGTGATTTAGACTTTTTAATTACACAGGAGTGGGAACTGGAAAAGGCGTAAAAAAAACTATTCGAACGCGTTCAACAGAATGCCCCAGTGTCCAGGGATTTTGTGGATGTTATTGAGTGGTCACCTGAGGATGTTGACTCAGGCGGGGTGGATGGGACTGCGGTCTCCACCTCTGAGTCACAGGGATGCTGGGCAGCTAATCCAGATCCGATACCAGAGCTATGTGACTTTACACCACAACCGGATCCAGAGATTGTGGATCTAATTGATTTTACATCTGAGGATGTTGGTCCGGGAGGGCTTGCAATTGGCTTCCCTTCCCAGGGAAAGGAAGAAAGTTTTCTGGGGGTAGTGGATGGGACTGCGGTCTCCACTAGCACCCACTCAGCTGAAGAGCTGGCAATAGGGCAGAGCGCTGCTGGCTTCTGCCCCACACCTGCAATGGCTACAGGGATCCAGGGAGATGTGGCAGCCGGCCCTTCTCCCCAGCGGCAGCTCACATGTCCGGGAGCGGAGGAACCGGCCCTCCCTCCCCAGCGACAGGCCGACCCACAAGATTCCCTAACCCCAGCTGAAGCGCTGGCAACCGGACAGAGCATCGCTGGCCTCTGCCCAGCACCTACCAAAGCTGCAGGAATTCAGGGAGATACAGCGGCCGACCCGCCTCCCCAGCAGAAGCAGGGAGGTGGAACAGCCGGTCCATCTCCCCAGCGGCAGAACCTAATTTCCGGGACCGGATCAACCTGAACTCTCTCCTCAACGGCAGCAGGAGCACCAGG